>NC_086155.1:5002501-5328501 GCF_035149785.1 Candoia aspera
GGTTTTAATCCTTGTAAGCTGCCCAGAGTCTTGTAGGAAGAGCACCTGTAGAAACTGACATTATAAACAAGCAGATAAAATAAGCTCTTTTAGAACAAAGAAAAGGCTAATCTTTTCAGAGAGACACAATAAAAATGTGAGCTATAAATAGTATGTAAACCATAATGATTTCTAAATAGTAAGCAGCAGAAAGAGACAGTTAAAAACAGGGCTGCCCAGAAGTTGGGTCAAAAAATTAAAGATAGCAACCGCAACTACACCATTGAATGAAGCCTTGTCCTTTTTTAATGGGCCAGGATTTCAGCTGTTGGCTTTTTTGACCCCATACATATGCCCCCAAGCCCCAGTAGAGAAACTGTCCCAGTGTGTCATCTTTGGGCATCCTCAGTTGGGGGGGCAAGTGATATCACATGCCAAGACATCATTGTGCAAATGATGCCAAGTATGACTGACTAAATGCTTTGGGGAGAAAAATGTCTGCAGCCACCTCGCTCGAAATGAGAGACTTTGTGGTAGAACTGTCAAAACCTGTTGCTGTTGCCTGTCCCTTATTATGCATTATGGCTTTCTCCAACCTCGGACCGGGTTGGTTAGGAATTCTAGGAACTGAAGTCCAGCACACTTGAAATGCGCCTGGTAGGGAAAGCCAGATTTATTACTGTATTTAATTTATTTCTATTCCACCTTTGGCTATCAGGCCGCTGAAGACAGTTCACAGCAGTTGTTTAAAATCCTAAAATTGAAAGAAAAAAAAATATAGCTAGTCTTCATTTAGCGATCACAATTGGGACCAGCCACTCGGTCATTAAGTGAAGCAGTTGCTATGTGAAACTGCGACTGTGCTTATGATCTGATTTCAATTTTCCTTTGCTCCGAAGGTCATCAATGCAAGGATTGGTCTCAAAGTTACTTTTTCATTACCATCATAATTGCGAACGGTTGCTAAACGAGGTTTACCTGTATTTCAATCACACACCTATAAGACTTAAACTCTCTGTAGCTTCAACTAAAAAAAGAGTAGCCACCCATGGGAACCTGTGGTGCACTGTTTCCAACCTTGTTAACTGCCAGATGTGTGGACTTTAACTCCCAGAATTCCATGGTCATTGATGAGAATTCTGGGAGTTGAAGTCCACCCACCTGGAAGTTAAGAAGGTTGGGAAACACTGTGTGGAAAGCTGTGAATTATATCAAATTACTGTTCCCAGCATGCCTTGCTGTCAAGAAAGAAATGAGGAATTGAGTACTGCAGGGGTTTTCAAACTGTGTCCTATGGAACCTTAATCCTAAACCCCTTCACTCAAATGCAGCCAGTTCTCAATCAGTAGAGCTTTACCTCTGGATCAGGGGATTTCGAGGTTTTTTTTTAAAAAAACTAATAGCTTCTGGGCCTGAAAAAGTTTGAAAATCCCTGATACAGAGTCTCTTTTCTCTCTCCGTTCCAAAAAGAATGGTTTAATACAGGGTTCCTCAACCTTGGCAACTCTAAGCTGTGCGGACTTCAACTCCCAGAATTCCCCAGCCAGGTTTGCAAAGCTGGCTGGGGAATTCTGGGAGTTGAAGTCCGCACAGCTTAGAGTTGCCAAGGTTGAGGATCCCTGGTTTAATAGAAGGATTCTTTGGGATGCGAGCTCTGCTTAGGAACAAGAAAGTGAGATCAGATTTTTTTTTTTTTAATTAATCATTTCTTGAAAAAGAGAAAACGAACAAACACAAAAAAGGAAGAAAGAAAAAAAAATGCTGCAAAGGTATGATATCAGTGAGTGAACTGCTGAAGCTGTAAAAGTTGTACAGTGAGTGCTCACTATATCACTGATGAAAAATTAACCATAAAAACCCAAAATACATAAAATCATTGTTAACGATAAGGAAAGGATTTTAAAGATCTTTCTGAACCTCTGAGCTGAATGCCAAAGTCTCCACTATTTTATTGGAAGATGCTATTACAAAAATAGAATACAAGAACTGCAAAAAACATTATAGACAAACATTTAGTTTCTAACTTCCCTTCTGTTGCACTCCAGTGGATACACAGTATTTATAAACATTTAAAATGTTCATGTATTTCTGATTTCAGTTCTTTTGTCAATCCTTTTTCCCCTTAAAAACCAGACTCTGAATGCTTGAAGTTGCCTTGCTGCATAATATGTAATATATACAGGAGCCATTCTTGCTGAAATTGGGTCAAACTTCGATTAGGTACGGAAAGTGAAACCAGATTTCAGTGCCTGTGTTTCCTTGAAAGCACAAGGGGTCTACTCAACCTCCCTATCTGGTAATTGGATGGTGAAAAATTCTCAAATGCATATTAAAAATCAACAGGCTGTAAACTGATCTGTCCCAAACCATTAATTCTGGAAGAACAGAGGCGAGTGGCCTTCCTGAGGGCCTCTTCTCATCCTGCATGCAAACAGCTAGCGTTTATAGAGGTTTTGTGGAAAGGGGGCCTTGGGAGAATAACGGATATTATAGCTTCCTGGAGGGAGCTCTGAGGTTAAAAAGAAACAATATAAACATGGAGACAAAAATCCCAACCTGAACCCCACATTTGGTTTTCAGGCACCAGTGCCACCTGGAAGACACTAATAAAGCTGGAAAGGGAATAACGATTGGCTGATGTGCCTCATGGTGCCTCTATAGCAGTGTTTCTCAACCTTGGCAACTTGAAGCTGTGTGGACTTCAACTCCCAGAATTCCTTGCTGGCTGGGGAATTCTGGGAGTTGAAGTCCACACTGCTTCAAGTTGCCAAGGTTGAGAAACACTGCTCTATAGGATTTGTACAGAACCAATTTGGTATAGTGGTTAAGGCACCAGGTAGAAACCAGGAGACTGTGAGTTCCAGTCCAATCTTAGGCACGGCAATAGATGGGAACCATGGGGTTTGTAATCTCAATCCCTTGGGAGGGCTGCAAATCAAACTTCTGAATTGACAGCACCCTGATGTTATTTGCAGCGTAAGAATAAGTGCAGGTAGTCCTTGACTTACGACCATTTTTTTAGCAACTGTTCAAAGTTATGATGGCGTTGAAAAAGTGACTTACAACTGGTCCTCGCCCTTAAAATGGTTGTAGTGTCCCTGCAGTCACATGATCAAAATTCAGGCACTTGGCATCTGGCTCTCACAACGGTTGCAGTGTCCCGGGGTCACATGATCGCCATTTGCGACCTTCCCAGCCAGCTTCCAACATGGAAAGTCAATGAGGGAAGCCAGATTTGCTTAACAACAGAGATGATTTGCTGAACAACTGTGGCAAAAAAGATCGTAAAATTGGGCGTGACTCACTTAATGACCACCTCGCTTAGCGACAGAAGTTCCAGTCCCAATTGTGGTCATAAGCTGAGGACTACCTGTATGTCTACCATGATGCCTGCCCTCTGGAGCAGCCTCTCACCAGAGATCCGTACAGCTTCCCCCTTGAAGAAGTTCCACAAGTTTTTGAAAACCTGCCTTTGCTCCCAGGCCTGGAGTCAGGGTGGTTGTCAAGCCTCTGAGCTTTTCTGCATGTGTTGGGTTGAAGTATCCCCCCCCCCACATTCCTGTCTTTGTTTCATGATTTCAGTTTTTTGGGGTGGGTGGGATGGAAGCTGCCCAGAGTCATCTGGGTCAGGCAGCCTCTAAATCCCAGATTGGCTTCCATGCTGGCTGGGGGAATTCTGGGAGTTGAAGTCCACAGCCCTGAAAGTTCCTGAGGTTGAGCAACACTGATCTATACCACACCTGGATACCTGTGCGAGAATCCTTTGTATTTTATTGTGATTTGGACCCCTTCTTTTTCTTTTCCACCTTATTTTTTTCCCCTTCGCTGGGTTTAATTAGATAAGTGAAGGCCAAAAAAGGCAGAGGAAATAAATGGATTACTTATTCCTTTGTTTTCCTCCTCCTGCCTCTCACCCTTCCCTCCCAGCTTGGGAAACTCAGGATGAGTCATTTTCACGACTGTCAGACCCGCATCAGCCTCCCCCTCCTGGGCTGGTGGTGCAGCAGGGATGGACTTCCTCCTCCTCCTCCTCCTCCTGTCCCCCCCGCACCCTCCCTCCGACCTGCAGCGCCCCCTTTCCGCACCGCTGGCGGGATGGGGGGAAACGATCACAAACGCAGCCTTGACCTCAGCGCATTTTGCTCCGCATCCACGTTCAGGGTTAGACCCGTGCATTAAGTCTTAAAAAATAAAAATCCCTAGGTGCACAAATCCAGGAGAAAAAAAAAATCCAAATCCCCGCAGCGAGCCTGTCTCTTCCCTGCAAAAACCGACGCCCGCCCGCCCGCCCGCCCGCCCGCCAGCCACGCGCTCCCGGGGCGAGAGCCTTTCTCCGGGGCAACGCCAGGGCGTCAAAGTTCTACTCGCCCCGCCCCCTCCCCTTCCGGCCTCTCCCCCTTCGTCTCATCTGCTCCGTCCCGCTGCTCTTCCGGCCGCTCTAGCCTCTCCTTCCGTTCTTTCCCCGCGCTCTGCTTTCTTCGGCGGCGCCGCTCGGAGTTGGCGCGCGTTCTCCCGTCTCTCTCGCGCCCTCCTCCTGTCGCCGGCCGATCCAAGGCGGCTGGGCGGTCGCTCGTTCTTCCCAGCTGCTCAGCATCGCTTTTCTGCCTGCCTGATCTACAAAGGAGACTCTTCCATCTGTTTATACCGATAGCGCCAGGCAGAGGGTTGGACTAGATGACCTCTGGGGTGCCTTCCAGCTCTGGGATTCCGGCTATGATAGCTGTCTCTATCGAGGATCATGTGGAGGGTTGGATTGGTTGACCTCTGAGGTTCCCTCGAATGCTGTGATTCTATCTAGGCATAAATGGAAACTCGTTTTATAGGACTGAGCAGAGGGTTGGACTGGGTAATTTCTGGAGTCCCTATCTGTCCGCCCGTCCATCCATCCATCTCTTTTTTATGGCTGTCTATCCCAGGTTTGCCTTTAATATGCCACATTTGGTTAGCATGGGCTATTCAGAAAAAAAAAGCCCACACAAAGTGGTTTTGTTTGTAATATCCAGTCACAGATCCAGAATTTGGTGAGAAATAATAGTGTACACCAGTGTTTCTCAACCTCAGCGACTTTAAGATGTGTGGACCTCAATTCCCAGAATTCCCCATGCTGGCTGGAGAATTCTGGGAGTTAAAGTCCACACATCCTAAAATAGCCGAGGCTGAGAAACACTGGTGTACACAATATATATCAAAGATATTTCCCACTAACCTGGCATACTTCTGCATTTTGGCGTATTTTGGTTTATTTGGAAATGTGACATAGCCTTCTGGTTCATTTCCTTTAGGAGTTTTCTTGTTCTGTGTGTTGTGTTGCTTTGAGGATTGTACAACCCAGATGGAAAATGAAACAGTATTTCTGGTTTTCTTTCTGACCAATTAGAACAGGGATTCCCAGCACAAAGTCTTGGAATGGCAATACGCGTGCCAACAATCTCCTTAGTCCTCGCCAGTCTCCCTGTTATACTTGATGTTTTATATTTTTAAAAAATACAGGTAGTCCTTCATTAACGACCACAATTGGGACTGGAATCTTGGTTGTTGAGCGAATTGGTCATTAAGTGAGACGCCCACCTGACTACTTCACTCAATGGCCACAATCCCAGCACTCCTGGTTGCAGTCATTAAGTGATCTCCCAGGTCGTTAAGTGGATGGAGCAAAAGAGCTGCCTGCCGAAGGATTTCAGCTCCACTCCATGCAAAACCTAGAAACAAAAACCCCTACAGCAAAGATGATTTTCTATTATCATTTTTATTTTGTTGATTTCCTATCTATCTATCTATCTATCTATCTGTCTATCTATCTGTCTATCATCACATTTCTTCACTGCCCATCTCGACAAACGACTCTGGGCGGTTCCAGATTTCCCTTTTTAAAGTTATTTCTGACTTTGAAGCTGCTTCCAGCAGATTGCTTTGGAATAATTGTGGGCAAACAGTCTGGGCCTGGAACGTGAAAGTTTACAAAACAAGGAACTGCTTCCTGTTCCTGAAGCATTGCTTCTAAAATCATTGGTGGAGTTGGGGAAAAAAACAGCAACAGGATGTTCTGAGGAATACTGGGACATTCCAGGACTGGAATAGCAAAGTTACTTTTCTTTGCTTAGAAAGTCTAGAAAGGAACAGATACCCCCTGTGCAGAAGGCAATTCTTGAATTCTTTTTGGGACTGTAGGTTTTTGGGAACTTGAGCCTTTGAAGAAGATACCGTCCTCCCTACTTTTTGTGACTGGCATGATTTCTACACTATTTCCTGTCAAGTTGCAATACATCTGTCCCTCTGCAAGGATCTGCAAGACGGAAAACAGTTTGGATTCAGGGACATAAAAGCCCTCTAGATGGCGACCGAGTCATTTCTTTCAAATCCACATCCTGGAACCTGGAGGGAAATAGGAAGAAGATGCACCACACTCTTAACCTGACCATTTGGAGGAGGGTGTCGAGACATAAAGGCCTAGACTGGCCCAAATAGGCTGAATTTGCATGACCAACTGCGAAAACACCAACCCAACCTTAAGCCCACGCTTAGCATCTTGGACAAATTCAGTGGTTAATCTTTCCCGGATTTCACTGGACATGGGAACCTGTTTGGTTGTTTCTGATCCTTCCTAACCTGATGGATTTCTTTTTTCCAGGACTGTTTGTTGGTAACTGAGGCCATGTAGCAGTGCTTCTCAACCTTGGCGACTTTGAGATGTGTGGACTTCAACTCCCAGAATTTATTTTATTTATTTATTTTTATTTATCCCGCCTTTATTATTTTTATAAATAACTCAGCTGGCAAACATACCTAATGCTCCTTCCTCCTCCTATCTTCCCCATGACAACCACCTTGTGAGGTGGGTTGGGCTGAGAGAGAGGGACTGGCCGAAGGTCACCCAGCCGGTTTGCAGGCCTGAAGTGGGACTAGAACTCTCCATCTCCTGGTTTCTAGCCCAGCACCTTAACCACTAGACCAAACGGCTGGCTGGGGAATTCTGGGAGTTGAAGTCCATACATCTTAAAGTTGCAGAGGTTGAGAAACACTGCCTTGTAGGCTCCTGCTGGTGTCAAGAGTGATAGCATCTGGGCATCTTTTCTTCTCTCAGCTTGGTTTTGATTGCCTTTGATTTTTCCAAGGATCAGCTTCTTCTCCAGTGACTCTAGCCTTCATCTTACGTGTCCAAATATTTAAGTTTAATGTTGCACTACCATATTGTACTGCAAAGCTCCAGGCAGCCACCAGGGGCAGCAAAGAAAATTTTCTGACTGTCTCAGTCATAGAACAGAAAAAAACCAAGTCAGGGACCCCAAAACTCTCAAAAAACATCCATGAGATACATCCATGCCAGAGCTCCAGAAAGTGACTAGACCATGGAGGTCTTTAAAGATGACAGTCTGTACCTTGAATTGTGCTGCACTGGGAACCAGTGCATCTCACGCAGCAACGGTGATACAGGTAATCCTTGACTTACGGCCAATGGTTTAATGACAGTCCAAAGTTACAATGGCCTCGGAATGAGTGCTTTACTGGGGCCTGTAAAGCACTTCCGAGCTTCGCAAAATGTCACACACACCCCAGTCACATGGTCGCATTCTGGGCACTTGGCAATTGGCTCGCATTTACGACTGGTTGCAGCATCCCACAATCATGGGATCATGTTTTGTGACATTTTTTACTGTTTTCTGGCAAAAAACGCCAATTGGGGAAGCTGGATTCACTTAACGACCACCATAAAAATGGTCATAATATTGGGTCCGGTCATGTGGTGACTTGACTTAGGACCACAACAACTTACGATGGAAATTCCAGTCCCATTGTGGTCGTAAGTCGAGGACTACTTGTACGTGGGTGTACCATGGTGCACCCAATTCTGGGCCAGCCGAAGCTTCCAGATGCTCTCCAAGGGCAGCTCCATACAGCAGCGCTTTGCAGTTGTCCAGTCAGGAAACTTTAGAAGTCTGTTGCAAAATTGTGGTATGATGTTCACCACCTGAAAAGGTTGCCAGTTTCAATCCAGGGATGTTCAAACACTCTCATCCCCATGGAAGTCCCTGCTTCTATCAGTTTGGATGAACCCTTAGTAAGTTACATTAAAAAATCATTAAAAAGGAAAAAAAATAAGTATTCAGATATGCATTAGCTGTTGCTTCACTTTCACTGCAGCAATACAAAATTCAGCAACTATAAATGATAAATTGTTTGTTATTCAAGGATTGCTGGCTTCTGACTGGCAGCCTCGGACTTCCTACGCCAGTTGTCATAAAGCCCCATCAGGGCAGGCAAGAGGGTAAGGGAATCTATGGAGGCAGTAGGTCAGAAAAGTCAAGATGGCATGCACAACCACGCAGTCAAAGCCCTGCTCCTTTTTTACACGCATTGTCGCTGTCGTCTTGATTTATTTGACGCCTACTGTGCAGATGTCCTTTACCACACAGGCAGCTGTGTTTTAACCCAATGATCGAGCGCTTGGCTGAACTTCGTAGGCCCTCGAAAAGCCAACCAAGGCGAAAGAGCTACTGAATTTCTCTGAACTGATTTGCCATGAAAAATTAACGAGCAACAAAAACGTAAAGAGCGTGCCAGTGTTGTTAGCGTGATCGAGCAACTGTATCTTTGCAAGCAATTAAGCTTTCAGAGCACGCCATAGCTATCAGCATGGTTTCAGTAGTTTTATTGGGAACAATGCATTTTTCAACAGAAAAGCAGAGGAAGCGAGGCACTTGAAGCAGCTTCCTAAACCATTTGTATCAGCAGGTGCATTCAGAACAACATCCTTAAGTGGGATGCTGAATTAACCCTTCTTTGGGGTTCACAGAATCCATTAAAGCTTACCCCAACCCAGTGTTTCTCAACCTCAGCAACTTTGAAATATGTGGACCTCAGCTCCCAGAATTCCCCAGCCAGCCATGCTGACTAGGGAATTCTGGGAGTTGAAGTCCACACATTTTAAAGTTGTCGAGGTTGGGAAACACTAGGTTGGGGTAAGCTTTAATGGATTCTGTGAACCCCAAAGAAGGGTTAATTCAGCAAACAGCTAAATTGGGACAACCTGTTAAATGACTTGGAATCCAGTTGGATTGAAGCACTGTAAAATTTCTTTCGTTCATTCATTCATGCATTCACCCAGCAAGCTGTGTACTGTGTTCTGCCAATGCAGCTGTTAAACCTTTAACTGACTTGATCAGGGGTGTTGAATACAGCCAAGCAGTGATTAAATATAGGCAATGAATAATAAAAGGATAGTAGACATGGATTGGTTTAGGAAGTTCAGCAGCCACGTGAAGATGTTTCTGAGGTATTAATAGTCTGAATGTATCATTTCCGGAGCATTTATTGGATGAGTTAATGGTGATTCACCCTAAACCTGGCTTGAAGATTTCACGTGTGTGTACTGTACATTTTCTTTTTTCTTTCTTGCTTTTTGTACAGTTCTGATACTGTATTTGGATTCTTTTATGGGAGCATTGATTTATGATTGACTCGGGTTTCTTGGCTTCTGTTAGGTGATCGTTTTGATTGATAGCCACCCAGAGCCTTTGGACATAACTAAACTCACATAGGTCTTAAATTTGCTAGACAAAGTTCGGCAGCCACCTGATCAAAATTCAGACACTTGACAACTGGCATGTATTTACGACATTCGCAGCATCTGGGGTCATGTGATCACCATCTGTGACCTTCCCAACCAGCTTCTGACAAGCAAAGTCAATGTGGAAGCCAGATTCACCTAATGACCACGTGATTTGCTTAATGACCGCAGCAAAAACGGTTGTAAAATTGAGCATGATCATGTGATGCCTCACTTAACAACCACATCATTTAGTGACTGAAGTTGTGGTCCCAATTGTGGTTGTAAGTTGAGGACTGTCTGTATTGTGTTGCTTTCATTTTTTTAAAAAATCTGTATTTATAGTTGACTTTTGCACACTGCCCAGAGTCGCTTCGTTGAGTTGGGTGGCCATATAAATGCTATAAATGAATGAAGGAAGGAAGTGGCAGCTTCCTTTTGGTTTAGTGTTTTATTGACTTTATTTGCTTTGCTTTATTGATGACTAGGATGTGGTTTTCAAATGTTTTCAGGCTGCGGAACCAGTTAAAATAAAAAAAAATCCCAGGAGGCAGTTTTAGTGATAGAAAATTCAAGTTTTCTTTTTCAGCTTTAGTTTCCTACAGAGCCCCATCAAGTTCTTAGGCAAACCCCAGGTTCCGGGGAACAGAGTTTAAAAAACCCTGATGTAGACTCTGCCTGTTTAAGTTATACTACAAATATAATGTAAGAAGGGCAGAACTGGAAAAGAAGAGAGCTGGAATAAAAACACTAATCATTTAAGGTATGCAGAGGACACCCTTGGAAAAGAGAAAGAGAAGCAACTTCAAAGAGCTCATTACAAAGGAAAAAATGGTAAGTGTGAAATCTGGGTTAATGTGAAATATTAAGAGGGCAAAGATAATGTTAAGCAGCAGGCTCGCTGGACTGACAGCCGATCACAAAGGAGTGAGGGTGGCAGGTAATTTACTTTTAATGGGCCCAGGAACAGATGGAGATGGTCAATTTGCTGGAGAATGCGGCTAGGGAGGAAAACAATGACAGAGATGAAGGATATTTTGAGGGAAACAATATTTGGGATAATTAAAGGAAGTGGTAATAGAGGGCTGGAAAAGGTGGAAAAAGCAAGAGAAAGGTTCTCTTTGAATTATGCATCTGAAGCAGTTCCTATGAGAAGCAAGAAGAACTGATCAGTTGGTGCTTCAAGTTGTGTGGGTTTCAACTCCCAGAATTCCCCTGCCCACCCATGCTGGTGGGGGAATTCTGGGAGCTGAAGTCCATACATCTTAAAGTTGCCAGGGTTGAGAAACACTGCTGTAGGATATAAGACAAGCTGGTCCCTTGAGACCATGATAAACATCAGAACAGATGCCTGGCTGATGGGAATGGATGTTGGACTAGAAAAAAAGGACTGCTGGGCAAAGTCAAGAGACGTATAAACGAGGAGGGGGCAACAGACAGAAAGGAAATTGCTGGAATGTCCTTACATTGTGTGGATTATCGGCAAGGAGAGGCTGAGATTAGACAGTAGCTGTCCATACTGCCTCCAGGGGCTAGACCCAACTCAGTGGCGCCTAACTAACTAAGGCTAAGCTGGATATTAAAACAAAATTAAAATGAGAGCTGTCCTTCTCACACGTTTTGTATTTATGTATTTATGATTATCCCACGTTGCCCAATCCAGACGGCCTCTAGGTGATGACCAAATATGAATTGGGCAATTTCTTTCTCTTCCTGGAAAACTTAGGCTGGGGGGGGGGTTCTCATACCTACTTGGGTTGCAGTTTTGTATTGTGCACTGTGTCTCTGCAATTTGTACCCCCATTGTTAGTGGTTGTAGAGCCAAGCCAAGGATGAGCATGATACTGGCAGTGCGGAAGAAATGCAGTTCCTTCCCGGAGGGAGTTTCTGCACAATAGACAGCTAGTAAACACACAGCCATCTTTGTTCTCTTTAAAAAAAAAAGGGCTCCTGATGAGATGTTTTGCTGCTTTTCAGCATAAAACCAAATAAAAGAAAAGTTTTACATTGCCAACCAGATCAAACATTGCCCAGCTATGTCACTGCTGTTGAGGGACTCCTGAAGACAGCTGCCAAGTGCTGTTTCTGGAAAAAAAGGTCAAAAGGGAACAAAGAATGAATGTCATACTTCACAATCCTTGGCGGGCTATTTCAGCAGCCTTCTCATCTTATTTCCTCTTTCCAATGAAGCTGGAACCGTTGTTGACAAATGGGATTAAGAGGTTTCCTTTCAATCTCATCAAATAACGATTCCCCAAATTTAAGGAAAAATACTCCTAAAATAGGGTTGTGCAATGATGGTGAAAAGTTCGTTTGGATAGGCAGGAGTGCGAGTCCAGACCAGCTGGCAACTCATTAAATTAGCTGTGTCGGATTCCAGGCCTGATCTGGAAACCACGTGATCCTGGAAAGAGACACAGCTGCTTTAATGAACCACCCACAGGTACTATGCTTCAGGGTGCTCCAGTTTTGGAACTGAATTTGAGGCATTGTACAGACCTAGAACATGGAGATGGGCAATGCAAAAGCAACGTAAAAGTTGCAGGTAAAGAATGTGCAACCTCAGTTCTCAGTATACCGGGCTCCTCCTCACTAGCTCCTAACCTTGGCTTGACAGTGTGCTGGTAACAGCTTTCTTCTGCCGTGTCCTCATGGCACTGCCTTTGGCTTATCCCCAGCCAACAGCTGAGCAGCTTAAAGTCATTTTAAAGTAGTGATTTCTCCCGGTGCAATTTTGGCAGTGGACATGGTCTAGAAGTGGTTGCTGGCATGATCAGAGGTTGGAATTTGCCCACTTGTTATTGGCCGTTTTAGGCTGATGTAGACATGCCCCTCTCTTCTGGCCACTGTCAAAGTCCTCCATAGCCGTTTTGGCTTTGCATTCAGGAGAGACTGGGCATCTGGCTTCTGCAGGGGCACCTGCCCACCTAATGCCCGTCTAGCACAAAAGCGTTTGCCCGGTCTTATATACAGTATTTCGAAACGTGGGTTTAGTGCACTTCTAAAGAGCCCTAGACTGTTTTTAAACATGGATTGGGTGCTGCTTTGAATGAAGGCTGGTCCTGTGCTGCACTTTAACTGGAAAAGAGAATGGGCTTTCCCTCTGTGTGCCTTGCTAGTTCTATCACAACTGGGTGTGCATCATAGGTTTTCGAATGCTTCTGCTGCAACAGGGTCTGCATGGCCTTAGGCTTCTACTACTTTCACAACTCTTGATTTCTGAGGACATCACAATCCTACAACTGTTGTCCCAACCAATCAACACTATCGCTGGGACCAACATCAGGCAGTTGAAGTTTCTATGACCGTTTGCATGTATTAAATATTTAACATCCAATATTAATATTAATTTCACTCCCCTTTTGGGTGCAGGGAACTCCTCTATAATATAAATAACTTCTCTGTTTAATATAATATACATATTAAATGTTAATCATTTAATAATATTAAATAGTATTAAGTAAAAATTAAATTCTCTCCTTACAAGAGAGGAGGCATGGCATAATGTAACATCTGTACTTAAGGGAAGTATATACAGTATATACCAGGGCTTTTCAACCTTGGCAACTTTAAGATGGGTGGACTTCAACACCCAGAATTCCCCAGCCAGTTCTGCCAAAAGTAGAATGGGGCAGGTAAAATAGTCCTACTCCATTCCCATCAAGAACTAGGTAACTTGGGCATCATACAAACGTCAAGATAACATCTGGAGGCAGCTCAGGCAGATGTCCCCCTCACTGGAGTATAAGAAGGGGCAGGAGATACAGCACGGTCAGACTGTAGAGGGCAGAGGGAATGGCCTTGAAGGACAGGAGGAAATGCTGTAACAAGGCAGTGGTCAGATAAGAGGGGCCTGAGCCCAGGGCAAGAATGTGACGCGGGTAAATGTCTCAGACAAGCCCCTCCCTAGTTCACACGAAGATAAAAGGATGGTGGGGGGCAGGGAACACATGCAGACTTGCAAGATTGTTACTATAGCTTTACAATAAAAGTACAGGCAGATGTCGCTTAGTGACTGCCCTGTTTAGCGACCATTTGAAGTTATGATGGCACTGAAAAAGTAACTGTATGACCGATCCTTGCAGTTATGACCATTGCAGCATCCCTGCAATCGCATAATCATCATTCAGGCACTTTGCAACCGATGGGAGTTCACGACCGTCAGAGTGTCCTGCGGTCCATGATCGCCATTTGTGTGCTTTACAGCCGGCTTCCAACAAGCAGGGTCAGTGGAGATACCAGCAGTAAAATCGCAAGTTGTGGCCATGTGATCTCTTGATGACCTGCAGCAATTCACGTAACGACAGAAGCGGAAGTGAGTTGGTAAGTCTGTCATGGTCACGTGATGTTTTGCTTAATGAATGCATCACTCAGTGATGGAGCTGCCGATCCCAACTGTGGTCGCTAAGCGAGGACTACCTGTAGTACTGACCACCGTGGCACTGGATTCCTAGCTATCTTGAAGGGCTGATGTCAGTCTTGCAAAATTCTGTTATTATAGCCCATCTCAATAAAAGTAGTTTTAGCCTTCCTACGGAGCTGATTTCCTGGTCTGGTCTACCTCGTGGGGCTGACATCAATCTTGCAAGTTTGAGTGTGTTGTCCTTCTTCCCCCTTCTTATACTCCAGTGAATCAGGGAGGTGTCTCCCCAAATCTCTTCTGGGTATTATCTTGTTGCTCTGGACTTAAAAAGATGTTTCAGCCCCTTTTACCTAGTAACGGTTCCTGCATATCTCCATGAAGGTCATCTTCCTGACTCTCTATGGCCTCTTTGCTGCCATCTAGTGACCATCCAAATATTTGCAGCCCAGTTCTGCTAGCTCTGGTTTTCCAAGCAGGGAATGGATGTTCCATCCAGCTCAACCTCCAACGGTTTGCTTATCAATATAAGGTAGCTACAAATACTCATTTTTCTTCATTTGATCATCTCCAACCAAACTCTGGGAAAGCTATGTCGAACTCTTGTCCAGGATAAATCTGTTGTTTCAGGAAGGCATTGTGGGAAAATGTACATGGGGCATCGCAGTCCCAGACTGAACCCCCGTGTGTAGGGCAGATGTCAGGGCAGCAATGGGCAACAATGGGCCCACCCCAAGTATTCTGGACTAAAACCATCCTATGGTTTCTGGCTGTGTCATCCCCCCAGGAAAGACACCAGTACAGTGGCTAGGGATGGCCCCACTGCAGTAGTCAAGACTTGCAACCACAAATGTTTCAAAGAACAGCCAGGAGGGAACGATTGTGTTTTACATTTTAAAGAATGGTTTCTTTTAATTTTGATATTGATGTCAAGTACAAAAAACAACCAAATGAACAAAAAAAGTGCTTCAGTTTTTTTTTAAAGATCCCCAGCCCCCAATCCCAGGAACAAAATCCAGATACTTTCCCCTTTCTTCCCCCAACAGCTTCCCCTCCCACCCTAAAGGATGCTAACCCTGACACAAGACCACATACAGTAGGGAAAGGTCAACCTAGGTGCCTGTGCTTCACTACAAACAGATCGTGGCTCCTCTTGAAGAACCCTGGACATCGTCCTTTGCAGGAGTTAGCAAGGAGTTCCTCCTTCCCCTGCAGATCTGCAATTCCTCGCCTTTTGGAGTTCTTGTTTAAGCCCGGGTTGTGTTTATGGTGTGGATATGCACAGAGGGACCCCCTTGTAAATCAAAAAACCTCCAAGAAGCAACAGGGACCTTCAAGAAATTCCACCTTCCGACTTCACTGGGTCCTATTCTGTCTTTCAACAGCTTTGGGATCATGCAGGAATCAGATGGGAATTCACCAGGGGTAGAGGTGTGCATTTCTGCACAACTTTGAGACCTGCTCCGGGATGTTTACGCAAATCATTTCCCAACCCGTTGCCAAAGTGGTCCATCCAAGCCCCCTCCCTTCTTGCTGTTCAAAGCACAGGGCTGCAGCGATCAGGGCGTGTGGGCCTGTGTGTGTGGGTCTGTGTAAGAAATCCATCACTAGCCTTTGTTCCATCCCAGCAGTGCCCGGAACACACTCAGGCTGGAGCGAGCGCAGAAGGAAACAGACAATGTTCCTCTGACATGCAACTGGATTGTTCTGGGGAGCTGAAGTTTCTTTGGCAACCACTGAGGCCATCATTCCTTCGGTAGCAAATTCACCCCTTGGCCTTCTTGCTGGGGATGCAACACATTTGTTTGAAAAACAGGCAGGCTCTTGGCCTTAAATAGTCAGTATTAAGCTCAATAGGTATGTATCTCCATGATCTGGGGCAGTGTTTCTCAGCCTTGGGAACTTTTAAGATGTGTGGACTTCAACTCCCAGAATTAAAGTTCCCAAGGTTGAGAAGGTTGAGAAATACTGGTGTAGCCATTGACCTAGTTAAATGTGTTGTATGGCTATAATTCTAATTTTCAGGGGGTTAACAATTCCCTTCCTTTTTCCCAGGCTTCTAGTTAGCAGAGAGTGGTGTTCTTCTGCTGCACTTCCTAGCTCCCCAGAGCACCAGATGCAGCTGCAAACTTGTGAGGTTAGAAGGCCCTCGGTGGAACCTGCAGCTATTTTCTGAAACCTGAAATAGAGCAGCCTTTGAACCTGGGATTCGCTGAGCTGAACTCAATCCAGGTACAGATGCTATTACAGGTACTCCTCAACTTATGACCATTTGTTTAATGACGGTTCAAAGTTACGACGGCACTGAAAAAAGCAACTTGCGACCGGTCCTTGCACTTAAAACCATTGCAGTGTCCCCACGGTCACGTGATCAAAATTCAAGCGCTTGACAAACTGGTGTGTATTCACGACAGTTGCAGCGTCCCAGGGTCAGGTGATTGCCATTCCCAGGGGGCTTCCGACAAGTAAAGTCAATGGAGGAAACCAGATTCGGTCAATGACCATGCGATTCACTTAATGGCCATGGCAAAAAAGCTCATGTAATTGGGTGTGACTCACTTAACAACTGCTTCGCTTAGCAATGGAAGTTCCAGTCCTAATAGTGGTCATAAGTCGAGGACAACCTGTAGTGTGCCACATTCCCTTTTCTAGGCAGTTGTCCTGGAATTGAAAACAGGGAGACTAAAGAGCGCCAGGCAAGTAAAGTGGTAATACTCAACTTGGGCATACCATGAAGGAATCAGGAACAGATGGTGCTCAACTGATGGCACGGAGGACCCAACAGGCCTTGGGTAATTAGGCCACACAACTGATTTTGCACAACACGCTGGACTAGGTTAAAGAGGGGTTAGACGGTCTCGTAAGAATCCAGAGAATCTGAGTTCAAATCTACCCAGATCTTTCAGAGCAATCTGAACTCACACCAACCTACGTGACAGAGCATGGTGGAGGTTTATCATGATGTATCACAGAATCTGTGGTTTCAGAGGTGATCTCCCACCCCTGAAAACTAAATTTGGCAGAAGCAGCTCTCAGTGGCAAGGCTGGCAAACTAAACCACGGGGTCTCTGGGAGGGGGGCTGCCTTGCCACTTGCTACCCAACTGTGTTAAGAGCTTTAGAACAGTAGGAGAGATCACTTAAGGAAATTGCTTTGGGCCCTTGATAACGGTCCTGCTTGCCCCCTCCCCTCCCCTCCCCTCCCCTCCCGTCCCGTCCTAGGGATGAATTCCTGCAGATGGCTGGAGACCCACTCAAAGCATGGCCTCACAGCCTCGCAGTCCGTGGTTGAGACTGCGGGACAGCTGAGCTGCAAAGGAACAGCCAGCCAGTTAAGGGACGCCTTTGGCACGCCGGCGGATGCTTCTGGCCACTCTTGGTGGCCAAGGACAGTCTGCTTAGATGAAAAGTTTAGCCCAGTTGGAAAAAACCTTGAGAGCTGCTGCTAGTTGGGCCTGAGAAACATCAACTAGACTAGTGTTTTTCAAGCTTGTCAACAGCATGCTGGCTGGGGAATCCTGGGAGTTGAATCCACCCATGCTGGCTAGGGAATTCTGGGAGTTGAAGTCCACACATCCTAAAGTTGACAAGTATGAAAAACACTGCTCTATATTATGGGGTGGGGAGCCGACCTTTCCTGAGATCCTGTCCCTCCTCACCCACAAGCAAGCAATTGCTTCATGTAGGCAGAAAAAGCCAACCTATTTCCTCATGCACTGAAAGTAGAGATGCATGGGATGGTTCACGCATGAGCAAGTGGCTACAGGCGGTTCATCTCCAAGCCAAAAGGTGTGTTTGTTCTGGATGTGGAATGGTTTGGTTCTGGATACCGCCTGAAACCTGGTTCCTGAGGACTTAACTATAAGAATGGGCTCCCAGACTGAAACAGGTCCAGGAGACGGTTCTGCAGTAAAAGATCTGCCTCCTCGCCAGATCATAGGGCTGTTAGAAAAAAAAATCAGTACAGGGATATATCGGTTCTCGTGGGGAAACAGCTCAGTTGCTGGAATTCCTGTAACCCCATTGCTGGCATCTCAATAAATCTTGCTAAAGAAAACTCGTGAGAATCTTTTCAGTTTAGGCAAGCACCAAGAAGCCCAGCCATATGAGTGAAATTGAATTGTTGCATTTTCCAAGTAAACCACCTTCAGCTCCTGGAGGAAAAGGGCGTTATAAATTTAATAAACCAACCAACTTTCCACTCCGTGCACACCCCCAATGGAGAGGCTTCAAAGGAACCTACCGTGAGAAGAGGGATTTCTGGAAGGAGGCGGGATCTCACTTGAGGCCTTCATGGGCAAGATGGATGTGCATTGCAGGGGTGTCCTAAAGGGTACGTGAGTCAAAAAAGTCAAGATGGCAGCTGTTAATTGTGTGACTGAAGCTCTGCCCCCTTCTTGCATGCACTGCATGCACACGGGGCTTCAATTTGCATGGTTACAGTGGCCATCTTGAATTTTTTGACCCCACCCCACCCCTGCTCATAAGCCACATCTGGCGATGGGTCACAAGTTTCCAATGGCTGCTTTAAAAATAAAGCAATTCACACAAAATCTCTGATGTAAGCCAAAATGATGAAACATTCCCATGGAGTGTTGTGGTTGTTGCATATGTATTTAGGGTTGGCACTTGGTGGGTGCATTTTTTTTTTCAACTTTTTATGTAGCACCAGGAGTTAGGTAGGGCTGGAGAAAGAGAGATTCCTCTGAGTTACTGAAAAAAGAGAATACTCCATTTTTTACTCCCACAAATGTTCCTATCTGGATCCCCCAATATATTACAGGTAGTCCTTGCTTAACAACCAGAATTTTGGTTGCTAAGCAAAGTGGTCATTAAGCAAATCCAACCTGATTTTATGACCTTTTTTGAGGTGGTCATTAGTGAATCACCGTGGTCATAAAGTGAAGCACGTGGTTGTTAAGCGAATCATGTGGTTCCCCATTGATTTTGCTTGCTGGAAGCTGGCTGGGAAGGTTGAAAATGGTAATCATGTGAGTACAGGATGCTGCGATGATTGTAAGTGCAAACCAGTTGCCAAGCACCCAAATTGTGATTGTGTGACCATGGGGACGCCATGATGATCGTAAGTGTGAGGACTGGTCACAAGTCAGTTTTTCCAGCATCGTTGTAAGGCTGAACCATCATTAACCGAATGGTCGTTAAGCGAGGACCACCTGTATGGTTCTTCTAATACACTGAACCATCATCTACTCAGACGGGCTGGACTTGCACTACATCCACCAAATAATCCAACCCAGGTTACCCCTAACCAATCTTAGCATGTGTGGAAATTCGGCCTCCAGCATTTTGACTGATCTGGATCACTGTGTTTTGTGAATGCGACCTTTCTTTCTCCCTTGGTATGTGGCCCTCCATCATCTGGGCCAGAGATCTTTCCCCTGCTCTGCAATTTACTCCTTCAATTGAAAAACATCAGGCATTGACCCTGTAGTGTTTCAAACGATAAGCAAGCATCCTAGCCCTGAACCCCAGTCCTTCCCATGTTCTCCCCAAATAGTCTGAAGCAGAAGCATCAAACCACCTTCTGTTAGACTTGCAGCCTGGGCTTGCTGGCTCCCTGCCTCCCCTCTCAAATAATTTTCCTAACTTGGCAAGGAGAGACCCCCTTAAATACTGACTTTTACCCCCATTTATTACCGCTAAGCCTCCCTCCATGAAATGAATGAATATTTTTATGTATGTAGAAATCATGTTGGGGCATTTCGCATTCCCTGTTCAAAGACCCCTCCAACGGTTGGATTTCCACCCCCCCTCAACCCAGCCACCCCCCAAATGCATTTGTTTCTCGCAGAATAGCAACATTCAACATTCAATTCTCATCACTCTGCTCATCAGCAATAAGCAAGGGTCTGTGTCGTGGTCCAAAAGGCCTCCTCCCCAACTTTCCTCTCTGGCCATTTTTACAAGAACTTCGGAGCACGGATCAGATTTCTCCCCCACTGCAGAGGAAGCCACGTGCTGGAGCTTGCTCACCTTATTGCACGAGTCCGTAATAAAACCCAGGGCTCCTCGCACCGTTGCTCAGCCTCTCTACCCTTTAGACTGGCTCCTTGACCAGTCCATGAAAGCAGTGCACTGCCCAGCTCAGAGATCTTAGATATGAGAGTCCTGGGGAATCTGCAAACCAGCTGCTCGGCCAGCGTTCGGGGTCCTTCCAGCGAGGCATCACTGGAAGGTTCTTCTTGCAGGCCAACTTTTGGTCAAGGGGAGAATTTCACACTGCAATCAGGCGTCCCCAAGTTGAACTTCCTTAGTCCTGAGACCGGAGCCTTGGCGGGCCGCGATTTCTCAGCCAGAGAAGAGCAGGTCTCTACGTGGACAATGAGGGGTTAAAAGAGAGGAGGGGGAGATTGGGAGCACACCTTACACCCCAAGGGAGACAGTCTGGAGTCAGTCCTGTGCTAATCTCCCCAGCATGCGACTGAGCTGGCCACGCGCAAGGTCCGTACGATCCGGCAGCCAACAGCTCAGCAATGATGCAAGCCTCAGGGATACGTCAGGGGCTTAGCAGATATTTCCGAAAGAGGCTGGACAGGGAGGTGGGGGTGGGGGGCAGGGGGGTTGAGGTGGAGAAAGAAGAACAAAAGGAATAAGTACAGAAGCGTCAGCGACAGACCAGGGGGTACAAAAAGACACACAAGGGGGTGTGGCGTGGCGGTACGGCATTCGTTGCAGCGTTACAGGGGCTGAACACAGTGCGCTGGGAGCAAAATTGTGGGTCAGCAGGTGTGGAAAGTCGTTCCTCTGGCCTGGGATGGAATGTGGGGGTGACCTTGGAAGACGGGGGTGGGGGGAGAGATGCTGCCTAGGGAACGATCGGATAAAAGAGAAAGGAGCCTGCAGCTGAGTAACAGCCAGGGTAAATAGGGAGGGTGGGAGATTTGTACTTTCAGACTTGCAAGACTGATGTCAGCCTTACTAGGAAGCATGACTAGATGAGCTAATTCTACTTTATTGTCAGGCTACATAAACAGAATCTTGCAAGTCTTGAAAGTACAAATCTCCCACCGTCCCTATTTACCGCCTGAGTGGTCTGGGCAGGTCCTTCCTACGTTTCTTCCTCTGGCCGTTACTCTGTTGCGGGCTCCTTTCTCTTTTATCCGATCGTTCCCTAGGCGGCATCTCTTCCTGCCGTCTTCCAAGGTCCCCCTCACATTCCATCGCATGGCCTGCCATCCCTGTGGGAATGGGAGTATTTGGCCAAGGAGGTGGCACAACTCTCTGAGGTCCTTGGGCCAGCCTGACCAACCTGGGGATTGATCAGACGAGTATCAACTCCAGATCCCAGGGTTCCCTGCAAGGATGTGAGGCCTGAGGAATTCTGGGAACCGAAGTCCACTCTCACAGGGTTTCTCCCCCTGGTGATGCCAGCCCCAATCCAGCATGCTTTCCGAGCTGGGTGGCAAAAAAGCTTTGAAGAAGGAGAGCGACGCTGAGGATGGGGAGGACGAGCCACACGGAAGCAGAATGGTGGGGAAGCAAAGATGCTGAGGGGGGGCAGGAGGGAAAAATGGTGAAGGGGAGGAAAATGAAAAGCACCGAAGGGGGAGAGAAGGAAATGGAGGAAGCAGAGAAAGAGAGAGGGGTGAAGGTTAATGAGAGAAAAATGTAGGGGAATTGCTGCCAACCTTCCAAGTGGGCTGGTTTTCCACGATTTTATTCCCATAATTCACAGAGAGGATGAAGGAATTGACTGCTCTCAAAAAGCATTAGATCTGGTTTGTCCTCGGATGGGAGACCACCAGGAAGTCCCAGTCGGCAGTCTAGATTGGGAAGTCAAAAACCCATCCTGGAAGCTGGCAGTGACAAACCACTTCTGTGTGGCTGCCAAGAAAACTCCACGGACGTATCCATAAACTCATCAGAAGTCAAACTCACCTCCAAGAAGACTTTATTTAGTCCAACATATTTGGAGGGAGCCAGGTTGGGGAAGATCATTCCAAGAGAATATCATGTTTTCTTTTACCTGCCCTTCTTTAGGGACACTTTTAGTGAGTTACACATGGGGGTGATTCTGCTTGCAGGTTACACAATTCCCAACACAAAACTTCCATGAATTAAGAACACAAAAACATAAGATGTGCCCTGCTGGATCGGACTTCTGGTCCACCTAGTCCGGCTGTCTGTTCACTAAGTCAGTATTTCTTAACCTTAGCAACTTTAAGATGTGTGGACTTCAGCTCCCAGAATTCCCCAGCCAGCATGCTGGCTAGGGAATTCTGGGAGCTGAAGTCCACACATCTTAAAGCTGCCACGGTTGAGAAGTGCTGCTCTAAATGGCCCACTAACTGCCTAAGGAAGTCCACCAGTCTCCCAGCAGATGGCCTTCAGAGGAAGCCCCACTGCCATCAAGTCATGGATGCCAAGAACTTCCAGGATTCATATTACTTGCTATAGAAAGGAAGGTCCCTGTTTTTTTCTCCCCTCTTTGAGAGGTGAAAACAAGGACAAATTCAACAGGCCCAAGGATACAGATGCCCATGGATGTCTGGGGTGGAGGAGGGAGGGCAAGTGGTGGGACACGCATCATGACGCAGCTGTAAGATCTATGGATTTGCATCCTGGGGCAAAAGGCTGGCCTGGCCTTGTGATGCCACAGTGCGTACTGTGTTGTTTTCGGTCACATCTGGGGCAAGTAGAACAGCAGGAATCCTGAGCCGCGAAGCATAAATTAAACAAACTGGTTGGGTGTAAACTGCAAATAAAGAACCAAGGTTAACAATTAACCAGGTTTACCAGATGGTGCGATGTGGCCACCAGGACTTTACCTGAGCTGGTTTTGTGTGAGTTGGGATTTGTGCCATTGCAGGTTAAAAAAAAAAAAAAACCTTGGAAGGGGGAATAAACAGGGCAGGAAGGGAGAGAGGAAGAACAGTTTGCAACAGCTGGGAAAGCTGAAAAGACATGGTTGTAATAACCAGGGTAGGGAACGGCAGGATTATTTGTGTCCAGCAAACGGGGGCTGCATTTTCTCACCCGGGAAAAGCTCCATCTGTTGAATTTCTGCCTGAAGCACAGCTATTCAAAGCCCGAGCCTTAACTCAGGCAGCCCCAGTAAGGCGGCTATTCCATTCACCGGTTTTAGCCTTGATCCTTTTAGAGATGTCCCTGCAGACAGACGTCTAGTCCTGGTTGCCCTTACCTTGACTGAGAAGCTGTAAGTTGCGGACTTCCTCCCGCACCTGAAGCTGCAGCACCTGCTGGAGCACTTCCTGTCGCTGAGACTCCTGGGTAATCCCCATGCGCTGCAGCTTCTCCGCATTCAGCCGCAAGAGGGCCCGACCTGCCGAAGAGGAAGCAAACGATGGCTGTGTTCCCACAACCCTCTTACCCCACTCGGAGGAAGCACTTGTTCCTTCCCAACAGGGCAGAAATTCACAGTTGACTTGTCCCCCCAGGGCTGTCGTCAGACTGAACTTGAAAGCTGGCAGCCCTGCTCTCTGAGCCCCAGCTTCCATGGCCCCCCACTTCGAACGGGGAGGCCCCCATCTGCATCTCATGAGCTCCATCTGCTTTGCACTTACGATACCTTCCAATAGTATCTTTAATCTAATTTCACAGGTGGGGGGCCCTAAGGGGATCCTTTCACAGGGGCCCAAAGCCGGCACCTGTCCTGACTACAGGTAGTCCTGGCTTAACAACCATTTGTTTAGTGATGGTTCGGACTTACGACAGTGCTGGAAAAACCAACTTAAGACCAGTCCTCACACTTATGACCACTGCAGTGTCCCCGCAGTCATACAATCACGATTTGGGTGCTTGGCAACCAGTTTGCATTTATGACTGTTGCAGTGTCCCAGGGTCAGCTGATTGCTATTTTTGACTTTCCTGGCCAGTTTCTGGCTAGCAAAATCAACAAGGAACTGCATGATCCGCTTAACCACCATGTGGTTCACTTAACGTCTGTGGTGATTTGCTTAACAACCACTAGAAAAAAGGTCATAAAATTGGGTCAGATTAGTTTATTGACTGCTTTGCTTAGCAACCAAAGTTCCAATCCCAATTGTGGTTGTTAAGCGAGGACTACCTGTACATTGCACAGCATCCCCCATCACAGATGCTCAGCTGCAATCGCGGAGGGCTGGGGCGGCTGTTCCACCCCTCTCCATCAAGCCCTCTTTTAACCAGGCTGCAGGCAGGCACCCACAGTTAAAAACCTTTGCACTGGTTCCCCTTCTCCATGCCATTAAAAGACCTTGTTTCTACTCCCAAACCGTGCCCAGCCGGCTCTATTAGCCTCCACTGGATCTTCTCTTTCATTTTTTTCTTTTGGGGGGGTGGTGGTAAAATAAATTCCTCTGCCTTAGATTGGCAAGCTGTTTCCCACCAAAGGTAAATCCAGCCTACTGGGTGATCTCTCGAAGTTCTGCCCAGCATTTGCTGGAACCGGGGGTCGGGGCGGTGGGCCCCATCCCCAAAGAAAGATCAGGAGCACTGCCCAATGGGCTGTGCTGAATCTGGGCGGAAAGCAGGCGGGGGGGGGGGGGGAAAGCAGCTTCCGCTATTTTGTGACGCTATGCGTCCGCATTGCGAGAACGCCCAAGATGTTTCCGAAAGCAAGCGTGGGGTTTCCTTGGGTGCAGCCCAACTGCTTACCCTTGATAGCCCTTTGCCCGTGATAATTGCCTACCCAATTCAATAATACAGCCCTATCTAAGAGCAGGAATTCATTTCCTGAGGCAGAATTTGCCAGTTTCCCCAGCTTTTATCTTACGCCCAGACTCATTTTGTGGGACTGCCTTGGCAGATGCAGGCAACATTCTGTGCATCCCCCAAGGAAGGCATTGGAGTTTCCCATCATGCCTTTCTCTTCATAGCTACAGGCCTTTGGCAGAAAACCCTTATAATATCGCCCATCCCCACTTCCTCTGGGTCCAATTGAAGAGGCTTTCTTTATTTCCAACAGAAGGAACTGAGTGGGCTGTTCCATTAGTATTTTATTATTGCCCCTGGGGCAATAAAGCAGTGAAATGTTCAGCCTTTGTGAGTACAGGAAAAAAAGTTTAAAAAAAAACGACAACCACATACACACACACACACACAACAAAGGCATACAGTACACCCAAAGACACCCTCCAATTGATTTCTCATCCCCTGCTCCATTTCTTCCTGCCATTTTGGACACAGGCAGTTTCACAAATGGGGATAGATGGTAACTAGTGGTAGATTTGTTCAATTTAAAGAAAAAAATCTTATTTCCCCACATCTGGTGATACCTGCGAGAGAGCTCCTGGGTTATTCTGCCTGAATCGGACAAGCCTGTGTTCTTGCAAAGTGTTAATTCAGCCAGACTGCTCCTTGTCCCCAAACATCCCTCAGCAGATTAACTTTTTAAGTCAGCCTAGAAAGTTTTGGGGTCCTCAATGTTCTCTGAACTTGGTTGTTTTCTTGGAGATGTTTCATTACTCAGCTAGGTGCCATCATCATCGCGAGGGAGAGTGGGATCTGCTGGTTGTTTATATATAGTGGTTTGCCCAGCCAGCAAACATGCCTTCTCCCTCATGCTGATGGTGTTACCTAGCTGGGTAACAAAATGTCTGCAAGAAAACAACCAAGTTCAGAGAACATCGAGGACCCAAAAACTGAACCCTGAGCTACACAGATTCTTTATTATGGTGAATTCATTCTGAGGAATGACACCAGCTTTAATCCGGTAACCTTGCTTGGGAAGATCTACATAGCAACAGATGCAACAGATGGGCCCATCTTTTCATGTCAGTTTTGTGGCTCAGTCCCTGGGCTGCCCCATCCTGTCTTCATATGAAAATCCACACATACATTAACCCCCTAGCTGACTTTCACAGATTTTGGAAACAGTTGAGCAAGTTCGCACCTAGTTAATACCACCAGGTCAAGACCACCAGGTTGTCTCAGTGCTGTGGGCAAGTCAGTGGTATTCAATTCTGGGCAGCATCCAAACAGAATGAATGAAAACAATCAAACAAAAGCAAGGCGGGAAAGTTAGGAACAAAACAAGCTGAATTACAGAGCCATCCTGGCCAAGGATGATGGGAACTACTGATTGTCCACGGCTCTCCCGCCCTTCAGCGCGGCCTGGCAGGTGCATACCTGTGATGGCATGATGGGAGAAGGCCTCCACGTAGATGAGATAATTGTGCGGGCAATGCTTTTTCAGCCATTTGCAGACATCCTGTTGGGTCCACAGCACCACCGGCTTGGTAAGGCTACCTAAGGTAGGGCTGGTGTGGTAGATTCCATAGTGATCGTAGGACCGGCCCTGAAAGCATCGAGCAAGGAGAAAAAGAGCAAACAGCAGCATTACGGAGCAAAGAATTTGCAGCGTTTCAAAACTGGGGTTCCGAAGAATTCCATTTACGCACAAACGCTGATTCCTGGACAGAACGGTTTTTTAAAAAATGGCCGCAAGCGGCGGGTTGTTTTGATCTGGAACCCTGGCTCAGCTCATGCAACGAGGCTGCCCAGAGAGATACCAGGCATACTTGCATTAGATGTGAGGACTGATTAGATTTTAGCGCATTAACCTGTTTTGCAAATCTGATCCCTTTGGAGAGTTTCTGGTTTCTACAAATGGTGCAAAGCCAGAAAGTGGGCGGATTCAGTCATAAGGTTGAGCGTGTGGTGTAAACATGGCCCCTGGGTAATCAGGACACCCCAGCTACATATAAACTCCTGTTTTTTCAGGGCTTTTAACTGTTATGTTTTATACAAGTAAAATGTAACCGTTTACACCCCTGAAAAACAGGAATTTGTTTTTCTTTGTTGGGAGCCCACAATGATTAAACTAAACATTCTAAGCGGTTTCAAAACAAGGAAGGAAGGAATGTGCTGGACACAATTGTCGAAGTGCCAACCCACAAGGACAGGGTCAAGATCTCCACCATGATTCAGCTGCGCAGTTGGTGTTGCTGGAAGAAAAGCCGAGCGGCCATTCGGAATCATGGGCTGCAACAGAGTGTAATTTCAGATGAACAAGGAACATCAAAACCCACAAAGGACTGATGTCACCAATTCCTTCATCACATCAAAAGGCTCCCATTTCCCACAGGTCTGGAGACAGCACAGTCCTTTTTCAAAGGAATGAACACAGTTTTTAAAGCTAAGAGCCCCTTTGGCCTCTGAATAGAGCAGGGTTTCTCAGTGTTTGCAACTTTAAGATGTGTGGACTTCAACTCCCAGAATTCCCTAGTCAGAATGCAATTGGCAACTTGGCTGTTAAGTGAAGCGGTTGCTAAGTGGAACCAAGATTATGCTTCTGATTTTACTTCAACTTTCCTCTGCTTTAGAGACCTGCGAAGGTTGTCAGTGTGAACATTGGTCACAAAGTGACTTTTTCATCATTGTAAGTGCAAATGGTCACTAAATGAGGCAGTCACTAAATGAGGACTACCTGTAGATCTCATTTGCACCAATGCCATTCACTGTCCTCCTCCATAGCCTTCCCTCCTTGCTTCCTGTATGCTGCTTTACATGGTGCTTTTGTCCTTTAAAAGTCTCCCTCTTTTTGAGCATATTGACACCATAAAATCAATGGCCTTCTCAGGAGCAGCCCCCTCACTGTGGAATACTCTGCCCCCACCCAATGTCAGGATGATGGCCTCTGCCCTTTCCAAAGCAATGCCTTTTCACAGGCCTTTGGGAATGGTGGTGATTGACTGTAGTGATACAGATAATTTTTTTTGTCCTGATTTTAGTACAGATACTGTATTTTTATGTTTTAAATATTGCAAAATATTTAAGGATATATAAAGATACACAGGGACGTGGTGGCGCTGCGGGTTAAACCGCTGAGCTGCCGATCAGAAGGTCGGCGGTTCGAAACCGTGCGGCGGGGTGAGCTCCCGTTGCTAGCCCCAGCTCCTGCTCACCTAGCAGTTCGAAAACATGCAAATGTGAGTAGATCAATAGGTACCGCTTCGGCGGGAAGGTAACGGCGTTCCGTGTCGTCATGCTGGCCACATGACCCGGAAGTGTCTACGGATAACGCTGGCTCTAAGGCTTAGAAACGGAGATGAGCACCGCCCCCTAGAGTCGGACACGACTGGACTTTACGTCAAGGGAAACCTTTACCTTACCCTAAAGATACACAGTTCTGATCTATACAAAGGTCAGAATCATGCAAGCCACGATATTCCCTGTGACACTCTATGGAAGCGAAAGTTGGACTTTGAAGAAGCAGGATAGGAAGAGTATTGACGCTTTTGAACTTCCGTGTTGGAGAAGGCTCCTGAGAATACCGTGGACAGCCAGGAAAACAGACCGATGGACCATCGAACAATCAACCCAGCGTTCTTGCTCCAGGCAAAAATGACCAGGCTCGAATTTTCCTACTTGGGGCACATTATGAAAAGACCCAGCTCTCTGGAGAAAGATGGAAGGAAAAGAAGAAGAGGATGACCAGCAGCAAGGTCGATGGACTCAGTTACAGTGGTGATGGGGGCACCATTAGAAGACCTGAAAGACCAGGTTAGCAACAGATTGTCATAGAGAAAATCTATGTGGTTGCTAGGAGTCAACACTGACTTGATGGCACATCAGTCAATCAGTCAATGAAAGGCCCAGCTCTCTGGAGAAGGCTCTGATGTTGGGAAAGGTGGAAGAGGAGGACCAGCAGCAAGGGGGAGGGACCCAGTTACAGGGGCGATGGGGGCATCATTGGAAGACCAGGTTAGGGAAAGATCGTCATGGAGAAAATCTAGCTATGCAGTCATTAAGGATCAACGATGATTTGACGGCACATAATCAATTAAAAAAAAAGACCTCTGTGATCTGCTGGCTTACAAACTGTGGTGAATAAATGCATCCAAAACTTTGCTTCCCATCGTCATGAAATTGTACTGGCAATGCCTTAAAGAAATTTTCCCTGGGCTGTCGCAGCCCCCCTGAGGTCACATGATCATGATTTGGGCACTCGGCACGCATTTCTGGCTGTCGCAGCATCCTGCGGTCACATGATCACCATTTGTGACCTTCCCTGCCGGCTTCCCACAAGCAAAGTCAATGGGGAAGCTGGCAGGAAGTTGCTAATTGTGGTCATGTGATGTTGCACTTAACGACCAGCTGTGATTCGCCTAACAACCACAGCCAGAACTGACGAACCGGTATCATAAGTCAGGCACAGTCACATGATGTTTCACTTCACGACCGTGTTGCTAGTGACAGAGTTGCCGGTCCCAATTGCGGTCGGAAAGTGAGGACTACCTGTAACTGACTTTATAAACTGACTTTTTAAATCAAACTTTTGTTTCAAATCCCATCACTCTCTCTCAGCCCAACTCACCTCACAGGGTAGTTGTGGGGAAAACAGGAGGATGAAGGAGTACTAGGTATGTTCACCGCCTCATGTATAAAAATAATAAAAGCGGGATAAAAAAAAATCTGAAATAAAATTGTCAAACTGAACACGCTGCTTTCAGACTGTTTGATGGCCTTTTTCTGGACTGAACTGAGTACCTAAGTCAGATCGAACTTGACTCGGTGATCCAATTCAGAGATCCAAATGGACAGCTCAGATTAAACTGCTTTGATATTCCAAACTGAACTGGCAATTTGAATCGGATCTGATGCCTCTAGTTAACACACTGGTGACACTTTCGGGTTACTAAAAAGTTGAGCCAGCCCAAATGGCTTTCAGAATTCTCCTCCAAATTTGTGCAAGGAGAAATTGGCTGCATAATTTCTCTGAATTTCTCAAAGGGAAGACATTCTCCAGCAATTTCTCAAGCCCTCCCATGTCTTTGGATTTAACGGAAGAAGCCAGCCCCTCGGGCAACCTTATTATTAAAGAAGGCCAAGGACTCCACAATCCTGTATTTAGAATTTCACCAATGTTCCCTCCTCTTCTGAACAGCTTTTGGAAAGCAAATTCTCTTTCCTCGAATTAAATGCAAATTGTTGTGACTATTTAAGCCAAGGAGCAAAGCCATAGTTGGAACTGCAATGCCCAGAGGAATGAGGTGGCATTCAGAAGGCCAACGGGGCTTAAAATTGTTCACTGCCACACTGCAACTGCCTTGCCTGCCCTGCGTGTGTGAGCGTGGGCTAATTAAGCACAGCTAGTTAGGAAAGAACACTAAGTGGTCCAAAAGGAAGTTCAAGATCTGCAGGGAAGGCTGAATCATTCATAGGCTTGCTCCTGGCAGGTGGCCATAAACCAGAGGATTGCAAGTATTCGCCGAGGCTGACTTGCTGCCTTGGCCTGCAGGATCAATTCCACCCTCGCTGGGTTGGGGGAAGTCTGTTGCCAGCTGCATCACTTGTTCCAGCAGGCCTGGCTTCATGCGCCTTTGGATGGCTTGGCACATTTCCAATCTGTTAAATAGAAAAAGCACATGGAACAAACTCTCTTGCACTGGCTTGCTGACTTTTTAAAAAGCCCAATGGGGAAAGGAAGGCAATGCAAGCGTTTCTCTTCCAGTGTGCTGACGTTCCCTTGCACTGCCATCTCAGGGCTACGTTGGGGGAAATTGCTACTGTCCTTCTGCCTATGAGCCTATGCCCAAATATTCTTCACACACAACTAATGCTGATGCATGGGGATTGTGCACTTATTCGATTTAGAAGCTGCCTCGTTGTGAAACAACTCAAGAAGATGTACAGAAATCTAAGAACACAACCTAAAACCAAACAGAAGAACAAGTCAGTCCTAAAAACAACACTTGGTCAATTAAAGGTCAAGCAGCCACATTCACACAACGCACTAAACTGTGTCAGCCTTAACCTTTGGTGCTTTTTTTTTTTGTGGCTCAGTGTGTTATACAAGCTCAGTCCAGTTACTTAGTTTCTGGTTCAATATATTGTGAGAACCCAGAACAGGAGTTAATCCAGAAAGAGGTTAAGTGGGTTGTGAATTTTTATAGCCACTTGGATTCTATATTTATTTATATTGTATTTTATATTTTTGTAACCTGCTTTTATTTTTACGGGATTTTAATGTTTATTGTTATAGCATTAATTTTATTGTAAACCGCCCAGAGTCCCTCTTTTGGGGGAGATGGGCGGTAACAAAATTTGAATAACACATAAATAAATAAATAAATAATAAACTTGGAAGGAGCCAATTCTGGGCAGGGACCCATCTTAAAGCATTGCCAACAAATGCCAACCTAGCTTCTGCTTGAAGGCATTCCCCAAAGGCTTGGGTATCTGCAGATGTAATGGTATGTGGGAAAGGCCTTGGGAGACGGGGCCAAGGGACACTGCTTGGGAACAGTCAGACAAGAGGCAGCTTAGCCCGCAGCTGCATAATGGGAGGAGAAAGAGGTTCAGAAGGGACCCTAGTCTCTCAGGCTGTAAAGGGGACGGCAGGAAATTTGTACTTTGCTCCTCTTTTCTCTTTCCCTCCACTTTTCCCCAATATTATGGACTTCTCAAAGGAGCTGGGTTTTTGCATACTGTAGACCAGTGTTTCTCAACCGTGGCAACTTAAAGGTGCTGGCTGGGGAATTCTGGGAGCTGAGGTCCATGCATCTTAAAGTTGACACAGTTGAGGAACACTGGGCTAGCCTATTAAAAGGAAGCACTTCCCCCACCCAACCCCCCGCCCTTCCAAGCTGAAAGCAGTCGGTTTTCTCTTTCGGCTGCGGCCATAGGCCGCCCTGCCTTGATGTCTGTGAAAGGGCTGAAATGTGAAAAACAGTTCCAAGGAAGAGCCAAATGTGCTGATGTGTAGCCTCCAGGCACCTGTGGGGAAAACGATGAACTGCACACCAGGGTACAAACCTTGTGACTTAATTGTTGCATCGGATCTTGGCATGCAAATAAAAGGTCTGGTTTTGCGGGGCGACATTGCAATGCAAGTTTCATTTTTTCCCATCATTGCAGCTTAGAGCAGGTGCCTGTGGCTTAAATTTTGGGGTCAATATGACCAAGTCCTTACACAGACCTGCTCAGATCTAGGTAGGAAGTTGAGTGCAGCTCACATGGAGATCATGCCCCATGGCAGGCCTGCACAACATACAGCCCATGGCAACATGGGGCCTGCCAAGCAGATTTGTGCAGCCTGCTGGCGTTTTTTAAAAAAAAACAAAACTCAAATTCACAGCTGCCAAAGATTGCTGCCACAAAAGCCAGTGCTCCCAACATCTCCAGGCCTCACCAACACCACCAGCGCCATTTCAGCCACTGCTCCGCTAGTCCCAAACAGCTGATCGGCACATTACCTATTCCTTTGCAACTTGGGATTATTTTTAAGTGATCCATGAGGCTGTCTCCTCTACACATTCTGTAGGCTTGCCCTACAGCAGTAGCATACAATCACACAGTGGTCCATCAGAAATTGTGACTTCCCTGGGAAAATATGTCCGTGGGCACATGCACCACGCATGCAAATGTGCACGTGCTCTACTGTCACATATGCACATGCCCTACCATTGAACCTGACTTCCAGCAGCGATGTGCTGAGATTTAGTGGGGTTCACTTTGCAGGGCTTAGCGCAGTGTTTCTCAGCCTTGGCAACTTGAAGACGCGTGGACTTCAGCTCCCAACATTCCGCAGCCAGCAAGTGGGGTTGAAGTCCACACATCTTAAAGTTACTGAGGTTGAGAAACACTGGCTTAGAGGCACCCAAGTGAAATCCAGCCAATGTCATTTTCCTTGGTTCTGGTTGAGCCCAGGGTGCAGATTCCAGCTGTTCTGGTCCATAAACCTTGGCTTACAGCTTAGTGGGTGGTGTGAACCCAGGCAACTGAGGCTAATTCAACTAGCTGGAGTTAAGAAACCCTGGACAGATGTAGAGAGTAAGGAAGAGGACCTTGATGGAGATAGGCAGGAACTGTTACTAGGCAAAAGGGGCTGAAACGTTTTTTATGTCCAAAGCAACAAGACAACATTCAGAAGAGGCTCGGGCAGACACCCCCCTGATTCACTGGAGTATAAGAAGGGGGAAGAGGTCCAGTTCAATCAGATTTGCAAGATGCTGTTATTACAGCCCATCTCAATAAAGGTGGTTTTAACTTCCTGTGGACTTGATTTCCTGGTCTGGTCTACCTTGTGGGGCTGACAACAGGGGCACCCAGCTGTTATTTATTTGTTTGTTCGTTTGTTTTCAGGGAGGTGCCCAGCATGGTCCTACCTGGGTGCTCTCGGTCCCTGGCTGCTGAAGGAGCTTGACGGGCCTGCCCCCGGCCGTCCTCTGGCCTCGCCCATCATGCCAGGTGAGATTGCTGCCCGAATTCCTCTGCAGGCGGTAGCTGAGATTCTCGGCCGACACGGTGTGCTCCAGAAGATTCGGGCAAAAGCCAAAGTGAGTAGCAGCCACTGTGGAGCAGAGAAGGTTCAAGCTGAGAGCTCAGCTTCTAGGGACTGGTCACCCACCGCACCCACAATATACCGACCCCAACAATGTTTTTATGCCACCTTGTTGCACAATTTTTTTTTAGGATCAACAGCTGCGCTGGGCTTTTGAGCAAAGAGCAGGAAGGGAGCGGGACCAATGTGCAGGGCAGGAAGATACCAGCTTTGACTGAATTTAATGCCCGTCTAATGCCATTCATGGAACCCAGATCATGTGGTCACTCTTGCATACAAAGAGGCCAAGTCATAGCCACTTTGGGAAATGCTCTGTGGGCTGCACCTATGGTTGGCTTGTTTATTTATTTAAATTAATTAATTAAATTGATAAGGCTGCTCACTTCTGTAATGACACTGGTTTGGGGGCACACAGGTGGACCCCATCGACCCTCATGACATCCCTGTGAGGTAGATTCAGATAAGGTTTTGTAAGTGTCCTGGCCGGCTTCTGGGTTCTTCTTGGTCCTCATCTGGCACTCTAACCACTGTGCCACACAGCTCTTAGTGCAGGAAATGAATAAGATGGGGCACATTAAATGGCAACCATTAAGCATGTGGCCCTCTGGTGGTCATTTGGGGCACTGCAGCCCACATCTGGCAGGTCCAGATAACATTGCACTCATCTGCACAAAGCAGGCCTTTCCAAAATAGCCCACTTCAAGACACTTGCCCAACAGGGTCCCAAATTCCCACCACTGTGGCCTTCGGGACTATGGGACTTGTAGTTCAGCACATCCTGAAGACACCGTTCTGCAGAAAGTTGGAACCTGCAGCCCGCATCTTAATTTCCAAACACCTCTATGCCTTTGATGATCAAATCAAATCATACCTTTATTACAGTCATTGACCTGCATGCCTTTGATTAAACAATGCCACCTCTTGGGACCCTGGAAGTGCATCTTCTCTGCAGCAGCGCCTGCCCTCTGGAATGAGGTTCCCCCCGAAATTCGAACGGCTCCCACCCTACTGGGATTTCGAAGGGCCTTAAAGACCTGGCTCTTCGCCCAGGTCTTTGAGGAGGACAAGTGATGCCCCTGCCTTCCTTTCTGTTCCCCTCTGCCATCGCTGTCCCTTCGTCTCCTGCTATGCTGGTGTTTTCTGTATTGTTCTGTTTTTAAATGTTTTAACAACTGTAAACCGCCCAGAGTTGACGGGAGTTGGGCAGCATATAAATTTAGTATATTATTATTATTATTATTATTATTATTATTATTATTTCATTCAGGTTAAGTGTTGCCCACCCAGAGAGCCAATGGGTGTCCCCACCCTTTTTTGCTCGGATCCACCCACTGTTTTCTTGTACCACCCAATTTGGGGGCCCTGAAAGATCACCTACTAAGGACAGAACTTGGGCAAAGATGCCCGCCTGTTTTAGAGGGAGACGGGAGGAGTGTCTGAAACAGAAACTCCCTCTGGGCAATTGATAACACAACATAGGCAGGTCTTTTGCTGCAGACCTAAAGAAGAAAGAAACCTTACCACCCAGACTTTCTATTTGCAGCTTTTCTCAGCCTAGCCTGTAACCCAATGTCAGATTTCAGCGTTTGCTTCTTTTTCAAGGACCTGCACACACCCACACGCTGCCTCCTTTTGTTTCAGCAGACAATCCAACAAAGTGTCACGGGGAGATTTACTCACTTCTGAGCAATTAAATCCAGAGGCCAGAGATGGCCAGGCGCTCAGCCCTACTGGCGGTTTAGAGATAAGCTCAATGGCCAGCCTTTGTGCCAGATGCTGACAAATTATTCACCCCAATGTGCTAGATTTATGCCAGATTTTGGCTGTGCTGGGCCCCTCCACTCCAATAAATCTGGATAGCTGTTCCACAGACTTTAATGATGCAGCAGTGGGTCTGCCTGGAGCAGCTGAATGCACAGCTGGAGAACTGGAACCCACAAGGTAGCATCTATTTATCTTTCTCTTGCACCTAAGGATCACTTCTTGCTGGCTGCATTCACACAACAATCTGAACTCTAAACCCAGGTCAACCAATCACACTGCCTGCGTTTACTTAACTTGCGATGCACAAATAACTTACATACTGGCATGATATGATGCCAAATCCCCCAACACACTGAGCCCAAAGTACTCAACCATGTTTAGCGGGTCCTGCAAAAACTGCCTGCAAGTTGCATTACGTGGAGGCTGAGCATTGACCTAACCCAGCTTTCTGGGATTTGTAGTCCCAAGGTGTTTGAAGGAAGCCAACTGGGGAAAGGATGATCTAGTTGGATGATTGCAACTTCCAGAGATATTTCCCAACTTCTCCTGACTTTTTTTGCCTGATTCCCATTTTTTCTGGAAAAGTTTGGGACAGAACACAGGTTTTTTTTTTTTTGCAGGCTCAGCATGGCTTCTCCAGCAAATTATGAGCCTACCCCTTAACTTGCTAATGGTTCAACTCCTCAGTGGAGAGAGGGTAAAGTCTGAACTGATTCCCCCCCAATGTCAACAATATATTATTCTCACACTGCTGGGAAGTCTAGTAGTAGATGCCAAAATGATCAACGGATGCAGACTGTCTCATCTTTAAGGGTCAAGTTTCTATCCCACAAGAAAATGGATAAGGGTTTTGCTGCCATAAATTGGCTATATATATACTGTAGGTGCCTTGTTTGAAAAGCTGGAAGTCTTGTTTTGCAACTTTACCTTTCTTTCTAATAAATTTTACAAATTAGAGCTCAGAGAGACTTGTTCCATGGAGAAACTGTTTCCAGTCCAGACTTCTGTTGGATCCCATATAATTACACAGCCTATGAGGATCTGTGATCTCTTCGCTTGAATGAAGCCCTGATTTTTAAGCATGAAGGGGCAAACAGAACAGAATTCAGCTGGAGTGGAAAGCAATCCGTGGAAGAGTAGGAAAACCTGCACTGGTACCCTAGCTCTGTTTTCTGCACGGATGACCCACCAGCTGAACCTAAACTATGGGACTCCCTGCCACAGGAGGCTGGACTGATGATTTTTCACCAACTAGATAAGATGTTCCTTGATCCAGTGTCCCAGATAAGGATGGGTTCTCCATGGAGATGCAAGTTTGGAAGCATCTGATCATGCCAATCTTCTTCCCAGGATCAGGGCCCACAAGACTTTTTCGAGGGCCAGAATTCAACATCTTGTAGGTCTTCAAAGCTCTATCAGAAATGCAACTTGAGTTTTTCAAAAATCATTTAGGGGGGATCACCCATCCTTAGATCAATCAGTTCCACTGAGATGACTTTTAGACTATCAAGGTTCACCGTGGTTGGCTTCTGTAATGGGGATCAGAAAGGAAGCCTCTTTATAAGAGGCTCAGATGCCTGTTTCCTTGGAGGAAAAGCATCTGGTCATTGATCCTGGCAAATGAAGATGAGCCCCGGCATTACAATGAACAGGTAGATCACAAAGCTACCAGAAGGAGAAGCTCTGCTTAAATCTGTTTCATGCGCTCTGGGAAAAAATGCATTCAGAAAAACTATTCCTTTTCGTGAGCCAACTATGGCCTCTCAGGCCATAAAAACACTTTGCGGAAGCCACTGTGAAATCTATCATGTGAAGGCAGACCTTATTAAAGTTGGAGAGAAAAATATAAATGAATAGATAGATATGACCTATCCGGACTATCAAAACCCAATGAAAAATACATTTCATCTCTGCTTTCACAGTAATAAACCTACCATCTTGATTTAGCAGGTTTCTTGTGCGCTGTGTAAACAGGAATTCCGCAGCTGTGCAAGGGTGAAAAAAGTCTTCAATTCAGCATTTTGATTGGTTTTCAGTGCTCCTGTTAGAGAAGAAGCGGGCTCAGAACTTTCTTGCGCGTCACTTTACTAGATGGGAGAAATCAACATTCTGTGGTTGCAGCAAGTGTAGATCTGAATGGGTACCGTGATCTTCAAATACGGGTTGTTCAATGAACTGTGGCTTGCTTAACCATGGTTAAACACATGGAACGGTGGCATCTGAACCCAGTAACAGCACAGTTTGGAAGGAAATGTAGGGAAGAGATGGGATTTGGGAGACGTTCCTTATGCAAACGGAACATCAGGGAAGACTTCGTTTGCGACATGATTCTACTCTCCCCCCGAGCTGGGATATCACTGATAGGGTTACTGATGGTCTCTAGGCATCAATATAGTGTATCTTCTTCAGGGCAGAATAATGTTTGTGGTAATTAATGTATCCCAGATCACATAAGCAGGACTCACGGGCACTGAATTAGAAGTATTTGGTGGAGATAAAAGGTGTTGATGGAAGATGGTGGTAAGACGATCTCCAGCCCCGCAACGATTTGGATGGCCCAACCCTCCTGGCCTTCCAGATGGCTATGAAGACCTGGCTCCTCTTCCCCCAGGCATTGGGGCCAGGATGTTAGAGGAGCCCAGCATGGTGCATTTTTCTGTGTTGCAAGTTACTCATGCCATGCCTCGGTGACTGCATTAGGGTTACTGTATTTTTAATTGCAGTTGTTTTGTTTCATTTACAGGGGTTTTATCATATTGCTTTTCCTTTGGAGTGGATTGTCAGTCTCCCAGAATTACTTATTTCAGATGGGTGGTCATATAAATTTGCTAAATAAATAAATGGAAATAAATAAAAGGAATGATACACGTGGTGTCCTTGGTGCTCTCTGAGCTTGGTTGTTGGCTTGCAGATGTTTCATTACCCAACTAGGGAACATCATTCATGAACGTAATGAAGGGTAATGAAACATTTGCAAGCCAGCAACTGAGCCATACAAGGTATCTCAGCCCTCAGAAGGAAAAGGGGATGTGTGACATGCTTCCCACTTCCCTTTTCCTTCTGTGGGCTGAGATATCTTTTCCGTGAAGGTTGTCCAATCTGAGGCTCTTCCTCCTGTCTCCCAAGGTCATTCCCACAGACCATTACAGTAGGCAACATGGGTACTTGAAGCTGGCCTGTTTCCAGGTTCCCCAACAGGCTATGTCTGTCACTGCAGAAAGCAGTAAAACCAGAGACGCCAGCTTCTGGTTTCAAAAATGCTGGGTACCTTACTGGCAACAGAGAGGAATGGCCATTCTCTGAGCCAAAGCCGTGGGTGGAACCAAGACATATTAAAATTAATAATTATTATTTTAATAATAATAATAATTTATTAAACCTTTATGCCGCCTGACTCTCAACAACTCTGGTTGGCTCACAGCAGTCAAACAAAGAAATTATAACAAAATCAATAAAACATAAAACATAAAGTTATTTTAAAAAGAGAAGTATGAAATGCATTAAAGTAAAATAATTATTTTCATTATTTAATGCATTTCTAAAACTGTTGTTCAGGTCGCTTTCTCCTGCCAAGCTGGTGGATTAAGGGTAGATCCAGAGGGTTATTTGACACATCACTCTCTTTGCCATTTGCAGAATGTGGCTTGATAACCAATGACATTACAGTTGCATTCACACAACACATTTCACCTGGTTCCTAGGGCCATGCAGTGCTTTAGAGCGGGCGTGGAAGAGGTGCATCCCAATGCAGCACTGGTTTGTGACTCATGAAGGCAACTGGGTCTGTTTCTGAGATCTCTCTGTGGTAGTGGAAGCTTCCTTCTGCAGCTCCAGCATCTTGGAAAAGGACTTGGCTGCTTTCATAAGTTGCAGGCAAGTGCAGTGCTTGAACTCCCAAGCGTTCCCAGCCGCTGCTTCCAAACCAAAGCCGAAACATTGCCCAGCCCTACGGGTTTCCGAATTAATCTATTTTCTGGGTTTGCACTATACGTTGAACCCTGCACTAATCTGTTTGCATAACATACGAAGCCACACAGACAGCAAAAGAACAAGGGTAAATCTGATCGAGCTTAGCTTAGCCACCAAGACAAGCGTAACGGTGATCGGTTAGTTCATCGAAATACTGACTGATGGGCAGTCCTGCAATGGAGTGTGAGAAAGGAAAAACTGGGGGCTGCTAGCATCCAGCGTGCCAACACTGGGGTGCATGGCACCATTTGCAGCTTTGCATTTCTTCCTTCCCTTTGCACAATCGCTCGCTCAATATCCTCCCCTGGTTTTGCACAAATGCCAGTCTGTCCTTTGCTCCTTTCCCGTGCCCTCAACTTCTAGGAAACTACCTATTCCAGCCTATAATTAAAAGAAGGATTAAGCTTCGGCTGGCTGTGAAACCCCCCCACCCCTGCTTTCCTTCCCATTGTGCTCCTGTGTGATAATCCCCCTTTCCCAACCTCTCCTCAATTAATCCCCAGGGGAAACGATGCAAATGGGGCAAATGCAAATTCCTGGAAAACAGCTCCATTCAGCAAAGGGCCAGACTGCCAACCACTTCCCCCTCTTGGGTCCTCTTAACTCCATGTCAAGTGGGGATTTCCAGAGCCTCGCACCTCCAAACGGCAGCCCAGCCGGCAGTCTCACTCCTTCCAACCGGCTCTGCGCCATCCTATGCAAATTCCCTGAATCTATAGTGAAAAGACTTGTCCGTAAAAAGAGTGAGAGAAACACACTGAGCCCATTTTCCTTCCTTGTGCAGAATCACCTCAAAGTTTATTCTTGTTTGTTTTTTACACTGCTGAACGAGACAGGATCCAATTTGCAAAACGGCCCTGCTGCCTGGTCCTGCTGGAAGCATTTAGCTGCTCAGGGCAAAGGGCAAGAGGGCGCCTCTTCCTATCCATTCCAGCTGGAAAATCCAACATAGCCTGGCAGTTAGCTGAAGCTTTCTTCAACACCAGCCAGCCCGGGAGCCGTGAGGGGCAAACCAGCTGTGTCCAATGCAGGTTCAGCAGGATCCGGCCATCTCCCACCTGCCTGACTCTGGCTTACGGTTGGGCTGGCCACAGTTCTGGAGCATCTGTTCCTGCCTTGTGCAACCTGGTCCATGGGTTCCCTTGCTGTGACAGACATAACCACTTTCACATCCCATAATGCAGCTGGGCTGGCATCCCTGGGGCAGGGTAGGAGATTTCAGAGTCTCTCTCAACAAGCCACCTCTTCATTTTTACAGATCAAGACCCACAGCAGAGGGGCAGAGGGCACCCTCAATGCTACGATGCCTTGGGCCCATGGGAGACGCTTGAGTGCTTCGTGATTGGGCAGCACACCAATCCTTTAAAAAAAAAAAGGCTTGAAATGGATTAATTGCTGTTCTTCAGGCACATTGCTTAAGGATTTGCCATTCTTCCAAGCAGTTAGTTAACCAACTGATTTAATGTAAATATATATGGAAAAACCTTGCAGGCACATCCTCTGTCCGCCTCCTCATTGCGATTCATCCTGTGATTATTTTCGAGCTTGATGCTATCCTCAGAGGTGCTGCATAAAATCCAATTTTACAGTCTGCACATGACAAATTCACACGGGGTCTCTCAAAAAATTCATTTTGCACAGGGCTCTGAATTATGAGCCAGGCAAGCCCACTTTAGCCCAATGTGTGCTACGATGCAAGGCTCTATGGCTGGTTTAATCATTCTGTCTGCCATGCAAACCAAGACAACTGAGTTGAATCAATCATGGTTCTATTTACCATGACTGAGTACATCACGGGAAGACCTCTCTTATGGGTGGGGCAGAGCCACCTTAGGACAGGGTCTTTCCAATGTCTCAAGGTGGGTACAATGGACATGCATGCAAGGAGAGGGCCATGTGACAGAGTCCTGCACATACACATGGCCATTTCCAAGATACTTCTGTGCAGCCTCTCCAGATGTGCTGCCCTCCTCCCTCGTGGATCAAGAACTGCAATTCCTGATTTCCTACAATCATATAACGTATGAGTCAGGAAAAGCCTTAGTGGTCATCAAGTCGAGGGTTTTTCAAACCGAGACGGAAAATTTTTAAAATGTTTTAATTGCTTTGTTTTTAATTGTGCTTTTTGTTATTGCTTTGGCTGTTTGTTTATATGTGTCGTGTTTTTTGTTACTTTTAACTCCGTGAACCTCCCAGAGTCACGCAGATGAGATGGACGGCTATAAAAATTGAAGGAAGAAACAAATAAAGATCACTCAAAGCCAATTTTCTATCATTCAAACTTTGGTGGATCTCGGTGGTTTCTTTTCCAAAAAAGGAAAGTCCCTTAAGAAATTTCACTGCCTATTGTTATTTTTTTTAAAACAACCGTGAAACTAGGTCCACCTCCTCCTGAATATAATAGCTTTGGGATATTATAGATCATGCTCCACCTTCCTTTAATCTTCTCTTTTGTAAACTAAACATGCCCAGCTCCTTCCCCTATTCCTCCTGTGGCTTTGTTTCCAGATTCCCTATCAACCTGGTACAGATAGTCCTCACTTAACAACCACAGTTGAGATAGGAATTTTGGTTGCTAAGCAAAGTGGTCATTAAGTGAATCTGACCCAATTTTACAGGCTTTTTGCAGCAGTCACTAAGTGAATCACTGTGGTCGGTAAGCAAACCACGTGCTCATTAAGCGAATCATGCGGTTCCCCGTTGATTTTGCTTGCCAGAAACCGGCTGGGAAGGTTGAAAATGGCGATCATGTGACCACGGGATGCTGCAACGGTCATAGATGCGAACTGGCTGCTAAGTGCTCAAATTGTGGTTACGTGACCGTGGGGACGCTGTGATGGTCGTAAGTTTGAGCACCGGTTGTAAGTCGGTTTTTTCAGCACCGTCATAAGTCCGAACCCTCACTAAACAAATGGTCATTAAGTGAGGACTACCTGTAATTCTTTTCTCAAACTTCTCAGTGTCACTTTTAAAACATGGTGCCTAGAACTGGATACAGTTCTCCTGGTTCAGTCCAACTCACCAAGACTACAGCAGAAGACTCATCCTCCATGTAGATACCCCAATGTTTTTTGAGGTGCTTGAGGCTGGCTGCTGTAACGCAAGAGTCAGAAGTCAAGAATTTTAAAGAGATGAAGGGAAGGCTAAGGAAGAAATGGGAGGAAGTTCAGACATAAAAGATCAAAGATGGGAGAGTTTCTCAGTAGTTTATCTCATGCCCAGCAGCTCAGTCCAGGCTGCCAAAACTTCTCTAGAGGAAATCCAAATCTTAAAGCAGGGTTTCTCAACCTTGGCCACTTGGAGATGTGTGGACTTCAACTCCCAGAATTCTGGCTGGGGAATTCTGGAGTTGCCGTCCACACGTCTTCAAGTGGCCAGGGTTGAAAAACACTGAGCTAAGAAAACAGCAGCTTCTGAGCACAAATTATTCTTAGAGCTGAAGAAGAGGAGGAAAAATTTAGATTATGCCTGCTGAGATCTTGATAATTACATTCTCCCCAGGTGACAATATCTGCGTTGGCAAACCATTTACATACTGAGAGCAAAAATGCATTTCATGCCTGCTTTACCTCTTAGATTAGGGGAAGGCTTTTCATTTTACGTATCTCCCTGTCTTCTGAGGCCACTGGGTGCAAAGAGATGATGCAGAGGAGGACCGGCTGAAATGTTGGCCCTATTTTCAAACACAAACGCACCCACCACTTCCCAAGCCGAAAGCAGCCGCGAGAGAGCTGCCGTCTTGACTTTTCTGACCCTTCCCCAGGCAGCCTGGCCCTAAGCCTAAACAGGGGGGCATGAAAAGAGCCCGAATGCACCCATTTTGGTTTTGTTTTAAATTGGACCTTCCCGCTGCCAAATTGCTGGGAGGATTGTTGGGGGAGCGTGTTTGGGGGGGCTCTAAAAATCCCAGGAGTCTGGGGCTTGCCTGGCCCCGCCTTAGAACTTCTAAAAAGGGCAGGAAGATGATTTCAGAGTGGGTTTGAACCTCTCTGGTGGGGGGAAAAATGCCTGCGACTGAAACATTAAACGGAGGCAAAAAATAAAGCTCCTTCTACATTTATTCCAGCCCTCTGTGTTTTCTTGGCTCTGCGGCTTATTTTGGCTCCCACCACAAACAGCGGGAGCTCTTTTTCCCTCCCTTTTGCAAACCTCAGCGTTTTCCACCACACTTAAGTTTTGACCAAACCCCCATTTCCTAACCCCAGCCACCTAATGGAAAGGAAAACAGAGCTCTTCCGCCCCTCAGTACCTTCCACAAACCAGAAGCAAACCACTTCCAGGTCCTCTTTGGCACTGCAAAGGCACTCCAGCGTTTTTGCCCCCAAAGAGGGGCAGCGAAACAAATGTGACCAACCCCTTAACTACTCTTTGATTTATGAGCTCACAACCAGAAAGGACTTGCAGGTCAAAGATTGCACAAAGGGTCCACAAACCCCCACTTACAGGTAGTCCTCAACTTACGACCATTTGTTTAGCGACTGCTCAAAGTTACGACAGTGCTGAAAAAAGTGACTTATGACCAGTCTTCGCACTTATGACCTTTGCAGCGTCCCTGCAGTCATGTGATCAAAATCCAGGCATTTGCCAACCAGCATGTATTTAAGATGGTTGCAGCATCCCGGGGTCACGTTATCATTTGCGACCTTCCCAGCTGGCTTCTGACAAGCAAAGTCAATGGGGGAAGCTGGATTCGCTTAATGACAGTGGCAAAAAAAAAAGCCATAAAATTGGGTGTGACTCACTTAACCACCACCCCTTTTAGTGACGGAAGTTCCGGTCCCAATTGTGGTCGTAAGTTGAGGAGTACCTGTATTTTCAGAAAATACAGTGATTCCTTTATGGGCCAAGAGGTGGGGAAGGAAGGAAGGAATCCAGGAAACCAACGTTTAACCTAGGTTTGCAAAGCTTGTCCCAACACAGAAGCTCTTTCTATGCAAGAGTGTTGTTGTGGTTGTCTTCCAAATGCATTTTTAAAAATTCATGTTGCAAACCTTTCAAAATCAGCAGACGAAAAGCACCAAAGAAAACCCACAACCATTGCAACAGGCAATGAAGCACAGCGACTACAGAACGCGGAAACATTCAAGGCAGTCATGCCTTCCCGCATGGAAATACGGTGACGGAAACTGACACGCCTGTTGAACACATCTCGGCAATGCAGAGGTTGAAGACGCAAGAGAAGAGGGATGGAAGGAGAACTCACCGCCTTCCTTAAGAGGGGGAATGGCCGTTTCCAAGTTAAAAAAATAAAGGTTGCTGAAGGTGGGAAGCCTCTGAGAGATGGTGACGGCTGTCGGGCAGCTGTCGGGAAAAACCTGACGGGCTGTTCCTCGTTTTACCTCTCGACGGCGGCAACATAGAACCAGGCAGCGCAAAGGGAGGAGCAGGACAGGGTTTCAGTGTTGCATCCGTTAGACTGGCTCCCTGGCTCCTACCGGGCTCCAGGAATAAGGCCCCAGCTGCCAAAAGACGATCTAGAAACGCATGACGCACAGAAGGTTTGCAAAGAAGCTGCCCCGGGCACCTGGAGGGTTTCCGTGGGCTGTGTTGGCACAGGACGCTTCACAGGGGCTGTTGAAGATCTAGCAGCTGTGTTTGCAAACCTGAGGGAGTATTAATCTTGGTTAGCTTTTGTTGGCTTAGCATATTGGGTCGGTTCAGGGCCCAATCTGTTGCAAGGACCCAGAAAACGAGGTTAATTCAGGAAGCGAATTAAGCATCCTGTGCGAATGCCGTCCTTGGGCAAAGGTGCACGAGCTATCCCCCCCAACTGGCTGCCCCTCAGCTGCTTCCTGAATGCTGCTAAGGAGTGCAACCCCGCTGCCCCCAGCTTCTTTTTGCAGCTTTTACAAGCAAAGAGCAAAGCTGCCATATTTTTAGCACTGCTAGGGGAAAGGTCACTTAGCATCCTCTCCCGCCTGCTAGCTGTTTGCGGCTGGAAAATGGATTTATGCTCAGAAATAACGGACCGTAGGAATATTCCAGCGCGGGCAGAAACAGCCACAAGAAATCCAGTCTCCCCCTGGATTCCTTTGAAATGACACAATCTTGACAAAAGGAAATCTACATTTCCTCCCAGTACCTGGTTTTCCTTATCGGCAGCACCAGACAGCTACTCAGTCAGAAAAACCGACCTGCTGTCTGACTTCTTCCCTTCAGCTGATCCTACTGGCCTGATTACTCTCCTGGGGCAGCGTCCAAACACTCGCTTCGCCGGGTCTCTGAAGAGCCTTAGCGGTTCCATTAACGCAGCATTTTAAGCCTGGGCAGCCTTCGTTCGGGCTTGAAAGGGGCTTAATGCATTGTGCAAACCAGCCTGTTTAATTTGTGGACGGTTCAGCGTATTGTGCGAACCGCGGAAGTGGGATTGCTGGATCATGAGGTGAAGTATGTCGTACTCCGAGACATAGCGAATCCAGAGTAATGTTTCTTCCAGAGCCCATTTCTATGCATTTGGAGGAAAGTTTAGGTTGCCGTTGAGGCTGAAGGCAAAACAGATGTCCCGTTGGGGGAGATGGGTGGTGATACAAGTTTAAATAATAAATAGGTAAATAAATAAACCTCCTATCATAGGGTGGTGTGTGTATGTGTGAGAGCAGAGCCTTCCAAACTTTCATGTTGGTGACACGCTAACACACTGCAGGGGCGGCCGCGTCAGCGGAAGTCACACGGAATCAGCTGTTTCGACCCGATTAGGCAAACTGCACATGCGCAGTACCTGTGTGATCCCTCGACCGCACGACACACCTACACACTGCAGCCGACACACTAACATGTCGTGACACACAGCTTGGAAAGCTCTGTGTGAGAGAATTGGAAGCAGTGCCAAGGCATGGAGTTACTCCCAAGGATTGCATTCACACAACCTGCTAATCCTGGTGTCTGAGTTATCCCATTATCAAGGCCCTCCAATCACTCTAAGCCACAAAAAAAAAAAAAAAGTCTAACCCAGAATGTCATTAATTAAATTTAGCAGGTGGTATAAATGCATTTGCTAAGTCTTTCCCTGAATTGCGCAAGTGAGTTGTGCAACCTAACCTGGGTCTATCTCATTTTCCTTTCCCCAGAGCTTCTTGGGAACAATGGCACACTGTTTGGCTGTTTGCATGACACCCTTAATTGGACAAGGATTGCGTTAGAACAGAAAAGCCTAATGCAATTAATAAGAGCAAAGAGGCAGCTAGTTTTAAAGCCAGGCTAAACTAATCTAAGTCAGCTATTTCATGTGACTCTAATAGAGGCATGGAGGCAAAATCCTAGAGCAGCCCTGCAGAAAAAGCTGCTCTAGGCATTCCATCTCGATATCTTTATTGTTATTACTCCTCCCATGTCACACAGTGAGGATGGAAAACAGGTGGAAAATTGGTGCATAAGACATCCCAGCTTCCCAGCTCTGCCTGCAGTGGTGTTAACACGGATACACCTTTCATTCTATTGGGAAAAAAACAGCTGGAATTGACAGGTTCCACTGACTTTTTTGGAAGAAAAGAAAAGAAAAGAAAAAAAGGAAGGAGGGTGGGAGGGAGTGTTGCTGGTGTTTGTGTGTTGTGTTACCAGCACGCAGGGGTGAGCCCAGAAACCTGGACTGAAGCTCTCCGGATCATCTGTGTCATGCAAATGTGGCCAATCTTGCAGCCTCATGTTTTGGGAGGCTGCGGAGTAAAAATTGGGCTGCCGGTTTGCACCGCCAAGGTGACCCCAGCAGAACAGCATCAGAGATTTTTTCACTCCATCCCATAATTTTAGCCCCCTTCTGAAAAAAAAAATTAAAAACTGTTTTTTTCAGAAGGGCCTTCTCTGCAGTAGCTCCCGCCCGCTGGGACATTCTTCCCCCAGAGGTGAGACAGGCCCCCTCGCTCCTGGACTTCCGCAAAAAGCTAAAAACCTGGTTTTGCCATCATGAGTAATCCATGAAACTTTCATTAATAGTAAATATTTTCCAGCCAGCCTGTGAAGGGCAATGACTTCACTTGGAGTTGATAAGCAGGTAACTGGAGGCGTGTGATGTCACAGACGCCAGCCAAAAGAATGCATGTAGGAAGAATGTAGGTCAAACTCCATCTCTTTTATTGACAAGAAGCAATATTGACGTCCATGTGGAGTTACCAGGCTGATCTTAAGTGGCTGGACACAGTTAGTGCCTGGATGGGAGATCGTTAGGAAATCCTACTCCTGTAAGCTAGACCAGGAAGTTGAAATAACATCCAGGAAGAAGGTCGTGGGTAACCCCTTCTGCACTGTCACCAAAGACAATGCAGATTAAAGCGTTCACTTTTTGGAAGAAGAGAAAACAAAGGGATTCAGGCACAAGCTTCTGCGGACCACAGCCTAAGTAGCCCATAATACATTTGTGAGTCTTTAAGGTGCCATAAGAGTTGGAAGCTTCTTCCCCTGAATGTGGGAAGTCAATTGCAAATATGTCAGTCTCAAACAAATGCTTTCTCGGCTGATTTGCATTTTGAAATAGTTGCCGTTTGCTCCTGCAGGAAAGGAATGGGGAGAAAACCATGATGGTTGTGTTGCTTCCTAGATGCCAGGACTTGTAGTTAACATGTTGTGGAGAAATTATCGCATCAGCCTTCAAATCTGTTGGAAAGATATTGCCATCAAATCCACATCGACTCTCAGCGACCACTTAGATAGATTTTCTCCATGACGGTCTGTCCCCAACCTGGTCCTTCAGGTCTTCCAAGGGTGCTCCCATTGCCACTGTAGCTGAGTCCATTCACCTCACTGCTAGCCATCCCCACCTTCTTTCCTTCCACTTTTCCCAGCATCAGAGCCTTCTCCAGTAAGCAGAACTTAGATTTATTTTCCTCTATACTTGATGTGAGTTAAAAGGGTCTTCTTGGAACTAAGCCCAACTCCTGGTGACTTCATGGCTCCATCCATAGGGCTCTTATTGCAACAGAGTGAAAATAGTTTGCCATTGTCCTCTTCTGACACTTTCCTTTTCCCAGCCTGGCCTACATTCCTGGGATATCCTGGTCTGTCATCCAAGCACCAACCAGCTGCGTCTTTGCTTAGCAACTGGCTAGCTGGGCCTGGATCCAAGAAACTGCGCCAAAATCTGCATTTGGGGCTGTTATTAAAAATTCATTTCAAGATCCTTCCAGAGTCTCTACAAGTCAGCTACACAAAACTGGCATTAATAAATCAATAAATAAGCTTTCAGTTTCCTCCCTGAATGAAATGTCCTGCTGCAGATTTCCTACCAAAGATCTGAAGGATGCCTGGCTTGAGCTGCTGGCCCGCATCAAAGCCATTTCCAAACTGAACAACTGGGCAGGCTTTGCCAGCCTTGTGAGACCTGTACCACTTGACCCATTTCTTCACTTTTCTATCTGAAAAAACAACTTTGCAGCCACAGCATTGTGCTTCCAGAACCTCAGCATCGCTCACCTTTTAGGTAAATATTATGACAATTTTTTAAAAAAAGCAACAATAAAAAGGGTCACAACGGCCACATTAAATGTGCCTTTTAGTAGCATAAACGGGAGGGAGCCACCATCTTTTAGCAGGGCTTTGTTAAAACCAGAACAGTTTGTCCAGGGGGTTAGAGAGAAATATGTGCACAGTACAAAGAGTTTCTAACCATGTCAAAAGTCCACTTCCCCTTCCTGATTAAATAATCCAAATCAATTTCTCCATTTCTCAGCTTCTAGATGGGCAGCATATTTTTTTATGAGAAATGCATCTATCCATAACCAGATCCCCCGCCTCTGAGTACGAAGACTCCACTTTTTCATTATTATTTTAATGTATTTAATTGGAAAAGAAAGGACAAGGCGTTCCATTTTGGATGGCTATTTCTTGAATGTATGAATGTCAAGACAGCCCTCAACTCACCCAGTGGCTGTGAGTCACTTTCTTCCAGTCTGAATTCCTTATTGGTGAAATGGTTAAAAAAAAACACTAAATTGAATCACAGAGTTGGATGGATGATAACATGCAAGTGTTGTTACTGATCCTTGCTCTGCCTTTAAGGTTAGGCTGGGCTCTAAGTTTGTACAAATCAGCACTATGTGTAAGCCACAGCAGGATGTCATTGGTGGAGAAGGCATCTGCTGAGCTGGGAAAACATGCAAAGAAACCAGCTGAGATTGCGCAAAGAGGCCATCACAGTGGCTTGCGTTGCATCTCAGAGAGGTCTTGGTTTGAACAGATGGGATACGAGATGAGGACTGGGGAAACGAGTGGGATCCTCCCTCCCTTAGAACCAGAGGTCCCCTAATGAAATGGAGTCTTGGAAGAATCAGGAGAGACCAAAGGAAGGTTTTTTACACAATGCGTAATTCAGCTTTGGAATTCACTACAAGATACAGTGCTGGATACCAGCTCGGTTGGTTTCCAAAAAGGAGGATCTGGAGCAATTCGTGGAAGTCCTGGGGATCCATGGCTGTTAGCCTTGATGGCAGTGGGGCTGCCTCTGAAGGCCGTCTGCTGGGAGATAGTTGGCCATTGGGCTTCCTGGAGCAATTGGTGGGCCCCTGGGAGAACACACGCTGGACTAGCGGGGCCAGGGGTCCCATCCAGCAGGCATGGCTTATATTCCTATGTTCTCAGCCATAAGAATCATCGGACTGTGCTTGAAACAATCATTATTTCCCAGCCCAATTTACATTGTCGGGCGGTACTGACGATACAGCGGAAGAGGGGGGAATGATATACAGTCTACTAACCTCCTGGACTGCTAAGGAATAAAAAAGCATACAGGTAGTCCTCAACTTACGACCATTAATTTACAACCATTCAAAGTTACAACAGTGCTGAAAAAAGTGACTTACGACCAGTCTTCACACTTACAATCGTCGCAGTGTCCCAGCAGTCACATGATCAAATTTAGGATGTTTGGCAACTGGCATGTATTTACAACGGTTGCAGTGTCCCAGGGTCACATGGTCGCCATTTGTGACCTTCCCAGGAGGCTTCCGACAAGCAAAGTCAATGGGGGAAGCTGGATTCCCTTGATGAACATGGTGATTCACTTAATGACCATAGCAAAAAAGGTCATAAAATTGGGTGCAACTCACTTAACAACCACATCACTTAGCGATGGAAGTTCCGGTCCAAATTGTGGTCATAAGTTAAGGACTATTTATAAAAGGCTATTAAATAAAATAAGGCCTTGATAGAGATGCCATTTACAATGCTGGAGAAACTGGGCATTATGGTAGGAAACACACCCTTTGCATCAGGGATAGAAAACCTAGTTTTTAAAAATCATGTGCATCCTATTGAATTGCAATCTATTGGTGGTTCTTTAGTTGAATCAGGGTTATTTGCAGAGAGTTGAACTAGACCCAGCTAGTTAACAGGGTTATACTAATTCTACCTGGTCAAAAATGATTTGGGAACATTTAATTTCAGTCCATTAATTTGTTTTGTGTACACCAGTGTTTCTCAACCTCGTCAACTTTCAGATGTGTGGACTTCAACTCCCAGAATTCCCAGCTAGCCATGGCTAGCTGGGAATTCTGGAAGTTGAAGTCCACACATCTGAAAGTTGACGAGGTTGAGAAACACTGGCCTACACAGTCCTCCAAGAAAGAGATGGAGGGAAAGAGCAGAAGAGCAAGTCTGTCCATCACAGGACTTGCTGCCAAAGCCTGGCAACGTAGAACACACCCAAGCAGTGATTGGCTACAATGACTAAGCCACACCCTACTGCTGCCTGACTGGCCAATGGAAGATTAGGTACCTCCTGGAGAAAGCAGCTGGAATTCTGTATTCCCCAAATCACAGTTTTTGATATAGGTGGTGGGCTTGAAGGAGCCCTGTCTGGGCTAGTGGCTGGTGATAGAATTAGGGCCAGCTCTCATTGGTACTATTCACACAACATGTTTAACCAAGTTAAGTACCTTTTTTGCCAGTCCTTGTTGCATGTTTGCACAACACACTAAGCTTGGTTAGCATCAGCCTTGGCTAGCAATGACCTTGTGGCTTGGCCTGCTGTGTTTTCCAGGAGCGGGGGAAAACGCTGTCAGGCTTTGAAGATCCTGGTACAGGCACACCTCTTTTTATTGTGCTTCGCTTTATCGCGCTTTGCAGATACTGCGGTGTTTTTTTTACTGATTGAAGGTTTGTGGCAACCTTGCGCCGAGCAAGTCTAGTGGCGCCGTTTTTCCAACAGCAAAAGACTCAGATGATGAATAGCACTTTTTAGCAATGAATTATTTTTTAATTAAGGTATGTACGTTGGTTTTTTAGACATAATGCTATCACACACTTCATAGACTCCAGTATAGCGTAATCATAATTTTTATATGCACTGGGAAACCCAAAAACTTTGCGTGACTCGCTTTGTGGTGATATTTATTGCGGTGGTCTGGAACCGAATCCGCAATATCTCTGCTAGCCTGGATGCACAGAGTTCCAGTAAATCTTGTGAGCAGTGTTTCTCTACCTTGGCGGCTTTCAGATGTGAGGACTTCAACTCCCAGAATTCCCTAGCTGGCTGGGGAATTCTGGGAGTTGAAGTCCACACATCTGAAAGCCGCCAAGGTAGAGAAACACTGTTGTAGAGTCTGTTTCCTACCCTGACCTACCTCGCAGGGCTGACATCAACCCTTCCCTCTTATATCAAAAAGAATCAAGGCACAGCTATTGGGGCAGTTCTTCCCTCTCAGCCCAACAGCCAGGACAGTTCAGTGGTGAAAGTCCCAGACTACAATCCGGAGACCCGGGTTCTAGTCCCTGCTCAGCCATGGAAGCTCACAGGTAACTTTTGGCCAGCCATTCTCTCTCCTCCCAGCCTACCTCACAGGGTTATTGTTGAGGGGGAAAATAAGTGGAGGGAAGATATAATATGCATAAACACATCTGGAAGGCACCAGGTTGGAAAATGGCCAATGCATAAAGCTGTGTGATGCCCCGTTTTCTCTTCCAATGCAGACTTCCCGCACGAGAGGGAAAAGCAGACACAGAGCCATGTCTTTCTGGTCCACTGAGAATTTATTGCGAGCGAGATTTAAAGCAGCCCAAGAGTTGCCCAGCCAACCTGCTTTGTGCAAGCCATTCCTATTTATTGGTTTTCCCTTTGGGCTTGTCTTACGGTCATCAAGAGCCTTACGGTCATGAAGGGGCAGTGCTAAGCTGGCTTTAAACATGGTTTGCTGAGCGAGGCACAGTAGGTTGGGTCACACATAATCCACAACAAGCAAGTAAGTAAGCAAGCAAGCAAGCAAGCAAGCAAGCAAGCAAGCAAGCAGGCCATCGTGCTTCACAAACACAGGAGGCTGAACCAAAGCCAAGCACGCACATTGTCAGTCAGCACGGGTGTGAATCCAACACAGTTGTGTGACGTTTTAAAGACCCAGTCAGAGAGCAATACAAGAACACAACCGATCACCAATATAAATATGCAGTCAATCAATCAGTGAATCAGAATGCATAAATCAGCCAACTATTCAGTGAATCTATCCATCCATGTAAATACACACATCTCTGGCACCCCCCCGTGATGCGCTGGCACATCTTAAACCAAATAAGTGAAAGGCCAAGAAGACGAGTTTCTTTCACATGCTTACAATCAACCGTGGTTAGTTTTTCTGTGGCTCAGCCTGTGTAATAAGATGACGGTTGGACACGTTGGGCACATTCAGAAAAGCAGCTTGTTCCAAAACCTACAGAAGTGTGTCGTGTGAATGTAGCCGCTGTGTGGAAGGTCCTGAAGATTTGGTTGCGTCCAACGAATACACCTTCCTTGGTGAGAATGGGATTGGGTTCAGTGCAGTCCAGCCCTTATCTTAGTGCTTTCTGTAAGCCACTGGGTGTGAGTTGGGCGGCCATATAAATTGGTTTAGTTAGTTAGTTAGTTAATAAATAAATAAATCAATTGAAGCCATGAGTTTATTAACGCAGCATTTTATACCCCACTCCCGGCCTGAGAGATTCATCCCCAGTGCACTGGATTTTGGCAGGTTTATGGGCACCGGCCCCTAGATGAGGTTGCTCAAAATGCAGTCTTTCCAGTTTTAATGGGACCCGCTTCCTGCAAATATACTTAACAGGGACCTATTTAGTGCTAACACTGCAGCGCTCAGTCTTGGCAGCAAATCCTGTTGAAATCAACTGGAATTACTTGGGCAGGGCTGCAGAGCTGATGAGTTGTCCCCTTGCTCTAATTAGATGCAAGGGACAATGAATACGAGAATGCTGCCTGCTTTTAAAAATAAAATAGAGGACTTCACAGCTTCTGCAAGACAGCTCTCGTTCTGCCTTGCACATCTATTCTTCCCTTTGGGAAAGCCGTAGCATGCTGAAATTTACACCAGGGCTCTGGCAGTTAGGTCCTGTTTTCAATAAGTTCGTTCAATCTTGGATCAAAAGAAGCACCTCTAAAGAAATCAGGGAATCATCTGCCAAAACGACAGTCGCCTTCACAGCAAAGGTGATCAGCTACTCTCCTAAACTGAAATCCTCACATTTCTCCTTTGGAAAAAGGAGTTTTCAGTCCTACAAGGCAGCCGTTCCACCTATGGTTAATTCTTTAGCTGAAACATGCAAGGACAACCTTGCTCCTTTTTATCTAGCAGTCAATACACCTTGCACAGCATTTAAACAGTCACAGGAATGGCCTTTTCTTTTCTTTTTCTTATTTATTTTGTAAAAACCTCTTTTCCTTTTCAAGGCATGTGAGAGGAGCCACCAAATTCTCCAGGCTTAGAGACAAGCCCACGAACTCCAGAGAACTCAAGACTGAGCAGAAAGGGGTACCGAGTGTGTCTTCCATCCAAAATGGGGAGTGGGCTTCGAGATCTCCCCTTCCCACCCATCCACCTGAGCCGAAGGGGAAAAGCTGACAGAGCAACATCTGTCTAGAAAGCCAGCTCAAAAATATTGCACCGGGTCTCCAAAACCCATTTTCCACTCCCAACCGGCAACTTCCCAGTTGCAGATCTCTTTCCCCTCTGAGAACTGCACCCCAGATCCGTTGGGCTACAGGGCTCTCACTATCCCTGCTAGAGGCTGGGGAGGATGGGAATAGGAGTCCAGAAGATCCCGAAGACACCGGTGGTTAGATTGGGCTAGCCTAGTCTGTCGCCTCCTCATTCACCCTGCTCCTTACACACATACACACAAATAAATCTGGCACCCCCCACCCCGGTCTTTTGTTCCGTTTCCTTCTGTCGTTCGCCGCCGCCTCCCACCGCCTCCCAGCCGTTGGAGCCGCCTAAGATGCGCGCTGCCACTTGCAGACGATCGAAATCTCCAATTCAGCAGGCGATTTGCAAGAAAACGGATCCCGACCAGCCGCGGATCGGTGCCGGGTGGGGACCCCAAGCCCCCCGCCGGATTCATGCGCCATCCCCTCCGTTCCCAGCCAGGCAGGCGGGCGGCCGGGCCCGGATGGCAAGCTCAGAAGAGCAGGCAGAGCCGGGACGCATCCCCACGACCCTCCGGCACACGCCTCCTTACCCTCCATCTCCTTGCCGTCGCCGCAGTTCATGCTTAGCCCCCGCGCATTGCCGCCTCCCGCGTCCGGCAAAGGGCTGGCTTTGGAGCGGAATTCGGCGAACATCCAGCGCGAGTGGCCGGAGGACGCGCGGCGAGGGGCGGCTGGCCGTCCCTTCCCGACGACCGCCCGGCGCCCCAGACGTCCGTAGGGGGCGGGGCGGGCGGGGGGCGGGCGGGGGGCGGGCGCGGCCACTCGCGCTGGTGTAGCTGGGCGGACTCGGACGCGCAAGCCGCGCCGGGGCTGCCAGCCGCCCTCCGCCTGCTCCGCCTCCGCCTCCTGGCTTCGTTGCCGGCGGCTCCCGGCTCTCGAGTCACCCGCCGGGGCGGAGGAAGACAGCGAGGTGCCCCGCGCCCCCCGCAAGGTCACCCGCGCGCCGGCCCCCCAGCCTCGGCTTCGTTGCGCCCCCCGCTGCATCCGAGCGGCCGGCAGGGCGCACCCGCACCCGCCACCGCCACCGCCGCCGCCGCTCCCACCCGCCTTCAGCGGGGCGCGGAGAGGCAGCCGCCGCCTCCCGCGGTAGCTGGCGGACAAAGGGCCGGAGCCCGGGGGCTGGGCGCCGGCGTGCCGCGCCTCTCCAGCGGGGGATGCCGGGGCCGAGAGCGGCGTCCCCCGGTGGCGGCGGCGGCGGGCGGGCTCCATCCGTGGCGGGCCTGCAACCTGCCGGGAAAGCACCGGCGCTGGCTCCGGCCGACGCGCTCCGTGTCTTCCGGAGGCGCGGCGGCCGGGGCGTCAGGCAGGGCAGGCGGCGCCGGCGCTTCCTCCCGCGACAGCGCAAAGAACGGCGACCGGAGAGGCGCCCCCCGCCCGGGCGCTGTGCCCGGCGAGCCGCCGGGTGGTCGCCGCCCTGCCGCGGGTGCACCCTCCGCGCCCGGCCCGCGCGTGCTGGCCCGGGACCTGCGGCCGCCTCGCCCCTCCCCGCCCTTTCTCGCCCGGCCGGTTCCGGCGGTCCGCCGCGCGTCCGCCCTCGGGGATGCGCGCCTCTGCGGGCGTCCTCTAAGGCGCTGGGGCTGGGCTCGACCGGGGCGGCTCTGGCGGTCACCTGGTGGGCCGGGCCGGGCGGCCATCCCGGGCCTGCTCCCTCGCGAGTCAGCAGCTTCACCCAACGCGCTAGGTCAGGCGACTGGGAGCCGGTGATTGGGAGCGTCGTGGGAACCCGTCCCTTGTTCGCGTGCGGCTTCGGGCTTACTTGGCCGGGAAGAGCAGGGTATGGGCACACAGGCGCCGGGTTCTGTTTAGCACGTAGCATGAACCCACTGAGATATATACACCGGTTATATATTTGCCTTGCCCAATCAGGTTACCTCTGGAGTGTTGGGTATCCTAGCCCCGCTAATCCCCAGCCAGCACAGCCTTGGGAGCGCCAGTCCCTGATGACTGAAGGGCAATAAGGAAAAATCCTGCTAGAAATAAATACACCGCATGTTCTTAGAAGAGGGCAGGCCATTGTTAAAGTTGTTTTACAGTTCAGCCCCATTTTTCATTTTTTCTTTGTCCTCCTGTGCCCATCCAGTGCCCTGCCTGTTTTTTTTACTTTTCAGGCTAGATTTCCTGGTGGCCTCCCATCCAAATACCGACCAGAGTTGTAAGAATGTCCAAGGTCAACTAGGTGCTGCCACCTAGCTTCAAACACAGATATCTCTAGTTTTATTTTTATTTATTTATTTATTTATTAATCAAATGTATCACCGCCCATCTCCCAAAAGGGACTCTTAACAAAACAGACCCAGTAGCCAGTGACTGGAATGCCTTTCTCTGCTTTAGACCTTGGAGAGCCATTCCTATTTATTCATCTGCATTCAGATGATACAGCTAAGACCAACTTCTCTGTATCTGCCTGGGGGCTTCTCCTTCAAACTGTTTTTAAGCAGTGGGCAGAAGAGGGTGCAATGGCTTCCTCCACCCAGATGAAGCCAAAGAAGGATACCTAAATTACATATTCAAGCCAAAAGAAATTATCCTGGTATATTCAGCTTATGTGAGAATGTAAAATTAAAGCAAACATTAAGGTTTAGAAGCTGTTTTCTGCAAGGGTTGGTGCATTTTTGGTTGATAACAATTAAGTAATCTGTACCGACAAATAATCTTGGCTTGGTGTATCTCCATATTGAGAAATTCTAGGGAATTAAAGCATTTCTATACCATACCACTTTTTATCCTGTGTATTCCCAGGTGATGCCAACATCATAGTACACCTTAGATCAGTGTTTCTTAACCCTGGCAACTTCAAGATGTGTGGACTTCAACTCCCAGAATTCCCAGCATGGGTGGCTGGGGAATTCTGGGAGTTGAAGTCCACACATCTTGAAGTTGCCAGGGTTAAGAAACACTGCCTTAGAAAATTTTAAAGAAGAAAGTAATAAATCTGAGTGGAAGCAAATACAATTTAAAAAAAACAGTGGAATAATGCCTCCAGTTTCCCTACTTAAATCAAGAGAAGTGGAGCAAAAATTGGACCTCAAGTGACCTGTGGTTAATAAGAGGCACAGGTACAGGTAGTCCTCACTTAACAACCATTTATTTAGTGATGATTTGGACTTACAATGGTGCTAGAAAAAAACTTACAACCAATACTCACACTTACAACTTTGCAGTGTCCCCACGGTCATGTGATCACGATACTTGGCAATCAGGGTCACGTGATCACGATGCTTGGCAATCAGTTTGCATTCATGACCGCCGCAGCGTCCCATGGTCATGTGATCACTATTTTCAACCTTCCTGCCTGGCTTCTGGAAAGCAAAATCAATGGGGAACCACATGATTCGCTTAACGACCATGTGGTTTGCTTAACACCCATGGTGATTCGGTTAACGATGGCTGCAAAAAGGTTGTAAAATGGGTTGGATTCAGTTAATGACCGCTTTGCTTAGCAACCAAAATTCCAGTCCCAATTGTGGTCATTAAGCGAGGCTTAGCTGAATTCCCCCAAGGGGCATGTCTTTTGTGGCTTCCCTGGAACTAAGGCTGTATGGTGTCTCAGAAATAATTTGAAGGGGCTTTAAGTGCAGAAGCACCTATCTGCAACTGAGCCTCAACTGTTCCTTGGATTTCCTCTGCAGCTGCCACATGATCCTAGGAAAATGCAGCTGCTTTAAGGCATTGCAAGCAGGTGCTGCGTTCATGTCCCTACATGCTCCAAATCACCTTTGGGGAATTGAACCAGAAGCACTGCGCCGGCCTACTGAAAATAATTTACCATTCGTCTCAAGCAAAAAACCCCTCCTTTCTAGCTTTGTTGTTCTTTCTAGCTTAGGTTGAGGTTTGTGGTTCGCAAATTTGACCTTCCATGATTTTTTTTTACCCCTAAGTTGTTGAGTAGTTGACTTGCTTCATTTCTACCCAGCAGTGCACCTTTCTGGAACTACTGTTCCACTCTCCCACCCACTCTGTCCTGTTCAAACAAGTAATTTTCTGCCATTGCTCTAAATTGTGATGACGAGACAGGTGGATCCTGATGCTGTTAACCCCAAACCTTTGAACCGTGATTCCTTTCCCTTCCCTTTCATTAGTGGAATTTCATGGGTAAGGAGGAAGTCTGTAAAATTGGCAGGAAAATCCAGAGGACTGAAAATCACACGGGGCATACACACTTGTAAAATTCTGCAGTGAAATTGCACAGAACAACAGACTGAAGTAGAAGCATCTCACATTACAGTGACAATCATATTTCCTTCCTCGTATTCAGAGCTCAAGTTCTCTGCATACAATTCCCAGATTTTGCCCATGGAAATCAAAAGCCTTTGAAATCCTGATTGTGAGTCTCCTCTTAATCAGTCCTGAATTTCACATCCATCAGTTCTAGCAAGTGGCCCCAAACCTCCCTTGCTATTCTAAGAAAGGAAATCGACTCTCCACCCAATTTCTCGGCGGTTGCATAGCAATTATATTGCCCATGTTTTCATGCGCAAGCACAACCAGCATTTAGACAGTGGACTTGAAGTGTGTGTTTGCTTTAGAGCAGCCTTTTTCAACCTATAGACCTGTTGGACCGAAACATCTTAATGCTCAGCCGGTCTGGCTGGAAGGACTTGTGGGTGTTGCAATCCAGCGCATCTGTCAGACTTCAGCTGGAGAGCAGCACAGGTATAAATATCGACGCCGAGTTTGGGAGAGGTTTCCCCTGGTGGGTGTGTTCAACCTAGTAGAAGCTGCCCATTTCCAACAGCATGATCTTGGGCGTTGGGGGTGCAAAAAAGGGTGTGGGCTGCTTGGGGTATTTTAGCCTCCATCTTTCCTGCAGATCACCGTGAGAAGTCAGGTGGCCACTCCCACGTAACACAGAGGTCAACTTAAAATTTATTTATTTATTTACTCAACGTATATAGCCGCCCATCTCAGACCAGTGATGGAAATAGTTCCATCTTACTTTCTTCCGCCCATCCAGGTTTATGGGTTACTTACTTACACAGATAGTTTTTGTGTGCGGGGATTGTGGTCTGCTCAGATTTGTGGTCTCATGGAATCCTGCCCTGGTTAATGTGTTTTGGGTACCCCCTCACACCTCCCAAGGCTTGGTTTGGGACATGTGGCTGAGGTGGGGGGGGGTCTATCCAAAAGAGGAGCTGACAGCATCCAGCTCAGCAGGTCCTTGTGCTTGAAATGCACCATGGGCCACGCAGGGGAGGGAGGGCGGGTGGGCAGAGGACTCGGTGCCAACCACAAACGACGGTGTGCCAGGATATTGCGAAAGGTTTCTGTGCAAAGCCACAAACCAACCATACCATGGGAAGTGAAGCCTTTTCGAGCAATCATTTTTTCCCCCAAAATGGAAGTTGACGAGAGTTCCCTGCAGTGAAACACGCAATGATCGCCAGCCCCTTTGAGAGCCCCGCATGGTGTGTGGGGGAGAAGGGGCTGGAGTAGGTGCAGGGAGGTCCAGGTTCAACTCTATCCTCTGCTAAGGAAAGTCAACGAGTGGCTGTTGCCCAGCGGTGCCCTTGCTCTGCCTCAGCCAACCTGCCTCATGGGGTTGTTGTGGGGACCCAGGTTTTACAGCCAAGCCACCTTCTCACCCACCTCTATTCTGCGCTTTCTCCCCTGTAAATTTTCATCAGTGAGGTCACTGACAGTTTTAGATCTCAGGAGAAAAGTGAGGACAGGAAAGAGGGGAAGGGAATGCAGAGAATCAGGCTGATAACGCTGGGGAGAAATGCTTTCCCTATGCTCCGTTTCTCCGCTCTTTAGTTAATTGCATTTCTTGCCTCCCCACCCACATTTCTTGGTTTTAATGCACCGTTTGCTTTCATTGTTTCTCCTGGTCAAGGGAGTGGCTGTCTTCACTCAGCCTAGTTAATGAATTACAGGTAGTCCTCGCTTAATGACCACAATTGGGACTGGAATTTTGGTTGCTGAGCAAAGCAGTCATTAAACAAATCAACCGATTTTACAACCTTTTTTGCTGTGGTCGTTAAGGGAAGCACCAGTCATTAAACAAAGCTATGGTTGTTAAGCAAATGACATGGTTCCCCATTGATTTTGCTTGCCAGAAGCCGGGTGGGAAGGTTGAAAATGGTGATCATGTGTCCGCAGGATGCTGCGACAATTGTAAATGCGAACCAGTTGCCAAGCACCCAAATTGTGATCATGTGACTGTGGGGATGCTGTGACGGCCATAAATGCAAGGACCAGTTGTAGGTCAGTTTTTCAGCACTGTCGTAAGTCCGAACCATCACTAAACAAATGGTCATTAAGCGAGGACTACCTGTAACCCATTCTCAAACTTGGCGACTTCAAGACATGTGGACTTCAACTCCCAGAATCCCCCAGCCAAGCTTGAGAAAAACTGAATTCACTGATCGTTGAGGTTAATTTGTAACCTAAAAGCTGATTACATGACTTGGGTTCACACAACATACTAAGCTTCAAAAAACCCCAGACTCAAACCAAACCCAAGCCAAATTTAAAGCTTAGCATATTGTGTGAATATGCAAGGAAGGCAAGTCAGTGTTGGTGGAGTCACAGGAGGTGTCCTCCCCTCCTGCCCTCTGCATTAGGACTTTGTTTCCCGAATTACTTTTGGACCCACTGCCTCCTTGCCCCCTATTTCTGGCTTCCAACAAGGCAGAGAAAAGCTGCAGAATTTTATCTGGGGAGGAAAAGATGCCTTAACACTAGTCCACTTTAGCAGGATTTGGAAAGGGCATCAGTGGCATCTTTACTTTGAGATACGCCATCCCTGTTTTTCCTCACTGCAGTCCAGAAAATAATGAGGGATACTGAACTGAGATTTTGTGGCTGTTTGCCAGTTGTCTTGCATTTGCCAGTTTCACTCCCCCGCCTCCTTAAAGTAACACAGGTGATTGCCTAATCGTCTTTAGGTTTCACTTCTCCTGCTCTGCAGAACTTAGCTAGTTGCCCAATCAGGGTGGGTCTGCCTCATCCTCTCTGGGGCTATTTCTGCCCTGGTGTCTTCCCATATTTTTATTCACATGATTTGAACCCAGGAGAGGGCCAAGTGGGGTGTGGGTCGACAGACAGTCTAACCAGCCCAGAGACACTCAGGCACAGCCCTGGCCAGGGCCTCCCCTTTCTCCTAAACTCCCTTAATGGTTAGATGTTTCTCCTGTTGGCTGCTGACGTGCTGAAGGGGGGCAGCAGCCAAGCCGAAAGAGGGAGCCCATCATCTTCCATACATCCGTGTCTGGTAGAAGGCGTGACGATGTCATGAATTATGCTATTTCTGTCAGCTGTAAATGACATGCTGTGCATCGCTTGTGCCATTTGCTCACTGAAGTTATGGAGCACTCCTGCCTCCGTGGGCGCAGAGCTGGGCTGTGCAAACCGCTGAGGGCTTGCTTTGCTGGGTCAAAGTCTGAACAAAGCTGTCCCTTCAAGCTGCAATGTGGCCGCCTTGCTTCCGAGAACAAGGGGGCTTGGCTTTGCCCTGTTTTGTGGATGTCGGGGTGGGGTGGGGGGGCACACACTGCTCAGCATCTTCAAACTACTCAGCAGAAGCCTCTCCAAGGCTTGGCACCCAACACCACCTACAATGACCAGCAAGGCTTCTTCCCTGGCACCGCTGCAATATTGACTTGGGCAAAAGACAGGTGTGGGATGGGAACAGCCCTCAAAGCAATGTACGTAAAATATTTGGTGGAATCAAATAGCCTTACTGTCTGCCCTCACGCAGATACATGGATTTCTTCTCAAATATCCCCTTTCAGGGCTGGATTATCCCATTGGGGTAGTAGGTCCTTCGCGTACGGCTCATGGAAGCTAAGGACTTAAGGGGAAAAATGACTACGTGTTACATATTTTTGCTATCAAATTCTTCCTTGACTAAATACACATATGGCAAAGAAAGGGAAACATGTAAGCTTTGGGTGGGAAGCACTCTGCATTCCATATGCTTGTAAAATATTATCTAATTTCATTCCTCCAGTGCATATGGTTTCTCCAAACTAAATATGACAACACAACATTCTTTGACAAACATTACCAGAATGTCACCCATGCTTTTTGGCTGCCTCGCCCCAAAATTCTCAGTCAATGTTGAACTTCCTTCCTTCCACCCGGATCGCCCAAAAAATGCATCCACCAATGAGCCTGTACAACAGAAGCGTGTAAGGACCACCAGGACCTCAGTGCAGCCCTGTCGCCTTGCACGGAAACCAGAACCAGCAGTCTGGAGTGTGGCGTTCTTGGTAATGGCCCCTCATGTTGGAAAAGTTTACCTCCCGAGGTCAGGAGGGTTCCCACCCTAAGTAACATTTAGGAAGGCTGTATGAATTGCGCTTTTGGAGTGGAAAACCATAATTAGCTGCTGGGGTGGGATTTTAATGGCTGTTCATTGATTGTTGAGATCTTTAGAAATGTTTTTGTAATTGTAAAACTGCCTAGAGCAGCAACAAATGAGTATAAATGAATAAATGAGTAATTCCCACCTTGCCTTGCACCAGTTGGTTGGGAGTTGGCCCCTTTTCAAGTTGGATATCAGACATGTTATTTTCCAGTTTGAAAATTAAACAGGCCCTGGTTTTCGTTGCTCACCTCAAAAGCGGCCAAATTAGAAGCCCTTACTTTAGAGATCTTGGGTTCACAAGATACCTGCAGCTCCCACCAGTCCATCCCCCGCATAATTCTGCAGGGAAGAACAGGATGGAAAATGGGTATTTATGGAAATGATTCGGTGTGATTTGAACTGTTCTCTGTGGCCACAAGGCCCTGCTGGAAGTTGCATGAAATCTCAGATTCCCCCGCCCTGCCCCGAAACCGCATGTCTTTAGCAGGAAGGATGCAAAGGAAACATCCAGGATTTGACTGAATGGCAGAAGTTGGCGTAAGAGGGTTATTATTAGAATTGCAGCTGGCAGGAAATAGATGCCCCCTTTGCTTTCTCGGAGCTGTCCCGCAAATTGATTATTCCAAGTAAGCTATTAGCTGACAGAAGCAAGTTTCCAGGTTCCTAAAAGTGGAAGCTGAAGAAAACAGGAAAAATAGGTCTGGATGACCATCCATAGTCTCACACAGAGATTTGGATCATTTAAAAACAAAAGCAGATAACTGTGCAAAGAATGGCTAGATTGATTTACAAGTATTTCTCTCCCCTTTTAGGTCAGCACATGCTTCCACTTTTCTCCCCCCCCCCTTCCACTTTTTGAACTATTTGATTTTCAGCCTTATGGCATGAATCAGAAGTCTCCAGACCTGTACCTTTATGGATCTGACTTGGACCTCTCTTATCCCTTCCTGGTTGGGGGTTTGTAGAGATTTGATTCAGAGGAGAGACAGTAATTCCAAATCACTGTCTCCCTCTGAGTAAATTCCTTGCCCAATTCTCTTTGCTAACCTGGCCAAGGGTCTGGATTAGCCACTGGGGAGTTGAAAACCAGCATCTCTTTCTTGCCTGGTGGTGTCAAAGCTAAGCAGGGTGACCACCAGCCAGGAAAACCCTGAGCTGTAGTTAGCCTGGGAAGTTGAAAAACTAACAGCAAAGTATTTCAGGATTGACACCTCAACATTACATGGAATTGTCCAAATGTCTGCCAGGGGTTAAGTTCGTCTTATTTTCCATCTAGCATAGAGTCTCTCAACCAGGGTGCCATGGCACCCCGGGGTTCCACGAGAGGCCACTAGGGGTTCCCTGGGAGATCACAATTTATTTAAAACATTATTTCAAATTCAGGCAACTTCACATGAAAGAGGTAAGTTTCATTCTTTATTTTTAGTTTACGAACACTATTAATGCATATACACATGCCTGTCCATGAAACGAATATAATAATTTTGTTAACTCCTGGCCTATATTTGAGCCTGAACATGCAGGGGTTCCCTGAGGCCTGGACAATATTTCAGGGGTTCTTCCAGGGTCAAAAGGTTGAGAAAGGCTGATCTGGCAGGTCCCAGATTGGACAGGTGTGCCTGGAGGTGTAACTCATCTGCATTTGAACCTCCCTAATTTTTTACAATGTGGAGAGAAACCAGACTATTACCCTATTTTTTTTACATGACATGGATTAAACTTCTTTCTTTGGTTGGAGTGATGCATTATTAAAAACCTGTTTTTCTTTTCTACAGCATTTTGGGCTTATAATTTAATAACAGACTATCCAAAAGAAATCAACAATAATCACAATGGAAAAGGGTTAGGATGGGGAAAGAAATGCTGTTTTTAAAATCACCAATCACTTCTCTTCCACAATTCTTACAGACAGACAGAAATGATACTCAAAAAATTTAACTGGCCACAGTGGCTGTATTCATACAATACATTTCACCTAGTTGCTGGGTAAGGGAATTCTGGGAGTTGAAATCCACCCATCTTTTTTTTTAAATAATTGTATTAAAAGTTTTAAAAAGGAAGATAAGAACTAATACAAACTAATATAAAAAAAGAAAAAGAAGTCAAAGAAAAAAAGAAAAAGAAGTCAAAGAGAAAGCTAAAAGTGCAAGAAAGGGAAAAAAGGAAAAGAAAGAAAAAAAAGAAAAAAAACACAAAGAAGTGGTTTCTGATCTTCTTTACAGCAGTTAGAAGTACAATTATATATTTACCTCTTTCTCTAAAGTTACAATATGCTAAACATTAATATACAATTGAGACCAGAAGCCCACACATCTTAAAGTTGCCAAGTTTGAAAAACACTGAGCTAATCACACAAGGTTTCTCACCATGTCTCACAAAAGCCTAATCAAGTTTAAAAGTCTACTAGGTAACAACCCTGGAGGACCACGATTCTTCCAGAGATGACCAAAAATAGGGAATCATCTTCTGGAAACAGAGACAGCTGTGACACAGGGCAATGTTTACATCCAATCTGTCTTCAACATATGTAGAATTTAATGCCTTGCCTAATATCATACTAATGATGCCAATTGGTGGAAGGACAGATAGGGGGTCCATCTGGACCTTTGCAAAAAAAGAAAAAAAACCCCACGATTATTATCTGATTGCTGTCTACGGGACAGCAGAAAAACAAACCATTTGTCTGCTTCCCACAGACAGCAATCGGATAATAGTGCTTCTGTTTTTAAGCTTTTCTCTGTTCAAGTTGCTCCCTGGGGCAGATAAATATTTCAGGACAAATATTTCCCTAATGCACAATTGATTTTGCTAACTAGGTCACCCTGTCTTCAGAGAAAACTGGTAGGACGGCAGAATAATTGAGCAAGAGCCCTCTTCACCAGCGTTGACTCGGGACCTGCTCCAACAAGATTTGCTTATTTTTTAAAAAATGGGGGGGGGGATTTGCCCAGAGATTAGCTATGAGTCTATCGAAGAGCAAGTTGCGAAGATTTGCTTGCAATCAGCAAGGGTACGTACATCAGGGGTTTTCAAACTTCTTCAGGCCACAGAATCTGCTTGTTTAAAAGAATAAAATTCCCGGAAGCCTTGATCAAAAGCAGACCTCTAGAGACAGAAAATTAGCTTAATTTGAGTGAAGTTTTTTTATTTTATTTTTTTGCCCTTAGTCTCTCACAGAACCCTATCATTTTCATGGAATTCTAGGGCCCACATGGCTAACATAATTCCCCCGTTGCATTAATTTCTAACTCTCTCTCTCTCTCTCGAGGACTTTAAAGTTTACTTTCCAATTTGCACAGAAAAATCTTTCAATATTTCTGCCTCAAACTGTATACCTTATCCTTTTGAGCAGCTGGTATTTATGTATTTATTTTGTTAATTTACATGGCTACCTATCTCAAGTACATGACTCTGGGCAGCTAACAATAATTAAAAAGAGAATAAAAACAATATGACCAAATTATAAATAATATCAATAGTAGCCAAAAACAACAACAACAACCCACAGCGACACTAATAATCATTCATCACAGTTCATATAACCAAGAAATTGGCTCCCCCACATCATCTGGGCCCCAGACTCGATGACAGTAAAGGTCTTTACTGCCTTCTGAAAGGCCAGAAGGGTCTGGGTGAGTCTGGATGATGATGTTCCAGAGGGCAGGTGCCATGACTGATATACCAGTCAGGCACATGAACAAGATTAGCCAGCACTCTGTTTGTATGCTTGTGTCTACAGGTGTGCATTACAGCAAATAAATACAGGTAATCCTCACTTAACAAACACAATTGGGACTAGAATTTTGGTTGCTAAGCAAAGTGGTCATTAAGTGAATCCAACCCAATTTTATGACCATTGTGGTCGTTAAGCAAATCACGTAGTTCCCCATTGATTTTTTTTGCCAGAAGCTGGCCAGGAAGATTGAAAATGGCAATCATGTGACCATGGGACACTGCAACTGTCATAAATGTGAACTGGTTAACAAGCACCCAATTTGTGATCACATGATTGCGAGGACGTTGCGACGATCATAAGTGTGAGGACCTGTCGCAAGTAGGTTTTTCAGTGTCGTTGTAAGTCTGAACCATCACTAAATGAATGGTTGTTAAGCGAGGACTACCTGTACAAGGGCTGAATGAGAAGTAATGCCTCTAATATTTTCAGGCACCAAGAGATGGCAATATTGACATACTGGAAGCTCTGATGTGTACTTTGGCATTTGTTTTTTCACTTCAGTTGGTGGGAAGTTCTTGTGATGCTGTTGTTCATGAAATGGAATCCTGCAGTGAGTACTCATCAGTGCACTTGAAGCAATGTGCTGTGATTGAATTTTTGAGTGCCAAAGGTCCCTCCAATTGAAATTCACTGCCTAATACAGGTTGCTTATGGTGATCTGAATACAGGTTGTTTACGTTTTGACATGAGTACTGTGCATTGTTGGGCCAAAAAATATGAAGATGGTGAACAAAGTGGGATCAAGAACAAAATAGATGGCCTGTGACAGCAACCAACAACTTTTATATGAGAAAGGTTGATTAAGTGGTTAAGGATGATCACTGGATCTCTCAAAGGGAAATTGCTATCAAGCCTGGTATTTCATAGGAATATGTGGGTCACGTTATGATATTTTTCAATATTGGAAGGTCTGGGAAAGATGGGTTCCTGCATGCTGATGGCAGAGATGAAAGCTTCAGGAGTTGAAATCTGCCAGCAATTCTTGTCATGCTACAAGAATGAAGGTGAGGCATTTCTTCACAGCATTGTGACACTTGATGAAACACTGACTCATCATTATGACCCAGAAATGAAGCATTAGGCCATGGAATAGCATCACAAAACCCAGGCTCTGGAGGAAAATTCACAGTGACAGTGCTGGGATGCAGATGGTGTTATTCACGTGTATTTCCTTGAACCTGGCACTGTATCAACTCAGAGCGCTACACCGCAATGCTCAAAACTTTGAAACAATGATTAAGCAGTTCAGAAGCACGAAAAGGAAGTTTTGCTGCAGCCTGACAATGCCAGGCCTCACACTCCAGAGCCACTCAAGAGGGAATGGCAAAGTTGGCTCTCACCATCTTACCCACCTGCCATACAGTCCAGACCTGGCACTGTGTGACTTTCGCCCTTTCCCAAAATTGAAGGAATATCTTAGTGGGCATCTGTTTGACTCAGATGAAGAGGCAGAAAGGACCGTGAGGACCTGGTTGAAGAGACGAAGTGTGGACTTCTTTTGTGATGGCTTTAAGAAGCTTGTCCATCATTGGCAGAAGTGTGTAGCGAACAGCAGTGATTATGTGGGAAAAAAAACACAGATAACAAAAGAGCTCATTTCAAGGATTATTTTCCTCTTTCATTTATTAAAATATATTTAAATGTATATTTAAAATTATGGAGGCAGAGACATTGCTTTTCATTCAGCCCTCAAAAATAAAGCAAGCCATGGGCACAGCTTTTGCAGCATTTAAACATTCAGCTCATTAAGGCTCATGCAACTGAAGCAAATTAGTGGCTTTGTTTCCACTTGGCGCAGGCTGGAAATGTGTCTATCAAATTAGTTATTAAACTTGCTTGATCGCCCCCCCTGCCTTTCCCAATTTGGAAATCAGCTGATAGAGAGCAACTTGTGCAGAAATATGGGGAGGACATCCCACTAGTGTTCCCTGCTGGCTGCTGGGATGGTGTTGCGGGCTTCCAGACTAGGAGAAATGAGATAGGCCATGCATGCCATTCCTGGCTACACAGATTTAAGGAAAGGGGTATCAAGAATAAGAATGATGAATCACTGAGTCTCTGCTGTGAAAAGTGCCTCTGCCAGGAACTTCCTAGATAGCTTTAGGCAAACTGCCCACTGCCAGCCTCAATCCTCCCATCTGTATTATGGGCACAATAATATAATTTGCCCCTGCAGACAACAGGACTGAGGATTGAAAAAAGCTAAGCTTTTTCTTTTTAACTTGCTTGCTCAGGAGCAGCTGAAATTGATGAGAAAAAAATTATTTTCTATTTCAGCCCCAGAAATTTTGCACAGGTATGTGGCAATCTTGCTTAGATAAAAATGTACAGACTGTTGAGTTGAAATGGAGGCATCAGAGGTTCCAAGAAGTCCATCTTGCCCGTTTGAAGATTGATGCCGTTGGCTATTCTGAAACACTCCAGCCATGCGTAGAGGCCTTCTCTGCCCAGCTGAGAAACCACTTTTTGAAGCTGCAATAGAAGAGCAGACTGGAAAAATGTGCCATCTCCTCTCCTTCTTTCTGTGGGTCCACATACCATGCACGGCAACCTCGCAGAGAAGCTCCCCTTTAGAGTTCCAGCTTGGAGAGAGGTGGGATGAACAACTGAAAAAACTGCCCCAGCAATGTCGGGGTGTGTGTATGTGTCCTCTTCTGGAAGGTGAATTATGGCTCTGTTGCTGGCTGCTTTCACTCTTTGAGGCCATTGGACAATTGGCTGTCAAGAGACAAAAGCCTCAGAACGATGCTCAAACTGGCAACGAACGTGTCTTATGAAATATAACACAAGAGAGAAGACGCTTCTCCTTTTGACTGATGGCAACTTGGAGATACTTTGGAAAATTCTCTGTGGAGAAATGTGTTTGGTCCCAGGTGCAACGTTTTATTTATCTATTTTATTTATTTAATTAATTGGGCGGCACCCTCTCAAATACGACTCTGGCTGGCTAACAACATATTAAAAAGAGCACAAAAAATGGTAACAGCAACAACGTAAAGCCTATAGTGGCCACCAAGGACAAACCAAGGACAAACAAAAATGAATGCACGTCAGTAACGAGAGCATCTCGTAGGCCAAGTAGCCCCCTGACTCCCAGGCCCTGGAGCACATGCAGCCTTCAGCGCTTTGCAAAAGGCTGAGAGGGTCGGCGGCAATCCAATCTTGGGGTGAGGTGTTCCAGAGGGCAGGGGCTGCAACAGAAAAGGCCTATTTCCTCGGTTCCATTAGACGGCATTCTTTAATTGAGGGGACCCGGTGTGTGCCCTTCCTGTTGGATCTGGTGGGATGGGTACAAACAACCAGGGAGAGGCAGTCCTGCAAATAACCCAGCCCCAGGCCGTGAAGGGCTTTATGGGTGACAACCGGCTCGGAAACACCGTGGGAACCAGAGCAATTTATGGAGCAGGGGTGTAACATGGGCATATTGAGCACTCTGGACCAGTTGCAGCTTATGGATGGTCTTCAAGGGCAGCCCCGTGTAGAGCACATTGCAGTGATCTACTTAGGAGGTGACGTGGGGAAGAGGGACCATGATGCACACAATGAAGTTGTGCTGCCACCTGTTCTTCAAACAAGAGCTATGAGTTCAGGAGGATCCCTAGATTGCACACTGGTCCTGTTTGGGGTAGTGCAACCCCATCCAGAATCAAAGGTGGAAAAACACCAGATCCAGAGGACCCCAAGACACAACTCAGGCCACTCAGTCTTGCCAGAGTTGAGCTGAAGCCTCTTCCTCATTGAGGCCCTCACAACCTCCAGACACTCCATAACATCACTTGGTCAGCCTGGGACAGAGTATCGGGTATACTGATGATGCCTCGTCCCCTGCTTCAGATGACCTCACCCAGCGGCTTCATGTAGATGTTAAATAGGAGTGGGGAGGGCATCGAGAACTGAGGGACCCCACAGAGAAGGGGCTGTGGGCTAGACCTCTCCCCCTCCATCAACACCAACTGGAACCAGCCCTGGAGAAAAGAGAACCCATGCAAAATAGTGCCTTCCACCCCCAAACCTAGAGCTGGATCAGAAGGACACCATGATAAATGGTATCGAAAGCTACTGAGAGATCAAGAAGAGCCACCAGAAGTCATCCACAAGTGTGATCAAGGCCATTTTGGTCCCATGCCCAGGTCTGAAGCCCGACTGAGAAGGGTCCAGACAATCTGTTTCTTCCAGGGCCCTCTGAAGTTCCCATGTCATCACCTTCTCAAAACCTTCCCTTAAAAAGGGAAGATTGGAGATGGAGCGAAAGTAATCCAAAATGGTTTGATCCAAGGATGGCCTCTTGAGGAGAGGGTAACCCACTGGTTTTTCCAGGGTTAGCAAAATGCTATTTTTTTTAATGTTTACATTTGCCAATCAGTTGTATTTGAGTCCTTCCTTCAACGCTATGACACCTACACTAATGAAGTAATCTGATCCAATAGTATCTACAAGTGGAAGTATTATTTACAAAATCGGTAAGTTTTTCGATGTACATACAGAATAAGATATATAAGAAATCAAGTCTTAACCTACTTAACACGCCCCCCCCCCTTATGTGTCTTTCCCTCACTTTCTGCTTGTAATTTATTACGGTTGTTCTCCCCTTCCTTATCTCAATTACTGACAGTGGAATGTCTCTGAGTTTTCCTCTCAGCTGTCTTGCTGCCAGACAAAGCCTTCAGCTCACAAACTTCCTCTGCCCAGCATCTGACTTTTTGCAAACCCAGCACAACCCTTCCCCCTGGTCTTTTACACTCTCACAAGCTTCTCTATGCTAGTCCTCCCGATCTTCTGCCACCGCTGGGTCTTTTCTCCACTCCACATTAACCAAGTGGTGTCCTCTCCAGCTGCATGTCCTGCAGCATCTGAAATACGCCCCCCCCCATTGCTTTTCCTTTCTCTTTGTATATTCTACATCTAAGGCCAGTAGGTGCCACTCCACAGATGACTTCTAGCCTTTTCCTCTTTTCTGTCTACATGCTCCTTCCTGGTCTTGTTCTAAGTCATCAGCCTTCCCTTAGGGAAAAAAAATCTGTGGCCTTGGCACAAACCCAACCATTCACTTGCAGCCAGGAACTTCATCCTCCTCCCTCCCTCTTCCCCCTCTCCTATCCTGTCCCACTTCCCTGTTCCTTCCTTCCCCTCCCTTCCCTCCACTCCTTTTTTCCTTGGTGAGTTAGTTGTTCCAAGCACTTGGAAAAGCCCACCCTCTGTCATCTTCCATAATACTAAGAGCGAAAAGCTAGCCAAATCCAGCAAGCCACATGAGTCGATCTAGTTGACATTTTTGTACCAAAACCATTTCCAAGAATGTGAACATGTCCAGAGGGCTGTTTTGTTCCCGAAAGAGAATTCTTATGCAAGAGAAGGAAACTTTGATGGAGAAGATCAGTGGGAACGGCTGACAGTCTACAGACTAAGAAGCTGATGTCTCCTTATGCAAGCCAAACCAGGGAAGGCCTGGGAACCAAGAAGGGGGCGTGTGTGGAACTTGGCATACAATCCACACAACTGTCAATTCTTTCATTTTGAGGAGGCACCCACAATGATTAAACTAATCGTTTACCTCTGATCTCCTTTGGTGGCATTGATTTTCCTGGAGCAAAGACTGGGGCAATTTCCGGGTCATGAGTGTCAAAATCAGTTAATTAGAATAATCAGTTAATTAGAATAATCCTTGGAGAAAGCAAGATAGCTTTGCAAAGGTAACAGGTCATATAATCCCGTTAGACCACAGCTGTCCCACAGTTGTAGTTTAACATGGTTATAACAACTGTCATAAGGTTCCTCTGGAGAAAGGACTCAACATGAGGACCCTGGTTGAGTTCAAACATTGTGCTACACTAGGGTTTCTCAACCAGGGTTCCATGGCAGGTCACTAGGGGTTCCCTGGGATTTATTTAAAAAATTATTTCAAATTCGGGCAACTTCACATTAAAGAGGGAAGTTTCATTCTTTGTTTTCAGTCTAAGAACACTGTTAGTGCATAGAGACAGGCCTACCCATGAAATGAATACAACAATTTTGTAACTTCTGGCCTATGTTTGAGCCTGAATGTGCATTTCAAGGATTCCTCCAGGGTCAAAAGTTTGAGAAAGGCTGCACTAAACTATGGTTTCTTTTAACCACAATTTGTTGAATGATTCTAATGCCTGGCTTCTCTCATGATCACACTAGACCAGTGTTTCTTAAACTTTTTTCTCTCAGGACCCCTTCCCCCTTTTAAAAACTATGGAGGACCCCCAAAAAACTTTTGTTTGTATGGGTTATATTTATTGGTATTTACTTTATTAAAAATTAAAGATGATGCATTCACTGCCACTACCGCTTCTCAGGATTGTTTGATGGGATTTTAATATTGTATTATTTTTCAACATAAACTGGCAAATAATTTTGATTTCACAGACTCCTGAGAGGGCCTTGGGGGACCCCCAGGGATTCTCAGACCACACTTTGAGAAACCCTGCCCTAGATCATTAACTGTGGCATATAACCACAAAGTCTGCATTCACACATGACTACAGCTCATGCAATCTATGCACCCAATCAGCTCCTGTGTTACGTGGGGTTGTATTTATCTAACAGGGAGATAACCCCAGATTTAATCCCTCCAAAAGAAAAGATTACATGGAAAAAACCCATTACCATATTCTTAGTGAATTTTAGATGATCATTTGACAAGTAATTTACTTGGAGGAAAACCCATCATTTATTTCCAGGAAATAGAATAAAGGTTTTTAGATGATGCAAGAAGATAGAAGCAAATCCACCATGGATCTGTGGTTTCTAGAAATATCCCTGTGGCTCTGAAATACGTTACTTGACTCATACATATTCACAAACATACACCAATGATCATCGTTAATAATCACTTATATCCACCGGGTATGATCTTCATGGCCATCTAATTTTTTCCATCCATTGCTTTCACCCCAGCCTGGGATGAAGAATTCCTTCAAGCCAATAAGGTTTGAATGTATAACCCTGCCTTTTCTGTTGAATCAGACAATTGATATTGTTCATCATTTACATATGCCCCTCTCCAACCAGGGCCAGGCCATTTACAATACTAAAACATAAAAAAGGAACAGAATAAAAACAGAAACAAAAGTCTTGATGGTGCCATAAACCCTGATCCTCCAGGCTTTTGGGCCAGGCAGTTATGCTGCTTCGATCATTTTGATGAAATCAGTGGGAGTTTGTGGACAAGGTCAACTGGTCTATATAATCAGGGCCAGTCCTACCATTAGGCGGAATGAGATGGTCACCTCCAGGAGCAGATGCTGAGAGGTACCAAGAAGGTATTGGAGGAGAGAGAGATGTTCCATCCGCTCTCTAAATAAAATGTTGGCCTTCAGGCACAGTAGAGCTCTCTATCCCATTGCTAGTCCTGCAAAAAACTGAACAAGCAGTCCATTCAGCTTTTGTACACAGAATGGACAAGGCTGCCATCTTGTTTTTCACCTGGGCAGCACAATTGTGGGGTTGCCACGCGTCCTGCCCAATATTGTCCACTCTCAATTGCAGCGCTCCTCAGAGTCTTGGGCAACAACAGATCTTTCCCATCTTCTGCAATCTGATCCTTCCTCTAGGGTTACATGCTGGATTGTACAAAACTGAGCAATCGGAGAACAGAATGTTCTGGAGAACTTTCTTCTTCCAGACTAGGCAAATCTGGCTCTCCTGGCAATAGCCTGGTGGTTCCCCAGAAGTTAAACCTATAAAACGGAAGTGGCTTGTGATGTTCTTGGTGCCGGACCACCCCGTAGCCGCTGGATTGGTATGGTCCAGAGGAGGAAGGCAATGTTCTAGAGTTGTCTGGAACATTCCATTCCTGGAACATTCAGGTTTGCACATTCTTAATTTAAGAAGCTCATGTGCATGCTCAGTCCCTAACGTGCATTTGCTTGGGAGTGGAGGTGGGAAGTGTTTCTTTCCAAACCAGCTTTTTCTTTTTTTACATTAAACTTTAGGAGAATTATTAATATGAAGATTGAACAATCTGTCTCTCTACACTTTCTCCCCATCACTCATGCTTTCAGAAGCCTCTCCCAAACTGTTCTCTCCACCCCAAGTTTCAACTTTCCTTGAGCTTCTAAATTTTCAATTAACTGAAAAGTGTTTCCTCAGAGACAACATGCTCAGTCTTTGAAAATAAGGCTACAATAATATTTAATTGATTAATGGAACCAACGATTCATTCATTCATTCAGCACTGCACTGCTTCTTTAGTATAAATCATGGCGGAAAAAGCTGAGAGCAAAATGCTGGTGTCTTTCAGCATCACGTAAAATGCCAAACATTATCTGGCCTCTTTATTTCAGAAGCAGGTACTTCCCCACTCCCTCTTGCCCCCCAGGCTCAGCTTTGTTTAGCTCTGTAATTACAGAACCTTAGAATTGGTAATTTAGGCCAACCAGGCTGACACATGCTCAGTGCAGGAACTAAGATTAAAGCATTCTGGCTGTCCAGCCTCTGTTTGGACATGTCCAGTGAAGGGGAGCCCACCACCACTCTGGGTCACTGTTTCCACTACCAAAATCCTCTTCCCACTGAGAAGTTTTTTTAAACATTCAGCTGGAAGCTGCCTCCTTGTTATTTCCATCCATGTTTCCATGTCCTGAACCCATGATGATTCTGGCTCACTTTCTCAAGACAACCCATCCCCAATTCTCCCCATCTCTCCTTGTGGGACTTGAGTTCTAGTCTCCTGATCATCCTTGCTGCCCTTCTCTGAAGCTATTCCAGTTTCTTTTCAACTTCCTATAATTGTGGTGCCCAGAAATGGACATACAGTAGTACTCAAGGGGAGATCTGACCAATACAGTAGAAGACAGTTCCCATGATTTCAACACTGTCCTTCTGAAGGACAAGAGAAAACAATCTCTCCTTGACTCTTAATTCTCTCTCCTTGGGCTAGTACAAAGGATAATTGTAGCCCCATCATGCCAGTCATGGATTCTCTTTCTTTCTGTCCACCATTTTTTTAATTAAAAAAGGGATAAAAATAGGGCTTGCAGTGGGATTTGTCATGCATTTATCTGTTACTAAATGCAGCAGTGCAGAAGCCAAGGGTGATGTTGGGAAGCCAGGGAAGCAGTTCCCTAATCAAGCCACCCCAACTTGGGGTCCATATAGGAGCAGCCTCCTTGAAACTGAACAATCACAGTCAACTCCTGTGGCTCAGAATCTGATTCTCTCTTGCTCCCAGTTACTCATGGCTCAAGACAATTCATGAGTTATGGACTTCGTGAATTTTCCAAGCCTTCAATGCCAATTCTTCCCCCCAAGTCCCAGCTGTTATTAGGAAGTTTATGACACAGCAACAAAGACGTTTAAATTTGTAATTGCCTGGCAGACAAAAGACACCTTGGGGGCTTTCCTAGGGACACCAGCTCTGCCTTTCAAAGTTATAATGGTAATTGAAAACCCTTTCAATGACCATTATAACTTTATGTTTCTCTTTGCTGCCATCTGGTGGTCAGCTGGAATTTTGCAGCACAGATCTAGTTGTCCTACTAGTCCTACAGAGGATGTTCCTTAGAGTGACAGGAGTGAAAGCACCATCTAGATTCTCTTGGGGCTACAGCTTTATCTCCCCAGCTCAGTGCTGTTCCTAAAACCACAGGGAAGACTTTATATTTCTCTTGGAGTGGCCTGTTGGCCTTGCAAGCTTACATCAAGGGCCTCCAATCTCCTTGGATCTGGGGGCACATTTGGAAGGATGAGAGCATGCCATGGGTGTACTCAGAAAATGTGCATGTAAAATGGAGGTGGTAGCACAACGCTGATGTTTCTGAGAAGGTGAACTAGTAGGGTTGATCCTCAGCATGGTCTTTGGTTTCACAAGATGCTCCCTACCATCTTGGCTGCCTTTGAGCTTTTATCTGACCAGGTAGCCACACTTGCCCAGCACCATTTTTATTTGCTACAACTCTCCTTGAGAGCTATGTGGGGCCCAAAGTCCATTGTTTTTGCAGATAAAGAAGATGCTGCGGACGGACACTTTGCTTTGCAACAGGATACTTTCCATTTTAATATGAAAAGAATTGGGATCAGTTTTGAAAACCAGGCAGGGAAGCAAATGACAATGCCATAATTAAATGCCAGAATTAGACATTGTGCCATAATTATGCCATAACGAAGAGGCCATAACAATTTTTTGGCTCTTGTGTGTGAAAGGAATCGCTTCATTTTATGCAAAAGTAGGGACAGTCCTCTGAGAAGGGAAGAAAGACTTGCACAATACCTCCCATCAGGTCTATGTTGAAGACACAATTTGATCCTCTGGGTTTCAGTACAGAATTTGATTGGCACAGTTATATCTGTTAGATTTCATAGAGGCAGATTTGCACTGGGGATGACGGCAAGATCAAGATCGTTCTTGCACAGTAGAATTAAGGACTGGGCCAAAATGCAGTACCAAGATACCAGCCCCCAAATACATCAAGATGTTACAACTCAACTCAAATTGTTGTTAGTTCTTCCCACCCAGCTGGGCACAATGGTGGGCCTGCACAATCACAACCAGGTGGAGTAGGTTGGGCTGAGAGAGAGTACCAGCCCAAATCACCCAGGGAATCTCCATGGCCAAGCCTGGATTTGAACCTGGATTTCCCTGCTTGTAATCTAGTACTTCTACCATTGTACCATCCTGGCTCTTCAGTACTTTTTTTAGCTCCTTACCTGTGCCTTGGACTCAGGGGTGTCTGCCAGGGTGTGTGTGTGTGTGACAAAAAAGACAAGATGGTATTCATAACTGCATAACTGAAGCCTCTTCCCCTTCTTACGTGTATCAGAAGAAGTAGGGCTTTGACTGCATGTTCCTGGACACCATATTGACTTTTTTCACTCCTCCCATGGACATTCCTGCTTGGAGTGATTTGGCTGTTGATTTGGGCTCACTAACTAACTCCTCTTCTGTATGTTTCTCTGAGAATGAGTAATCCTTTTGAAACTTGAACATGGATAGTATATCTATGCTTTTCCACTCTTTGGCAGTAGAGCTTCTCCAGATTTTTGTAGAAGTTTCCCAACCTGATACCTTCCAGCTATTGGTGAAGCTTTCGTGTTTATTCCTCCTCTTGGCAGGAGGTTGCTGTTGGTAATTTAAATGTTCCCTTCCAAATTTGTTGAACTGCAATTCCTAGTGTCCTCAGTCAGCATGGGCATTGGCAGAGTTTTTTAAAACCCTGACAGTGGGTGAGACAGAATTGCCAAACCCTGAGCAGCCATTTGCAACCAAGTTGCCAGATTCTCACAGAGTCTTCTTTAGCCAGATTTATTGACAGGGGAAAGAGAATTAGGTTACAGAGACTTTGACAACTGGATGCATTTATTTGAGCACCCAGTCTCTAAGTTCCTCATGGTGGCACTTCCTTGATTCTCTTTCTAGTCACCCCACTGTCACTGTTCCAGGTGGATATACCTTCTCGACTGTGCACTGTGTGGCTTTTCTCTAAGTGCACGGAAGCTTCCAAATTGCTTGGAGGGACTGATTAGGGCAGCCTTTACTGGGCATAAAAGCCAAGTATCTGTGGAGTCCTTGGTGCTCTCTGAGCTTGGTTGTTGCTTGCAGATGTTTCATTACCTGACTAGGGAACATCATCAGTGTGAGGTAGGGTGGGGTTTGCTCCTTGTTTATATACAGCAGCTTGCCCTGCCAGTGTTGGTGGGGAGGGTGTTTTCTCCTTGGTAGTTCCTTGATTAGGGTATTGTTTTCTGCTTGTTTGTCTGGTGTTAATCCCTGCTTACCTGGGTGTTGGCTGCTGGAGAGGATGTGCTCGGGTCTTTTTGTTTTCTTCTTAGCTTTTTCCTTGTCTCTTTTGAATGGTGTGTAAATGTGGTGTATCTCTGTGTCTGTGGATGGCTGGTTTGTCTGAAAGCCAAGCTTCCATGAATTCCCTAGCATTTTTGGATTTAGCTTGGAATGGATGCTCACCGTTTCCCAGTTGAAACTGTGGTTGAGTCTGTCCATGTGTTGTGAGATTAAGGAGTTCTCACTGTGTCTTCTGACTGCCAGTTGGTGTTCGTGGATGCCCTCTGCTAGTCTTCTGCCTGTCTGTCCTACACAGTGGCTGTTACAGTCTTTGCACTGTTATGTTGTAAACAACTCCTGTTTCTTCTTCTTGGGCTATTGGGTCTTTTGGGTTGCTTAATATGTTTTGAAGAGTTTTAGTTGGTTTATGTGCTACGGTGATGCCATGTGGTTGTAACAGTCTGTTAGTGGTTTCTGAGATGTCTCTGGTGTATGGCAGCGTTATCCTTTTCATAGTTTCCACTGGTTGGGTTGTAATGGGTTGGGTGGTGAGGCACTTTTTGATGAAGTTGAGCGGGTATCCATTTTGTTGGAAGATGCTGTGCAGATGATCTTTTTCTTTTTTCTGGTGTTCTGGGTTGCTGCAGTGTGTTTGTGCTCATCTGAATAATGTTCTTATGCAGCTCCTCTTGTGCAAGGTTGGGTGGTTACTTGAGTAATGGAGCACTTGGTTAGCATGGGTTGTTTTTTGATGGACTCATGTTTCTAATTTGCCGTCGTTTCCTCTGCTGATGAGGATATCCAGGAAGGGCTGTGTGGTGTTGTTTTCTTCTTCCCTTGTGAATTTTATTCCTTTGAAGATGTTGATTGTTTCATGTGTCTTCTCTAGTTGTTCCTTATGACAAAGGTGCTGTCTACATACTGGCTCCATACTTTTGGTTGTATGTATGCATGGGAGTGCTATAGTTTCTAGATGCTGCATTAACTAATGTGTGTTGTGCATGCAGCACAGATTAAAAAGGGTGGGGATTTGATCCTGCGGTCACAGTCACCATCCTGACCTTTTAAACCTCCTTGTTCTTGGCTTTAACCCACTCAACCCCCATTTGATCCTTGATCCAACCTATTTTTGTTTCACCACACATGGATGCAGAGGATTTTGGGGGAAAGTCCCTTCCCCAAATATATCGTCCAAGGAAAATAAAATGGTAGCACAGCTGGGCACTAGGATCACTCAGGTATAAAGAATGTTGCAAGCAGTAGCCAGATAGTGAAAGTGCTAATGGAAAGAATCCCCCAGTAAGGGATAACACACAATGCTGAGAACTCCAGGACTTTAGAGAAAAACTTGAGAAATGAAGCAGCTTCATTTATGGTTTCCTTTTTTAACTCAAGGGTATCCCTGTGTCACCCTATTGCCATGCACGTTATGCTGTAATCCAATCAATGAATCAATGCCAGATAAGATGTATATTGCGAATTGCCCAAGTCTATAAAGAGGGACTGTAATTCTTCCCCTTTTCAGGCTTGTCTTGACCTGCAGCACTGATCAATGAACCAATTTATGCTTCAGTGAAGGTGTGCTGGCCTGCAGTGTAAAGAAGCTAAAAATCTCTTCTATGCACTTCTTAAGTACCCCATTCCTGCTGCACCTAATTTAAGTTTCTCTTGACATACCCAGCCCTCACTTTCCATATAGCAAAGTAGGGTAGAAAGATGTTCTTCCTTCCGTAACCATTTTACCTCCTTTTGACAAACATTCATTTCTTGCAACAGACCACATGCTATTATCTTTCTACCAGCATTTGTACGTCTTAAAATTCCTTCCCTACTTTTTCCCGTCTTAGGTTTATTATCTACCTGCTCTAGTTTTTCATAACTTATGTACAACTTGCAGTCTTTTCACTCCAGTTTCTCTGTCAGGGGAAACTGCCTGTGACTTTGCTACATGAATTTTCAGATCCAGACTTCTTGTTGCATCATTCAGTCTATCAAACATTTGCTGCAAAATATTCAGGTTCTCAGCCAGCACTATGGCATCTTTGCATGTAAAAATACAAGAACTTTCCTGTCCCCAACCATCTAAGGCCACCACAAACATTCCTTGTAGATTTTTCTGTAGGATATGAAACAACCAAAAGGACATTATACATCTGTCTCATTCCCTGCTCAAAACTGAATCATTTACTAATGATCCATTTATTCTCACACATTCTTTCATTCCATCATGACCTGCTAAAAGGATCAGAATGTTTTCCCTGGACCGAATAATTCCTTCAGAACACTGAACAATCCTCCCACCCTGCCTCAAATTAATTCTTTTAAGAGATTGCAAGGTAGATTTTGATTATGTGCCATCAAGTTGTTTTCAACTCCTAGTGACCACATACTGCAGAAAGGTTATCTCCATGACGATCTGTCACTAACCTGGTTCTACAGGTCTTCCAATAGCAATCTCACTGCCACTGTAACCGAGCCCATCCCCCTTGCTGCTGTTCATCCCCATCTTCTCTTTCCTTCCACCTTTCCCAGCATCACAGCCTTCTCCAGAGAGCTGGGTCTTCGCATAATGTTTCCAAAGTAGGATAATTTGAGCCTGGTCCTTTGTGCCTTGAGTGAGAACTCCGGGTTGATTTATTCAATCATCCATTGGTTTGTTTTCTTGGCTGTCCAAGATATTCTCAGGAGTCTTCTCTAACACCAAGTTCAAAGGCAACAATACTTTTCTTATCCTGCTTCTTCAAAGTCCAACTTTCCCTTCCATAGTGTCACAGGGAATACCATGGCTTGCATGATTCTGATCTTTGTAGGTGTATATATAGAACACTGGATTTGAATATTTTTTCTAAGGCCTTCATGGCTGCTCCACCTCCTCTTCTTCTGCATCCATGGTAGGAGCATAAATTTGAATGATCATCACATTAAAGGGTTGTACTCAAAGTCTACTTGATAGTATTCGTCATTGATTGTATTATATATTTCAGCATGCCATTAATCCAAACTGGCTAGGCAATCATGATTAGCAATCCTTAAGTGTAAAAGTTTTCAATTTCAATCTGTTGCTGTACTGTCCCAGACTTGAAGGGTGCTTGAGACATGGTGATACGAGGTAACATAAAGGAGTAATTTCAAAACAGAGAACAAAGCTTCCAGCTTGAGAAGATGCATCTTGGAGGCAGATGTCAGCCCCAAGCAGTTTGTCATTTTATAATGAAGTGACAAATCTTCATATAGAAGTTTTGTGTGTGTGCCTTTAAGTCAGTCTTGACTCCTGGCAACTGCCTAGACAAGTCCCTGCAGTTTACTTGGCAAGATTTCAGAAGTGGTTTGCCCTGGCCCCCTTCTTCCCAGGGCTAAGAGAGAGGGAGTGGCCCAAGGTCACTCACGGTCTCTGTCATGTTCATCGTTCCAATGGTTTGCATACATCGTAACGTTTCGCATGTCATGTTTCTGATCCGTGTCTATCACCTGCGGGGTGGGGAATTTCAGCTCTGCCAGGCTGTTATCTTTCTGTTGCCCTGAAGGAATGTGTGTTTGGGTTATGACATGTATTCAAGGTTACTTTCCCAGGCAGATGTGTGACGCTTGCCAGGCCTGGGAGGGGGTGGTTGCGATGGTGGGGTGGGGGGGCGGGATCGGCTTGGAGGCGAGGGTTTTTAGTTTGTATTTGGCACGCTGTCGCTTATTCTCAGCTTTCTTCATATTTGCATACTATCCTTTCAATAAATCAGTTTTATTCACTAAACTCTGGTGAGACTGACTTTGTTGGGATAAGGCAATCATTACAGTCTCCTCGTTTCCAGCCTGGTGCCTTAACTACTACACCAAATTGGCTCTCATATAAAGTGTGTATATTTACTGAGAGAGACACATTAGCACCCAAATCCTTTACGAGAACAGATACATCCATTCATTCTGCCTGGATTATAAACCAAGGTTTGGTTAATGATGGCTGCTAAGTAAGTTACAAGGGGTTGAATTCATACATCAAAGCAAGTACACAATATATATTTGCTTTCGTTTTTTAAATGAATAAAACTTCCTTTAAATATATAGCTTTAGCTTTCATTATTTTTGAAAGGAGGGAAAACATGATATACAGATTCATGTTCTCTTAATGGCTATAGTTCTGCCCAAAGATTTTTCAATCCTTGTGTGACTATTTTATAAAAGCTGCTCTTTTGTGCCTGTTTGCTCCCCAAAGGTCAAAAACGTGGGGTAATGCTACCACGTTATATGCATAAATGTTTTCCACTATAATATTGTGACTAATTTCTCTAATATGATTTTACACACCTGCAAATGCCACTAAAATGGAACAGAAGGGAAGAGACTGATTTAAAAAAAACACACCCTAAATATGCATGTGAATCAAAGTAAATTTTAGATTGGATCCTGATTTAGCCATTTTACAGAGTTAGAATAAACTTATGAAAATCAGTAGAATGTACATGACTCCTGATTAACTTTATTCAAGTTATTTTCATAAGTTCTGTGTTAAGTGTTGGGTCCAATTCAGTATCAGAAATAAATGGGAAATGGGCGATGCTGGTTGAGATTTATGGAAGTTGTAGATCCAAGCAACCGATTATCCACCCTGCCTTATTGGCTCTGGTTCTCATCAGGGTAATGCAGCTTTCTCAAACACGAATGTTCCCCAGCTGTGTGGACTTCAGCACTCAGAATTCTTACCAAAGCTCATGCTGATTAGGAATTGTGGGAGTTGATGTCCGCACATTGGGAGGATGACCAAGTTAAGAAATGCCAGAGTAATGTGTGCATCCCCAGGAGCTCTCCGTGGTGCTGAAGAGACACACCATGCCAGTCTTCCTCCTGTCTGCTAGTAATACCTTTCACACTGCTTCCCTCCCCACCACTTTAATGTTCAGTCTTTTTTTTTTTTTTTTTAATATGCTGTTTTCTATTCTGGAGGGCCTAAGTGTCCCTAACAGAAACCTTCTGATGTCAAGGCTACTTGCTTAATCATTTTCTCCACTGTGGCCATCATTCTGATGGTTGGAATTTTCCTTCTATCATCACTGCTACAAGACATGTTGGAAGCTACCTCTTTTGGCCACACCTGGCTCTTTAAATTCTACACAGCTCACTGTTCTGGAAAGAATTTCAAAAGGCAGAAAGAAGCTGTTTTAAAATGGCAAGAAGAGAGATCGGGTGGAAAGAGCGGGGACTGCATAATAGGCGCTTGCCTGAGAAGGAAATCAGAGGTCAGGCTCGATGGTTTAGCGTTTCCACACTTTTCACACCCTGAAGCTTTTATCTTACTTTTCCAAATCCTTTAAGTGCAGCCAGCTCTCTTTGAACTCCCCTCACCTGAGCAGCGTGGAGATTCAAAAGAACTTTGAAAGAGTAAGTAGTCCTTAAATTACCAAGAAATTTAATGTACCAGCACCAGTGCAAAATGTAAAGGCAGCAGAGCTCTCTTAAAAGCAAGCTGCATATTGTGACATGACAAGAAAATATATCCTTGCTGGATGTAAGATATGATTCCAAAATCATATTTCGAGGCAACATGCCATACTTTTATGAAGCCTACTCAAGGTCAGAAATACTTGGCAAGATTCTTGAGTTCACCAACATAGGGCAAGATGGTAAACAAAGCGAGAAGTGGGAGAATAGGGATTTATATGCCTTTTTGGTGGAATTACATACATCAGACTTAGCCTGTCTAGCAAGGCTTGAGCTGGTTCTGAGTTGCACCCAGGACTCTCCCAATGTGGTTAAATCTACCCAATCACTTCTTCTGAAAATATAAAATCTAACTGGACACAAACCCCTTCTCCATCCTGGGGCAAAATAAGGTTTTAAGTAGCCGGAGAGGGTATGCTTCAGAGAATAAATTCCCAGCTTCAGCTTGGATATGCTTTGCTGTATGAATGAATGAATACGTATTATCAGGGTTATAAACAGAAATGTTACACCATTTGCTTGATTTTGTTTGCTTTTTATTCATTAAGTTGCTGTTAGCGGAAAGAAAGAAGGAAGACCTGTTTGATGCTCTAGCATTAATACGTATCTTTTAATCAATCATATACCTACAGGGAGAATGACAGAAGAGTTATAAGCCACTTTCTGCCCTGCCTGCAAACCGTTACTGGCTAGCTTGAAGGAAGAAACTTAAATTTACTTTGACATCTTGTGTTTTTATCTGGGTGGAACTGGTTAATCGGCTTCCCACTACATATTGGTTCTTTAGGTTATAGCAGATCAGTCATTTGCAGGAACTTGGGAAAAGACATCAGCTTTCTCCTCTGCCCTTTGAAGAAAGGCTGACTTGATAATTTGACAATACACTAAATTGCATCTATTTTTAGGAGCAGGGTGGAAAAGATCCTTCTAATAATGATCTCTGGCTGTGTTCAGAGAACATGCTAAGTCAGACCAGTGACAGGCATAAGAGATGTGTTTGCTCCACCTAAAAAAAATAGTTAATGTTGGTTTTGCTCTATTGTGAGAACACAGTGCTGTGGCTAGGTCATGGTTCAGTGTATTGCGTGGCCTCAGAAAAAGTTAACTTGGTCACCCAGCTAAGCATGTTCTGTGACACAGCCAATGAGTTGGAGGCCCTCAAAGGTTATGCTACACCATGTTGACTGTTGGCCATCTAGCCTCTGCTTAAAAATGTGTATAGAAAGACAGCTGGATGCTTAATTCTCATCTGTGGACTCTTTCCTCCAACTCTGGAGTGCTGGATTATTTTGGCCTTCTTTCTGAAATGGGCTCAATGCTTTAGGAGTTCTTTATAGTGATATCCCTGTAGGTAAAGCTTCCCTCAAGTTTCAAGTTTGACTCTTGGTAATTTCAAGGACACATTCATGTCATCTTCTTGACAGCAAGATTTATTTATTATTTATTTAGTTATATTTCAGATTTTGTCACCGCCCATCTCACTCAAAGAGCAACTCTTTGGAAGAAGATGGAAGTGGGCCATCATTGCCACCTTCTGGGATGATTTCTTAACTTTCCAATCTAGCCTTCAGATTTGGGATTTCCCGTGATCTCCCATCCAAGCACTAACCAGGTCCAGGCTTAACTGCTTAACTTTCTGGAATCGTGCATGGTTCATTTGGAGCCTCCACCTGCTGTACATTAGTTAATATTCTGTTCCAAACTATACACTAACTACCAAGCATATGCTGTTTGCTGCCACATTTGCTTCTCCATGTTCATGCAAGGAGTGGTAAAATAATGGCAATTTCATGTATAATGGTATTAGAGATCTTTAGATTGACATAGCTGAGGGGAAAAAAAAGGAATCTGCGGACATTTATTGTAGTGGAGGGATACTTGCCAGCTGATCAGTTTCCCAATACATGAGATGTGCTTTGGAATAGAATCCTAAACATGGTAAGATCACTGCCAATTCCACATTTTGCAACACGTAGTGTGAAACAGACAGAAGCTTAAGAGTATCCAATTTGCTTTCTGTGCTTCACATTGATTTACTGTAAAGCAAAGATTTTCCCAGTCAACATCTGCAAGGTCAGAAATGCCTTGACTTTTCCACTGCAAACTTCGTTCTCTACTAGTATAATGGGATGTATTCCCAAGTGGAAGGATCACACTTAGCCTCGATTTACTCCATCCCTCACATTTCCAGCCAGTGAGGCATTTCAAGCTACAATCCTTACTAAGGTTTGGTTTCTTGGTTCCTTTTGGGAAGAGGATGCTGGAAGCTTCTTGGCATTTGTAATATTTGAGTTTATTCCCAAATGTGTTGGCTGAACCTAGAAGGACATAATAGCCTAATCCTCATCCCCCAAAATAACAGCCTAACCCTTTCTCCTCCAAATTACTGCAGTACATTTATTTCTAGGGAGAGAGTTTAACACTTTTGTTCCCATGGAAACACATGACCTGCATCTAACTTAGTCAAAGATGGGTCGGACCACAAGTAGCTACCAACTCTGCCCAGTTGCAAGCAGTCCTTCTTTCTCTATTAGCTCTACTATCTCCAATGCCCAAATCTAATTACTGTTTAAAATTTTGCATTTTCATCTTTTCTCTAGGAGCAAAAGACCCCTTTCATATCTCTTCCTCTTCTCCCTCCCCCACTAATATATTTGCAACAACCAATGAATTAGGACAGTTTGAAAAATGTCATCTGCACCCGGGTCATCAAGGGGCTTAAAGAGATTAACTACTGTGCAATCCAGCTTTGGGTTTCTTGGGTATTTAGCACAGGTCCCCAGCTGTCTGGGTCAAACTTGTAAAAGCATGAATTTGCAATTAAAGAAAATGACATCTTTAGTGGAGCAGACATCTCTGTAGCATACAGCCTTAAGGCAGGTCAAGATGAAGAGTGGAAGGAAAACCTGCAACACTGGGCTTCTTTCTTTCGAGGCCAATGGGCGATAGGATGGGACTTAAAACTCCCTTAGTACGTTATTAAAAATAGAAGCTGGGTAAAATTTAGTTTAGGTTCAAATGACCAGACTCAAATTATCCTCTTCTGGACACCTTATGTGAAAACTTAGCTCTCTGGAGAAGGCTGTAACGCTGGGAAAAGTGGAAGGAAAAGGATGACCAGCAGCAAAGCGGATGGAATCAGTTACAGGGGTGATGGGGGTGTTGCTGGAAGACCTGAAGGACCAGGTTGGGGACGTCCTTGCACTTATTTAGTGGCAAAGTCAGCCAGGGGCATGGGTATATCTTCCCTTCTCACCTTACATCCATTACTAAGTGCCAGCTGTCGCTCAGTTCACTGAGCCTTACAGCAAGAATCATGCTAGATTTTCTATCTTCTATTGCACAAATTACTGTAAGAAAAAAACCCCCAACTGATTGAAAAAAAAAACCCCTCCTCTTCCTCCTTCTAGATAAGGTCTCCCTGGGGGTGCCATTCAATAATTATTTAATTTTATAGGGAGGGTGAGTCAATGTACCTACATTTGTTTGCTCCACTGGTTCTTGACTTTTCTTTTTTCCTTTTTTGCATCATAATTCACTGTATTGTACGTCTTTTGGAAGGCATGTATGTATGTATTTATTGAATGTGTAAGGCTGCCCACCTCATCCTAGTGACTCCAGCTGTCTAGTGATACAGAATATAAAACAGAGTCAAGTAAAATGAACATAATGCAATACAATGCAATGGAACTGAGGTTCAGAACAAAACTCAGCCATAACGCATCATAAAACCAACATACCAAGCTCAACTAACATCCTAGCCTCGTTGTCTTAGGGGAACGTTAGATCTTCAAGGTCTTCCCGAAGGATATCAGGGTTGGGGCCATCCAAATCTCAGGGGGGAGGTTGTTTCACAGGGCAGGCGTCACTGCAGAGAACGCAGCCAGATGACACTGTTCAACAGAGGGACCCAAAGCACGCCCACCCCGTCAGGCAGTCAGTAACCTGGGCCAAGGCCATGCCTGCCATGATGACCATGAACTCCCAAGGCACCTCAAATTCTGGCCCAGGGAAGGCAGGTTGGAGCCCCCCTGAACCATAACTCTGGGGATCTCCACCACCAACTCAGCCCCAGCATTGAGCAGCTCAGGCAGGGATGCAGCTTTGCAACGGGGAGGCCAGTATAATAGCAGCCAGGGCCGCAACTAGGGTCTGTGCCACCTGGGGCAAACATGGATTCCGCGCCCATTTTGGCGCCCCCCCCAGCGCTCATTTTGACGCCCCACCAGTGCGGCATCTGGGGCACATGCCCTGGTTGCCCCCCCCCAGTTGAGGCCCTGATAGCAGCAACACCACCCCTTTACAACATTAAAAACCCTTTATTTTAAGGTCATGGGACCTCACTGGGGGAAAATGCTCTAATTGAAATCAATGGATGGCTTAACATATGCAGTTTTACTTACACATAAGTAATCCCCCACTCCCAGGAGCTGAAGATTAACATAGGATTGGTTTGTGCAATCTGGAAACAGCTGCAGAGTCCATTTTCATTCATATTGTGCCAAAATTTGTGTTCACATTTGCCTGAAAGAGGCTTTTCTCTTTCTACCTCATTCTCCAGCTGCTTTACAATTTATTTTGCTCAGGTTTTTGAGCTTCTTTCAACAGGGTTCTCTGGAGCATGGGCAAAGTTTCTTTCTGGTACAGATGAAGTGTGCTTCCTTTGATCACCTTATCAGTTAACAATCCAAGAAATATTAAGACTACATACATGGTTTTTAACATTGACAGCACTATCCCAATCTAGTGTAAATCCCTTCCCCCAGTTATTTTTTCTGAAGATTAAAATCCACTGGGAGCGGCTATTCCACTACAGAATATAAGACAGATGTTGTGCTCACCTAGATGGCTTAACATCAGGTAAAGCTCTAGCAGAGCAATTCTTGCAAGGTGCTAAACTTGGTTAGGATTAAACCTTGGTTTGTGGGCATGGCTTCATATAACCTACAATCCCAGCCTGTATTGTGCAAACTGAGAAAACAGGTTTATTCAGTAACCAAGAAAAATATGTTATGGGAACATAGCCAGTATGAATTATAAAGGGGGAGGGGCTGCTGCATATTTTTGGCCCCCTAAGTCCCCTCACGTTGTGCCACCAAGCTTCACTGTCAAAACTGCTGATTATCCCCAATTTTCATACATTCTTGCTCAACTAAGGAGATAAAATAGATGCAAACGCAGGGGCGTCTGCAAGGTGGGAGGTCAAACAAGTCAAACTGCTGGCCGTAACATGGAAGCCCCACCCATTCCTTATGTGCGCTGCAAGATACACATAAAAAAGAGGCAGGGTTTCGGGCACAGAGGCATGGCCATCATTTTGAGTTTTTGGACATCCCTTCCCATGGGTGTTCCTGGGTGTGCAGTTGTTTTGCTCAATCCCCATCCCCTGAAAAATAACAACAAAGGGACAGAAAATTTGGCACACTGCACTCCAGCACATACTGGCCACCCTCCCTGTAGATATCAGAAACCCCTAAGTTTCTGTAAAACGAAAAGTGTAGCTCTGGCTCTGAAAAAAGCACACATTTCTGGTTTAGAAATTAGTCCTTCCCTTCAGATCCAGAAACACCTGGAGCCGAAGTTGCACGGTAAGCCCTTCAGAGTTGGTCAATGACTGGAGCAGCATATTATTCAGGTAAGATAAACAAATACATGAAGTTTCATTTCAGGGTGACTCCATAAAAATTTTAAAACTCCAAGAAAGAGGATAGCAGAAGCTCAGCTATCTACAGCAACTGCAAGATTTGAAACGCAAAGAAGCTCAAGCAATACAGTTGCCATTTTGCGACATTTTGCGGTGCAGAAAAGTTTCTTATCTGGATATTAGGTCTACATAATTAGTTGGAATTGCTTTATATTGAAGTTTGCAATGCATATGAAAAGCGGAATGCAAATATATTGCAGCTGAAAAGCCTTCTATGTTGCTAATTACCGGCTTTACATTTCTATGGCATTCACAAGGTAGAATTATACTGCCTTAACTATGTCTGTCCTGGAAAATCTAGTGATCCTATTTTAGAAAGGGTTATGCTTCTTCCCAGGAACGGAGAAAGGTGGGAATCAATGTGGGATCGCCTTTATTTATTTTGGCAGCGCTTTGAAGTGAAAATCATCCTGCTTGGCTGTTCAGCCACCAATGCAAATTATAGGAAGCTTTTGCCCATTTTCTGAAAGGATCGAAGGAGCAATTTGTTAAGGGAGAGAAAAACCTGGATCAGTTTTTGCCATAGGCTGGGGGAAGGGTGGGGGGAGGGAAATAAATGATATAAAAGCCTTCTGAAAGCAAATGCTGATTTTCTAAAAAACCAGCCTGAGATGAGCTCTAATGGGACAATGCTGCCAAGGTTGCTATTTCATTTGAAGAGTGCATCTGTCCCAGACACCTTTCTTCATTTCTGACTAGACCAAAATGGGATATTAAAACTGTTTACACCAGAGGGCAACCTACAGCAACTGTTGGAAGAAATAAAATGGCTTTCAGGCTTAATTAGGCCAAGTTTTCTTCGGAAAGTATTTTGTGCTGGAAAATGCTTCGGGATTAAAATTTATAATGTAAAAACAGAGGGGCAGGGGAGAGAGGATTTACATCCGTGAGGCTATTATTCAGATAGCTCCCAAGCTAATATATTTTTCTAAACTTTTCCAATAGTCATAAAACCTAATTGTGTGCACTGAAATGCCAACCCATGAGCTCAGCAATAGGATTTGTTGGCAGATTGCTGGGAAAGCCTTTAGCCCAGGAGAGATCAGAAAAATCACACACACCAGGCATTTCTATAAAAATAATTTATTTACAGAAAGTAAAACAAAAGCAAAACATATTTAAAGGACTTAGCTCTCATTGAGAGCTACCTGGCTTGCTACATGCCCGCAGAGAGAAAAAAGAGGAAGTAAGAACAAGTCCGGGCAGGTTCCTCCCCCCAGGCAATTTGCATGAAGCACGTGAGAGGAGACAATTAAATACAACCTCTTCACCGGGCCAAAATGATTAGATACAATAGCAGCTTAATCTGTTAATAGGAAAACCTCAACAGGATTCACATATGCCATCTTCTAGGTGATGCCTGTGTGTACTTTGAAAGCTTTGTAGGGGAGAAGAAAAGCCACTGCAGTTTAACAGCCAATTCGGATCTCCGTGAGGACACCCAGGTAAAAATACTCTCTTGGAAACAAGCCTTCCCCACCCCCACTGCTTTATTTTACCAATTAAAGAAACCATAATATAGGAATATAGGTAATACAGGGATTACCATTAATCTCTCAGGATCTGTTAATGTATTTCTTTAAGAATGATTTTCCCTGGGCCCACAGCTGGGACTGTTTACAGAGCTCTCCAGTGGCACAAAAAGAATGCATCAGATTATCCTTTTTCCTTTTCCACTGTTCAGAGAATAATGACACCCGAGGTTGCCAAGAAGGAATCACAGCTTGGCTTGCCGATGCCCTGGGTTGAGTTCCACCTCCTGCTGAAGCATCTCAGGAAAGACTAGAGATGTATAGAATTGTGAAGTTGGAAGGAGCCATTTAAACCACTTAGGCCTGTTTTCAGTGGGACCCTCTTCCAGCCAGTTACCTGCCGGCCAATCTGTGGCCTGGAAAATCTGCAGTTCTTCTTCTGCACATTGCAACTTTAATCAGAGGTTGGAGGAGAATTTTAGTTCTTTCTCCCCTATCCCAACATCAACACTGTTGGACGCATCATCCCTGTCCACCAAATGGTTTATTCATGGGACAGAATACAGAAGGGATCACTTGGTGTCCTCCTTTCCATCTCTATCCTGCTACTGCTATGTACATAAAAGGGTTAAAGCTGGAACAACCAAAAGCTTTGGAACTCTACATGCTAATTCCCCACAGCAGTTGATTCCAATGACTTTGGAAGGGTCTGTGCTTTTTGATATGTAAACAGACGCATAATGTACATTCTTGCCTAGTGTTCACGTGTCTTTTGCCTGCCCCTTGTCTCACTTTTGTCTGTTTTTATGTTTGCTGATGTTTAATAAATAAAACTCAAGCTATAGTTTTGATAGCTGATCTGAGCGCTTGCTCAGGGGTTGACTGGGAAAGTGCTGGGGGTAAACTAAAACAAAATTACCAACAGTGATTTGCCAACAGACATGCAGCTTCTTGCTGGAAACATACCTGCCCTTTCAAAAGAATAAATGCTTTTCCACCCCAAGTAGAAGGGGTTGTAGGGGACCTGACCGTGCGCTCATGGAAACCTCTCTCCTCAGAAGAAGATCCTGCTTGAGATGGAGGGATGCGCATTCCCGACTGGGGAAGTGGCTGCCCATTCTGTGTGTGCTGGATGGCATCACAAACACCTCTCTCTTGAAAAGCAGTTTTGTGGTCCCTAACATATAAGGGGACCAGAGGTGGCAGGGAGGTTTTATGCCCCCAACACACGCCATCTGTTTCTATGTTCTTCTTTCCAATGTAACTTCGCCTGCCGTGAGATATGGTGATGTATTTTAAAGGAGAGGACATAAATGAGTGGAAGATGAATTTTTCATCGCTGAGGAATCAACAGCGTGAGAAAGTTGGTACTTCCTGGCCAACACTGGAAACAGAATATTGAGTTCGACCAAACTTTGGTCCCGTCCCGCAAAGTTTTTCACACGCTTTAGGAAGGGAAGAGGCAGAGCTTAATTCCCAAAACCAATGACTCAGCCATTCAGAAGAGTATTGTTGTCTGCCAAGAGGTATGGGTTCAGAGGGTCCAGTAACTTGGGGACAAGGACAGTGGCCCTCTGGGCACGCTGAAAGGCACAGCGCCACTGCAGAAGGTGCGCTGAAAGGGAAGCTGCAGAAGCTGCAACCCAGAAGAGTTGACATAGGGAAGATTCATCAGGGTAGGAGGTCGCTACTGAGTTTGTAGAAAGTGACTTTCTGCACACGCAGATCAGGAGTGTACTGGATGCGTCACCTCCAGGTGGACGTGGCACACTGGTGCTTTTAAAACCAGTCTCGGCAGGGGGCTCCAATGTAAAGTCAGAAGTTGCATCTGCACACAGTTTTCTTGTTTTGGACTGTGTGCGCGCGCGCGCGCGTGTGTATTTTATAACTCGTTCTACCAGCCAAACAATACTAAATGCAAGAGGACGCCTCTCGTATTCTCCTCCTGCCTGATTTCATTTTTTTAAAACCTTCAGCTCTCTCTAGGTCGCTGATGAGAGAAGTTCCAGATGTACTATAATATCCCCCCTACTTTTAAATGAAACTGGTAATGTCTGGCTGTTCCTTAATAGCAGCTACCAGAAAGAAAAAGGAGAGTGAAGAAGGTGCTCGTAGGGAGAAAAGGCTCTGCAATCAGCAAAAGAGATCTTAAAAGGTCATTTAAATGCACAGGCCGGCTTTTGTTCTGTCTAGAACGAACCTATTCGATTTATTTCCCCTTCAGGTGTTAGGGAAGAATAGCTGTTTTTTCCCCCCAGTGGCCAGATCTCACCTGGTGAAAAGCTATGCTGTTTATTGAAAATGGGTACCTGGCCCTTTGCACCCCTTTCATGGAACTGTGACTTCCCAGGAGGCAAACTGAATTAAGAGTGAGTTTTGCCTAGTCCGTTCTTGCCTCTCTGGCTTCTGTTATCTTCCTTATGCTATGGAGGAAATGGATTATCTGGACCAGTGTTTCTCAGCCTCAGCAACTTTAAGATGTGTGGACTTCAACTCCCAGGATCCCCCAGCCAGCATAACTTCAAAATAAACGTCACTGGGCCTCGTAACGTCTCTTTGAATCAAACTTGACTCCTGATGACTTCATGCACACATCCACGTTGGCGACTATATATCAATGGTTTGCCATTGCTTTCTTCCTGGATGGTTTTTCAACTTCCTTGGGATTTCCTAGTGGTCTCATATCCAGATGAAACAGTAACTAGGCATGACCTTGCTTGGCATTTTGAGATCAGCTAAGACTTAGATGCTACTGTACTTCTTAGCTGCACTCTGGGATCAGGCGTCCTTGCAAACCTCAAAACATGGTTAAAATACAGCACCTGATGGGATAAGGTAGTGCCACAATGGCACTCAGTTTTGGCTTAGTCGAAAGGAAGCATCATAATTCTCTGGTTGGATTCATCATTTCCACCTCAGGCCTGGCCTGTCATTTTCCTTGGAGAAACAATTGGACTGCAAATCTTTTTGCCGATTCTCTGCTTCCCCTTTCCCCGCACGGGGGGGGGGGGGGGGAAGAAAGCAGAGAAAGCGTTGCTTGTTTATTGATCTTCCAGGTTTTTAACACATTGGCTGAAAAGTCCCAGGTACTCTGCCAGCACCGAGCAAATAATAATGACTATGAATATCCCTGGCTTCAGAAGAGAACAAATGAATTCTCCAAGGTACGGTACTTGCAGTCCTAAGGAAAGAGCTCAGCTCATTACCAGCAGTGCCGAAAACTCCTTTGATAACCGTACAGTATTTTGAGCCATTTTTCTCTTTCCACCCCTGCGGTTTCAAGGACTGAATGGGATACTTTGCCTGCTGGCTGGCTTGCAGTTTTCAAAACCCCAGTGCCAGATTAGAGGCTTCCAATTCCCACCCCCACCGCCTCTCCTTAACCCCTTTGTTTTGCTTGTTTCACACCACATTCAGACCATCATCGGCTGAAATCACATTTACTCTCAAAATCATGCTTGGTTCCTTGTTTGTACTGGTTGCTTCTCTGAGGCCAGTGGAGAGGACAAGGCAATTCCATCTCAAGCCTGACAATGGGGAATTGAGGGCCAGGGTGGTATTTCAAAGACCCAGAGGAGAGACTTATTCTCTCCTGTCAGGAGTCAAAAGTGGAAAGCGATGAGGTCTGTCTGTCTCTGTTACAAGGAGTAAAATATTGAGAAAAATACTCAACATACTAAGACCACCAACCCGTAAACAAACCCACTGTGTTGGTTAAGCAAGTAGTAGTACAATAGCAATAGGTAGATAGGTAGTATCAAGTCCACCTTGACTTCTGCCAGCTGCTCAGACTAGTGCTTCTCAACCACGGCAACTTCCAGATGTCTAGACTTCAACTCCCAGAGTTCCCCAGCCAGCTTAGCCATCACTGAAAATTCTGGGAGGTTGGTTCAAGGCAAATGGACTCCATTTCCATCGTTCTCTAGTAGTAACTTCTACCTCTTCCAAGGATGGCCCTACAATTTCTTTGTCCCTGGCCATGTACCTTGTCCACTGTCTTCCCCTTCTTCTCCTTCTCTCAGTTTTGCCAAGCCTAATGTTTTCTAGTCCATCACCTGCTCACACAGTATGTCCAATGTGAACTTCTGCTTGCTAATCATCACCTCAGGGGAACAATCCATTTTTATTTCATTCAGGATTAATTTAGCAGTTCTTCTTATGGACACTACTACCCTTAGTAACCATCTCTATATCCATACCTTCTTTCTCTCATTCTATCGCAGTGACCAACTTTCATACCTGTACAGTTATGGTAGAAAAAAAAATTGCTTTAACTATTCTTATTTATGTTGTTATGGAAATATCACCAATCTTTTCTAACTTTGCCGTTGCTTTCTGTTCTTGGAATACTCTCCTCTTTACTTCTCCAGCAGTCTCTCTCTTTATTTTGCTAGAAAACAAAACAAAATTCACACTCAACTGTAAAGCCACTAAGCCTGCTAGCTGACATTACCTATGTCTTCTTAGCGTTTAACATGAACTCAGATTTTTTTCTCACAATGAGCTCTTCTCAGCCTTTGCCCCCAGGTGACAAAGTGGGATCTTCCGCACATCTCAAACTGTTAGCATTTTGGTCTGCTCCTTAGTGGCAACTGTCCTTGGTTCCAGCAGATATGGGGACAATCTGTAGCCTTGTCTCATCCCCTTCCCTATTCGGAACCATTCTACTTTTCCTATCTCAGTTTGCGTCCATGGAAAAGTTTGCTCAGAAAAACAATCAGGTTTGTTTTTAATACATCCATGATTTAGTAGACTGGTCGGTTTACAAAATTTCTGTATTGTCTTCTCAGAATGACTGGGCAATGTGTAGCCTAAGAGCATCAAGATATTAAAAAAACAACCCTTAAAAATCTCCCCTCTTGTGATGGTTGCCTTAATTCTAATAAAACTCTCAGACTCAAAATGGCAATTCAGGTTCTGAGTTTATTTAGAAAAGGGTGCAAACAGGTAAAAAGCTGAGAATGAGAAAAGCGCACCTAAACTCAAACTAAATAGCATCTTTGCAAACAGCAGCCCAGCCCCTCCCTCACAGGCAGCCCTCCCCACATTCCCAGGTACTCCTAACGAGCTCTGCTGCTCAACGGGCAAAGAGACCTTGACATTTCAGAGATAGTCTAAACACATTCCTCCTGGCACAGATCAGCACGTCTTCAGTACAAGGCTCGCAGCAGCACCCTCCCAGCCAGGACACGTATCAGCACCTTGGCAAGCGAACCGTGACGATGCAGAAACACCGGAACGGTGAACACAACACCTCTACTAAAAACAGCTCATCAATCCTGCAGCTTAAAAACTATCTCTATCTCCATCTCCACCTCCCTCTATCCACACATTCATTCATTCACTCATTCCACTTTCTGGCATGATCAACACAATCAAAAGCCTCCTTGTAGTCAATACACCGAGCCTCCTCAAATCCTCTTGCTGTTGCTGTCTCCATTTACTACCTTTTTCTAGCAATCTGATTTGATACCTTTTCTGAAATTTGCATGCTCATCTGGCATCTCTGTCTCCATGTATAACTCTGTCTTCTTTGTACAATCTTAAGCAAAACTTTGTGTGAGGAATTAGTGGTGGTATTGCATCTGTTCCAATTTTAAGTTAGTATTAAATAAATCAGCAATAACCAAATGAAAACCATATATTTAATCTAGTTAATGTTAACTCACCAACTGAAGCGAGTATTTGTAGCTCAGGGTTGAACTGTGGAGTCCCTGGTGCTCTCTGAGCCTGGTTGTTTTCTTGCAGACGTTTCATTGCCAGACTAGGCAACATCTTCAGTGCGACGAGGGAGTGGGCCTTGCTCTCTGTTTATATACTCTGTTTATATACTGTGGTCCAACCCTGCTCAGATTTTGCAAAGTCAAGGTGAATTAATCCTATATCAGTCTGTTTGGGAGATCTCTGATGGTACATGGTTACATGATGCATAGCTCTGAAGGTGGTAAGAACTGTTATATACAAATGTTCCAGAAAGTGATTGCAATGCAGCTTATAAAAGTGCAAAAGTCACTTATCCACAATCATTGTTACAGCCTGCTAAATATGAGTAAAAATGGCAATTGTTTATAGCAAGAAACAGAACCTGGTCTTGCAGCACTTAAAAAAAGTCCAGTATCTGATTGCCTGGAGGTTATTTCCACTAACCACAGGTAACCAGCCAAATAGCAGTTTACAAAAGATGCTAATTAGGACCCCTCCACTGTGTGACAATGGCAGCCTACAAAGATCCTTTTAGCTGTTATTTATTCTTCCTTAAAAGCCCTCTCTTTTCTCTTCTATCTGAAAGGTGGGGGGAAAGGAGGACAGGGAGTATAAAAAAACTCCCAAGTCTCCTGTGGCTTCTTTCAAAATGCTGTTTTAAAAATCCCTTGAAAACTCCAGACCTAAAGGCTCATGGGCACAATCCTAACCCCCAATACCTGTGGCTAGAAAGAGTTAAAATGCCAGGAAAATGTCTCTGTCCTCCCTAGAGAGACACTAGGATCAGGCCCTTGATCTATGCCAGCTTCAGACAGGCACAAGACAACGAGGCCAGAAAGTGTATGGCAATGTATGTATTGCACTGGCATTCTAGATGCGTAATAATCCAATGCAACATCCTGCATTTGTAGCCCATGACTATGTTGACACAACACACTACATTGCAAGCCATACTTAACAAACCACAATGCCTTCGTTTGTTTGTTTGAATGTATAAGCTGTCCAACTCCAATGGACTCTGGAGTTTTCCCCTAACATGCTAAGCCAAAGCAAACCAACCAACCAGATTGTGACTGACCCTGGCTCACCCAACATGCTAAGATATAAGCTGGTTTGATGTGAGCTTGGCTGCATTATGTGTGGACCATGATTTATAGTCTTGCATGCTGAACGAACCCATCCCAGCTATCTCAAATAAAAGCCAAATCAGATGCATTTCCTTCCTCTACAACTCTCCTTTGGGCATATACACAATTTCAGATCAAGCTGGTGTCAGACTCACTCTGGGAGGTGGATATAATTCATTCAAGTTGCCAAACCATCATTTTCTCCCTTTCTAATTCAGCAGAGACCTTCTTACGTTCTTACGAACTTCTATGTGCCTGCAGAATCAGAGAACTAGTCAATTTCCAGTCAAAAAGATTAGCCCAACCAGACCGCTAGCAACAATGCCTGGAACGGGGTGTATTTGTGTGACCGTTCCCCTCTGACGAAAGCATCAGTTTCCAGGGCACCAACTAATCCTTTCGATTTATTATCGGAGTCTGCTGTCAAATTAAACGCTCTTGCTCTAGCACTTAATAAAAGATATGGCTGATTTATTGTTCTGCATACACTTCAGCTATGGGTATTATTTACTTAAATAAGCAATGCTGAGGAAACAAGATTATCCACATAGGTTAAACTTAAAACTCATACAAAATACGATATTATTTCATAAAGGCCTCTCCAATGAGAATCCATTGCAGCTGCTGTACTAAGCTAAGCAAACATCACTGGGTTGGAAGACGAATAGGATTTTACTCAAGCTGGGAAGAACTTATTGCCTTCAGGGCTGAATTAATTTCAGCCAGAATTAAAAAAAAAAAAAAGTTAAACAGAAGGAAGGGAGAAGGGAGAGAAAGAAAAGAAACAGGAAAAAAGTATGAAAGCTTTCCATCATCTGCTTGGCTAACTGGGCCAGCATACTAAGTGAGATTATCCAAAAAGCAACCTTGGCTTCTTTTGCAACCCCAAAACCAGCCTCCCTGGTCCTAGTACTCCACCTGGTGGAAAGCCGAATTCTAAAATCACAGCTTTGCCGCAGAAAATGCCGTCTACTTTTCTGTGAGTTCCAGGCTGACATTTATTTAACGATTTCTGTAGATTGAATTGAGGCTTCACAAAGCAGTGTTATGTGGCAATACAGAACTGTTGGAAATTGATCCCGAGTATGTCAGTATCTCGCATATACCTCCTGGTTACAGCAACACTTAAATAAGCAATGCTGAGGAAACAAGATCATCCACATAGGTTAAATTTAAAACTCATACAAAAATATGATATTAGAGAGTTTAGTTTAGAGAGCCAGTTTGGTCTCGTGGTTAAGGCGCCGGGCTAGAAACCAGGAGGCTGTAAGTTCTAGTCCCGCCTTAGGCATGAAAGCCGGCTGGGTGCCCTTGGGCCAGTCCCTCTCTCTCAGCCCAACTCACCTCACAGGGTTGTTGTTGAGGGGAAAACAGGAGGAGGAGGGAGTATTTGGTATGTTCCCCACCTCGAGTTATTTATAAAAATAATAAAGGCAGGATAAAAATTCTTAAAAAAAACAAAACACCAATGGGCAACAGACTGTTGACTAGTTTCTAGAGCACAGATCCTAGCTTGCATGAAGTGACAAGAGCATGCTTTCTGGTTTTAATTATTGTGTAATTAAATTAATTATGAACTAATTTAATTATTGTTGTGAGCCACCCTACATAAGATGGGCAACCATTTAAGTATTTCAAACAAACAAACAAACAATATTAAAAACGCTTCCCCCGTAGGGAGGCTTGGGGGGGATTCTCTCTCTCTCTGTCGGCTTAGCTGAATCCAGCCCATTTTCAAACTCTGTCTTTCTTCTGAGGTTTTCTGAAGTCAATATTTATGGGTGCACTTGGTGGTGACCGTGGCATATGGAAAATTGTCATTTTGAATGTAAGAGGAATGACTAGAAAAGGCTAAGAATTAATGAATGAAACAAACAAAACATAAATGTGGTCTGTCTTTGAAACTAAGAGAAAGGAGGAGGATGTAATAAAGGTGATCTGGCTTGGTGAAATGAGTTGATGAACACACGCAGAGAAGTAAAGAGGTACACAGGTTTCATTATGCATGTACAAGCTAAAAATGTATGTCAGAAAGCATGAATTTAGTTTTTTATGGGTGGGTATGAATGTAGGGATCTCCAGTCTGGTGGCAGTTGCATGTTGTATTCTAGAGACTGGTGATCATGGAAGAACCACAGCTGAGGCTGGGGGGAAGTTGAGCAACATTCTGAATGAATACAATCCAGGGGAAAAATGATTCTGCTTGATGACATGAAGGGTTAGATGGGAATAAGATGAGAATAGAGAGAAATGATCGAACCATTCAGAGCCCCAAGAATAAACAAGAGGGGTAATTTTGATGAGCATCAGTTTAGAAAAAAAGTCTGTATTAAAGAAGCAGTTGAACCTAAGTCTACTTGTACGTACACAGGGCAAAGGAATGAATATAGATCTAGAAGTGTGATTGATGGATTGGATTGTTTATGATGAAAGACTGAGAGAATTAGTGAAGAACGCAAGAGCGAGGGAAGATTCTGAATACTCAGCCTCTTTAAAAGCAAAGCTATGATGAGCGGACAAGGAAAAAACAGTTCGTTTTTTCAGTAGGAAGTGGGTAGAGACATGGGGTCTGTATAAACCTGCTTCAAAGTGAGATAAAGGACAGTTGGCTGGAACAATAATGCCCTGATTCACACACATGGTAAGGCAGCAAAGAAAAAAAAAAAAAGAAGGGGAGTGAGAGAGAGGGAGAGAACCACATCAGCATGATTCCGTTCGCACATGACTGCTTGTCCATTCTTCCACTTTTCTGGGCAGATTTCCCTGCAACTGAGCCTAAATTCCCTTTTGATCCCACGAATGTCAAGAGTTTTAATGCCAGAGGAGCATTACCATGTCTGGCATCAGTTAAAAGGGCTAATAGGCTTCATTCGAGGTTGCTTCTGACTTTTCAAGGTATGTATGTATGTATGTATACACCCACAATTAAAACATCATACAAACTGATATGTAAGATGTTCCAACTATAGTAATAAATAGGTTGTTCTTGCTTCATACTCTTTTTTACCATTCATACTTAGCAATGTGGATCTGTTCAGCTCAGATTCTATAAATTTTTAAGAGAGCCGTGGGAATGGAATGGGTATCTGTAGTGAGCTGCCCTCCCCGCAAATTATGGATTTTTATGCAAGGTTTTGATTGTTCCTTGGATGCTGGGAGTTTTGAGGTGGTAAGCATATGTTGTCAGTTTAGATTATTTTAAGCTCCTTACTGAAAAAGGGGAATACTCAAGGTATTTTTGCACTGGAGTAACATACTGTATAAGCCCTAGTAAATAAATTAAAAATAAAATGTAAAAATGTTGAAAAGCAGTCTGGGGAATTCATTCTTGTACATGTAAATCAGGGGAATATGAATGCTTTCCTTCCAATATTTCCACCATTAATCCCCAAAAGGAATGTGACACAATGATAATTACTTTCCATAGGAAAATTTTACTTTAACCCTGATTATTTACAGCTTAAAATGAAATACAAAAGTTCAACTCAGAGGTACTGTAAGAGCTGGCTGGATAACAGGCTGTGCAAAGCATCTGAAAGGTGTGCTTTGCTTTGTAATGCATGGGGGTGGGGAGGGCTTACCAAATACTCCTTTTTGAGACTTTAAAGCAGCCACAACATTTACATTTTGTGAAGTAATATGGCCCCACTATAACCACCCTGTGTTATGAGACTCCATTCACTTATCTGGATCTGAAATAATACATAATTTAAAGCAAACTAGTATTAATATATCTACCCTCCAAAGTCATATTATCCAAAAAGGTTTTCAGAAGGTTTGGGTGGCGGGGGGGGGGAGTGTGAAGAATGCAAAGGCATCAAAATGGCTTTGCAGCCCAGATGTCTTGTTCTCAGGCATTGCACTGAATTGAGTTAAATGTCCTTCCTTAGTATAACAAGGTTGTGTAGATGTTGGCGTCAAAGAGCTATTGGGGTACAACTCTGGAGTCCCAAATGCCACAGCTGAAAAACTTAGGTGCCCATGGGGACCATTCTTGGCATTGCCAAGCTCCATGCCACACCAGATGTTTGACTTGGAAAAAAAAATGACAAAAGGAAGGGTGGCATTCTGCAACACTAACTCCCTGGCTTAAGCATTATTTTTGTTTCCAAAAATGACCCAGGTCCACAAATGGATCTCATAAGTTTTTCGAGAACATAAATATGCTGGATAGTTGCATCCCACTCGATTAATTTTGAATGCCATCTTTAGGAATCTGGTTCTCATGCCTTCTCAGTGATGGCTCTCCTTGGAATATCCTCCTTCCAAGATATTTATTTATTTATTAAATTTGTATGCTCCCCAAGTTCCAACAGCTCTGGGTGGCTCACAAGTTAAAGCATTAAAAAATACAGTAAGAAGAAAAAAAATAAGAATTAAATATAGTAAAGATTTATTTATGTATCTATCAAATTTGTACAGCTGCCAATCTCACTGCTGTGACTTTGGGCAGCCTACAAAGTTAAAAATCTAGAGATGGACTTCCGGTGGGGACACAGTGGACCGAACAGCTGTGCCCGTGGGCTCAGCAGGCAAAGCTGACAACATGGCAGTTTTCTTGGGCTCAGGCAGGTTTTCCTGAAGCCCAGGAGTGTTTTCCGGAAAAAGGAAAACACCAGGAATCACCTCATCTGCCCTCCGAATGGCTGCTTGTAGCCAGAAGATCGCAAATGGAAGCGCTTTGTGTTCAACTGATAAGAATTTAGCTGGGAGGCGGGGATGTCACCATCTTCCAAGCTGCGCTGTAGCCTTAAAGGGACACTAAGACCGGCCACCCCATTTCTAAATCACCCAATTTATATTTAAGTACGTGTACCCTAAGAGAGGCTTTCTGCAGCAAGGAGAAGCTGGCTCTCTTGGTGCCTATCGTTATTTTTGGGATTACTTTTTAAAAATTCTAAGTTTTGGACTTTGTTTTCCCTCTAAAGGAGGATTGAGGGTAAGTAATTTTCTCCCTGTTACTATTTTTGTACTAAATTTGAAGATATTGGTATTTCCTTACATGTTGAATCGGCTGATTTAAACCTTCAGCTTTCTGTGTCTACTTTCCTTTGAGAACCGTCTGCATATCTCACTTTTGCTTGTGTAAACACATTCCTGACCTTTTCCATATCTTCAACTTTCGCTGGTTAAGTTCCTAGGGGGCACCATAATCTACCGCGTGAGACATGGAGGATTTTAAACAGATTTTCTCTGACTTCCACCAAGATTTTAAACAGATTATTTTTCACTCCTACCAAGTTTTTACGCAAGACATTCAGGACATTGTGGAAAATATGAGGTCAAAAATGTGTCATCTGGTTGGGGATGTTGGGGATGGAACTGAGGAATCTTACAGCGATAGAAATGTTTTTTCTAAGAGTGAGATCGGGATTTCTATTGAAATGCTGTGTGAAGATTGGATAGTAGAGTTGGAGAAATTTAAGGGAGAGAGCGAGTTGCAAGCCACAAGTGAAATTGATCTTCTCATGGAGTGCCATGGAAAAGAAGGGGTTACTATGTATGGGAGGTTTCCTGGAGAGACGTTGGAGTTTTTAAGGGGGGCAGTTGGGCTGCTTGATTTTTTTTTTTTAAGAAAAAAGCTCTGTGAGCATTGTGGGGATATGTAAATGCTCTGGTTTATTTTGAAGTGGGATAAAGGTTAAAAAAGGGATGCGGTGGCGCTGTGGGTTAAACCACTGAGCTGCTGAGCATGCCGATTGGAAGGTCGGCGGTTTGAATCGGTGTGACGGGGTGAGCTCCCGTTGCTACCCAGCTCCTGCCTAGCAGTTCGAAAACATGCAAATGTGAGTAGGTTAATAGGTACCGCTTCGGCGGGCAGGTAACGGTGTTCCGTGTAGTCATGCCGGCCACATGACAACGGAAGTGTCTACGGACAAATGCCGGCTCTTTGGCTTTGAAACGGAGATGAGCACCGCCCCCTAGAGTCGGACACGACTGGACTTAATGTCAAGGGAAACCCTAAGGGTTAAAAAATATTTATCTGGATTGCTTTTAGGGTTTGGCTGATTTATCTTTAACGATTTGGATTAAGATTATTAAGGTATAATAAAAATTGTCTATTTGGATGGTTTTAGGTTTAATATGATTATTAAAATTGTTGTATTATCAAGTATAATGGCAGACAATTTATGTTTTTTAGTTTGAACTTTATTATAGTAGACAGAAATATATAGAATAGTAGTAGGAAGGAAATAATTAAATAAATGTTATCTTTGGAGAAGTTGATTAGGTGGTTTATATAAATTTTTCTTTTTTCTTTTAATATATGGGGAGGGAGTAACTGTATTTAGTGATTTTTACAATGTGCCAATGGAACTATTTATAGAAATAATGTGATTTTGGCTTAATATAGAGTAAGGGATTATGGACATTTTTTATATATCCTTGCTATTAAAAGTTGGAAGTCACTTCTTTTTGTAACTTTGAAAATTTTTCTCTTGTGTTTTCACACTTTTTAAGTTTTTTTCCTTGTAGTTTTTTGCTTTTCTGTAGCTTTTATCTTTTGCTTGAAACTTAATAAAATTCTTGTTAAAAAATCATTAAAAACAATAAAACAGAATGACAGAAGATGACAGAAACCAAACTGGAGTGGAGAAAAGCTAAAAAAGTTTGGACTGAAATACATATATTTTCCAGAAGATTTTAAAGATTAATATATAATTGAAACAGAGACATTTCTTTTGGGACTGATCGATAAACAATTGGAAAAATCATATGGAACTTTGTTTTTATATATGATAACTGCAGCAAGACTTTTATATGCTCAAAGGTGGAAAGACTCGATATTACCAGAGGGCGAGCCATCTTCGGGGAAGACGCCCCTGGTGTTTGATACCGGTGGAGCGTTCTGGCCCTCTGTACTCTGGCCCAGGTCCTGGACAGCAGACATGTGGGGGCCCTGGCTTCCAGCTGCTGCTTCTTAACACCAGGTCGGTTAATCACAAGGCCCCCTTTATATGTGATTTGATCATCGGGGAGGGGCAGACCTGGCATGCATCACCAAGACCTGGCTGGGCCCCAAAGGGGGGGTGCCCTTTCAGAGATGTGCCCGGCTGGGTTTAGGGCATGGCACCAGCCGAGACCGCAGGGCAGGGGAGGAGGGGTGGCTGTGGTCATCCAGGAGTTGCTGATGGCCTTCAGGGGCACTGCTCCACAAGTGGCCAGTTGTGAGACCCTGTTCTTGAAGTTGGGCTCCTGAGAACAATTGGGAGTGTTGCTGCTGTACCAGCCTCCCTGCTGCATGGCAACCTCCCTGCCTAAGCTGCTGGAGGCTGTCTTGGGATGGCGGTGGAGTTCGCCAGACTCATGGTTCCGGGGGACTTCAACCTGCCCTCCCTGGGGAGTGCCTCGAACGTGGCTCGGGAGTTCATGGCTACCATGGCGGCCATGGGCCTGCCCCAGATTATTCGGGACCCAACTCAGGACAGCGGCCTCACACCGGACTTGGTTTGATTGATGCCAGCCCTCCCAGGTAAACCAGAAAGGAAACACAACCAGATGAGCCAATTCTTCTTTAATTGTAAGGCTACAGTAACACAATCTTGCAAGTCTGAAAATACGAACCTCCTGCTGTCACTCTTAATAGTCTGATACTTTGCGGAGGATCCTTTTTATTTTATTTATTTATTAATAAATGGGGGACTCTGGGCGGTTTACAATAAAATTAAACTAAAAAGATAGCCACCTAAATTACCATTAAAATATAAATAAAAATAAATGTAAAATCCAAGTGGAAATGGAACACAATCACTAAGGGGTGCTATAGCGCCAGCCATCCCCAGGTGGAGCTATCGCTCTCCCCCTCCCAAGTGAGGCGGCAGAACCAGGTCTTCAGTTTCTTCCGGAAGTCCGAGAGCGAGGAAACCTGTCTCAACTCCGGGGGCAAGATATCCCAAAGGGCGGGCGGCACTGCAGAGAAGGCTCGCCTCCTGGACCCCGCTAGATGAAATTCCTTTACTGATGGGGTCCGTAGCATGCCCTCCCTGCCTAACCGGGTGGGACGGGTTGATGTTAAGGGGATGAGACGGTCCCTCAGGACTGTCTCGTTTTTAAGTTTCTTTCTCTTCCCGTTATGCAGCTGCGGGCTCCTCCCCCTTTTATCCGATCATTCTCCAGGCAGCATCTCTTCCCCTCATCCCTCAAGGTCATTCCCACACATCATTACAGTGTTGGAGAACCAGGCCCTGTCCCCTTTCAAACACTGTTCTTGGAAGCAGAGCCCACCCCTTTGAACAGTTGTGCTGGGAAGTGGTAAGCTGTGTTTAATCTTCCTTCAAAGGAAAAAGTAGGAGATAAATGCAAAAATAAATGTCTGGCATCAGAAAAATCTAAATGAAGCCTTTTTGATGACAGAGTCCTAATGCCATCCCTTGTGATGCATCGTAACATATTTTAGAACTTCAGCTGATCTGAAACTAACGCTCTTTAATGATTAATATAACCTGATGACTACCTTGTCCATTGATTTTAATGATTCTACTCCAAGTTTGAATAAGCCTGTGTCAGAAGGAAATTCTTGCTGCATCTGGAAGGTTATGCACATTTACAAGACACAGAGCACAGTTGGAAAATACTAGCCTGAAATCAAATCAAATCTTTATTACGGTCATAGACCAGCATCTGTACTAGATTAATCAGCTGGGTCACAGTCAAACTGCACTGAAAACCAAAAAGTACAAGCTCTGATTATTCTGTGAACAGGCCCTTCAGAACAACCATAATTTATTAATTTAATAATGCTAAATTAGGCAGCAGAGGACAGCAATTCGCTTTTCCATTTCATGCACATATGGGTCGAATCAATTCTCTTGCTATGTTCAGCCTCGGCAGTTTCTCCCATGATGGAGAATGACAACTTTCAAGTCATTTTCAGTGGGAACATAAGAATGGATTGCAATCTTTTGAAACGCCTCTGCACACTGTCCTGGGACTCAGTGCCCTTCATTAAGCACACTGGGACTCAGTGGAGCCGACATGAAGAGACTCGGGGCTTTCAACTTTGAGAACCCAGCACATTTTAGACTACTTCAATATTCCAAAATTTTGACTAGCCAGATGAGTGACCTGGAGTCTACAAAGTGCAAATCCATCTGATGGTTTTGCAGGTAAAAGCTGAAAAATGGTGGCAGAAGATGGCAGGATCAGCTCTCTTTGGGGAAAAGGCAATCAACCTATTTCCCCCCTTATTGTCCCTTACTACAAACATGCCAAAACACATTATGCATTTTCTTCAAATACTTGCTGAAAAACATATGGGGCTTCTCATAATTTTCTTCTCTCTTTGGCCATAGAAGCATTCCCTGTTTCACAGATTCTATAACTTTAGATGGCTGATAAGCAGTATGTGGGAAACGAACAGCCTCTGGTGTTCTTGATCATTTTCAGAATTCTAGGAATATGGGAATGTTTCCTGTCTTGTGTAGTTCAGGCAAAGTTTCCCCCCAGGGGAACATTTTGCATATAGGGACGACACCACTGCTTCTATGCATACTTCTTCCAGTTCAGAAAGTGTTTTCAGAGCTGTATGGAAGTTTTCAGAAATATTTAAAATTATTTTATTTTTTTGATCCAGTATGTTCAGAGGTCTCGGAATACAGGAATCAGCTTTATTATTTATTTATCCAATTTATATGGCCACCCATCTCAACGAGCTTTAAACATTATCTTCTGATATTTGGGACAGTTCTTTACTGAGATAATTAGTCTTACTCCATAGCCTTACTCTATTTTCCACTAATATTCTGCAGCTTTCATTTGTAGTTCAGCATCTTTAACACCTTAGTCTTCCCAGAATTGACAGGTATGATTCCAGCAAGTAACTCTGTTGATGTCGGGCATCAAAGTATTCTGCATTCATTTTTCTCTAATTAATTTTCTGTGATTAAAAAGTATTCCTACTTTTTCTGAATCCTTTGTAGATTTTGAAAAGCTTATCATTGAGAATAGAAGCCTTTTGTATCGTGCAGGAATGCGTTCTTCCTAAATATTTCCTCTTGCTTCTTTGTGGAAGTGGCTGAAGTCCCTTCTCCTCTCCATTATGCTGTAATAGTGTTAATTCACAGATAATATCTGCCGGTGTATATCTGTGCCTCATTAATTTTTCTGTCTTTAAAAGAACAGAGAAGGACATCAACGCCATGAGGCTTGTAGGGAAGATCAGATATGATTTTCCAATATTCAAGTATGAAATAAAATATGATGAGCCTCTTTCAATGTAAATGGATCACTTCTTCAACAACAGACCTGGTGCATATCCTCAAAAATGATTTAAAGCATCGTATGATAATTACTGTGCTGCTATATCAGTTACAAAGACAGGCCTTATACCGGCGGTAACTACAGTTCAGAGACAATATATGACATCGTAAATCACTAGTGAAAAAACAGACTTAGCAAAGCGTCTCTGAGATTTTGGAAATACTTAATTTTCTCCTCACACACAACATGAAATGAGTAAAGGAAGGGTATGCAAACAGATCCCAAGTTATCATCTATATCATCAGTTCTTCACTATTATCTGTGGAGAACTTCCAAGTGTAGAAGTCGCCAAATTTTTCCCGACTCAGTAACATCTTAAAGAAAGAGAAACACCCCTCCAATTCTTTTAGTTTATTTCCAGCATTTATCTATTGGAACAGTGACTCCATATAAGAAACTGGCAGAGTAACACACCTGGGAGTGGCTGCAGCTTAATTCCTACAGATATGATCTACAGAGATCACAACTACCAGTAAACTGATGGAAATCATCAATTGTTCAAAGTTATGGTATATCGGAAAACATTCATTTCCTAATCTATAACGCGGTCCTGATTTTTGATAGAATTCCATGCACTGCTCTGAAAGGGAAAAAATGTGTGTGTGTGTGTGTGTGTCAGAGAGAGAGAGAGAGAGAGAAGTAGAGAGGAATCCTAGTTACAGTATATACGGTAAGTAGAGAAATAAAACAGAGATACCCAGAGTGTGGAACTGACCAAAGCTGATTAGGAAAATGACTACAGTACATTGTTGGTAGGTGTCAAGCTGGTAAGAGCAGCCCATGACTAAGAGAACAAGATTCAAATGGAGTCTCATTAGATTTAATCCAAAGAAAAAGGAGTTAGACTGCAGAATCTTGGAAGCTAAAGAAGAAAATTGCAGTCTGCATTTTTCATCAGTTCCTTAAGGTGGGGGCTCTTTCAGTTGTTTGAATCTCTTTCTTACAGATTCCCTAATTGATGGACTGAGGCCTCAAAAAGAGATAAGGTTGAAATATCCATCTCTTCTTCATTTGCCATATTTTGAACCCTTTTTTCTTTTTCAGATTCTAATACCCTTAGATTTATTGTGAAATTGACTTGAGGATGGGCATATGCAGAAATTAACTGAATGTATAGCCCAACGACTATCCATGTTAATTCATAAATAATTTCTACCAAGACTGAGCAGCTGGGGATAGTAGGGCCCACAGATCTGACGATTTTCCATCCATGCTCTTAGATGCAGTAGCACTTCCCCACTGAAGACTGGTGTACTACTCGGAGGATCCTCTTGGATTTACTGCTCCTGCTCAAAGAGCAGGTGGCAGCTGTGGTCAAGGAGGCCTTTGCTCGGCTCCATTTGGTGTGCCAGTTGTGCCCTTTCCTGGATCGGGAAGCTCTTAAGACAGTCATTCATGCCCCGGAGACCTCAAGGCCTGACCACTGCAATGTGCTGTACATGGGGCTGCTCTTGAAAACCGCTCAGAAGCTTCAGTGTCATGTTCACCGTTTCAATGTGCCTGGTACATCGTAATGCCTCGCATGCCATTTCCCTGGAGGGGGCTGACTCTCAGGAGCGGGTGGATATTTCCACTCTGCTGAGGTGTTATCTCTTGGCTGCTGCGTTGGAATGTGTTTGGGTCAGGTCATGGATTCAAGGTTGCTTTCCCAGGCTGGGGCTAACGGTTTCTAGCACCTGGGAAGGGGCGGTTGAATGGCCGGGCGAGGGAGGGGTTGCTCCTCAAGCAAGGGGATTTAGTTTGTATTTTCGCGCACTTTTGCTCATTCTCAGCTTTCTCTGCATTTGCCATAATTCCCTCAATAAATCAGATTTCATTTAAGCCACTTCTTGTGAGTCTGAGTGTTTGGGGTGGGCAACCATTACATAAAGCTGAGAATCATAAAACTTCAAATTCTGCTGGCCCCTGTCCAGGAAAAGAAGGGTCCTTTTTATCCTGTGAGGGAAAGTGCTGGCGATGACCGATCCAGACGTGCTATTCGTGGAAAGTGATGAGTCGAGCGAGGGAGAGCCCGACTCCACCATGCGGCGACCCGATAGAGCTCCTGGGGGAGAGCTCTCGGCGATCCCGGAGGCGAGTTCGGGGTTGGAGGGCGACACTGCTGGCATGAGAACCGCGCCAGAGACCACGGTCACAACCCCGGGCGAACTGGTCACCTGGGACGAAAGTCGGGGGGACTTCTTGGATGTGAAGGGCTTGTCCTGGAGGCAGAGATACCCGCTGTCCCCGACGATGGTCCAGGTGGCGCCAGGGGGAGACTCCCCCACCCCAGACCGAATCCGGGTTTTGGAGTCGAAGATGGACTCCCTGGAGCTCATCCTGCAGAAAATGAGCATGGACTTGAGTTCGCTGAGAAGAGCGGGAGGGGTCAAGCCAGCGGCATTCGACCCCTTCCTCCCAGCTACAGTCTCCGGAGTGGAGAAGGGGAGCTCGCCCGAGAGAGGGGGACCGGGCTCCCAGGGTGGAACCCGCGCCGCCGCCCGCCCCTGAGCGGAGGCAGCAGGGAGCTGTCAAAGCCGCTGAGTCGCCAGTGGGGGGGCGCGGCCCGCCAGGTGGAGGGCTGAGGGATTTCCCTGTCAAATTCGATGGGGACCCGACGAAGCTCTCGTTCTTTCTGACGAATGCCAAGGCTTACATGGAAGAATGGGGGTCGCTTTTTCGCTCGGAAAAAGCAAGAATCATTACCATTGCCACAAAGCTCAAGGGGAGGGCAGCGGACTGGTATGCACAGATGTGCCAGTCGGAAGCCCCTGAATTGGAGAAATTCGACGAATTCCTCTGGGCTCTTCAGCACCATTTCGAAGATCCACTAGCTAAGGAGTGGGCAAAGCGTGCCTTGAAAGAACTCAAGCAGGGATCGAGGACCGTGGCTGATTACGCGCTGGAGTTTAAAGCGCTAGCGGGGAAGGTGGAAGACTGGTCGCAGGCAACCATAATATTCAAGGATGGTCTAAACACCAAAGTGCTGCACTGGTCACTGGGACGAGATGACCCTGACAGCCTGTACGGGTGGATCCAGCTTGCGGGAAAGGCTGAGCATGCCCACGAGGTGTTCGCGCAGAGACGGGTGGCGAAGTCGGGGCGAGACGGGAAACCCGCCCGCCCTTCGGGCACCTCAGGGAGACCCGGACAATGTTCGTGGGATGAGGAGAAGGAGCGCCGCTACGCGAAGGGGCAGTGCCTGCGCTGCGGCAAAGAGGGGCACCGCGTGGCGGCGTGCCCGAAGGTGAAGGGCGAGGACCGGCAGGGAAAGTCGACTGCGAAGTCCCCCTCTCTACCGAGAAAGATGAAAGCTGCAGTGGCTGACAGCGAGATGGAAAGCGTGCCTTACTACGGGGACGAGGGCGAGCCGGAATTGCTGCCGTCGGCGGGAAACGCCAGCCACCTGCTCTAAAGGGCGCCGCAGGGCAGGTGGTAGAGGAGGGGCGCGAGCCTGTGCCGGTGAGTGGCAACTATCGCATTCTCACTGCAAAAGTAAAGTTGGGATCCCGCACGAAGATGATAGAAGTGTGGGCGATGATTGATTCTGGGTGCTCCCGGTGCTTAATGCATCCAGATGTGGTGGCTGCCTTGGAGTTGCCCACCTTCCCGTTGCAACGGCCCATGGTTTTCACCCAATTGGACGGATCCGTGGCAGGGGGCAAACCGGCCACGCACTTCACTGGTTTGGTGGCATTGCAAATGGGTAGCCACCGGGAAGGGTTGTCCTTTGTAGTAGCTCCGGTGGGGGGTCCTTTGGTGGTATTGGGTGTCCCCTGGTTGGTCCAGCAAAATCCTCAGATAAATTGGGTCTATCGGACCGTCACCTTTAGAGACGGATTCTATCAAGCGCCGGATGGGGATGAATCCCCAGAGGAGGTGGTGGGGGTAGCGGCAGCTGCGACTCCGCAGTACCCAACCCCTCCTCTGGAGGGTCTACCTGAGGAATATCAGGCATCTGCGGATGTGTTTGGGGAGAAAGAAGCGGATCAACTTCCCCCCCATCGAAAAACTGACTGTGCCATTGAGCTGGTGCCTAACACCCAATTGCCTAAGCCAAAGATTTATTCAATGACTCAGAAGGAGTTAACTTTGCTACGGGAGTTTGTGGACAAAAACATGGCTAGAGGGTTCATTGAACCAGCTAGTTCGCCAGTGGGGGCACCGGTTCTCTTCCGCCCGAAGAAAGATGGGACATTAAGACTCTGTACAGATTTCCATGGGCTCAATGCAGTCTCGATATCCAATAAATATCCCTTGCCTTTGATAAAAGACATGTTGTCACATCTGGCTAAGGGGAAAATCTTCTCCAAACTGGACCTAAGGGAAGCTTATTACCGTGTGAGGATCTGGGAGGGGGATGAATGGAAAACGGCATTCAATTGCCCATTGGGAGCGTTTCAATATAAGGTTTTGCCGTTTGGATTGGCTGGGGCGCCTGGGGTGTTTATGCAAGTGATCAATGAAGTGTTACATGAACATCTGTTTAAGGGAGTATTGGTCTATTTGGATGATGTATTGATTTATACTGAGACTCTGGAGGAACATGTACAGTTGGTTAAGCAGGTGCTTCGCAAGCTAAGGAACGCTGAGTTGTATGCCATACTGTCCAAATGTGCATTCCAGCAAACACAGATTATCTGGGGTACAGGATCTCAGATAAAGGCATAGAGATGGATCCTGCTAAGATCCAGGCCATCCTGGAATGGGAGAGACCCCGCACCCGCAGGCAACTTCAAAGTTTCCTGGGGTTCAGCAATTACTACCGGCTGTTCATAAAGGGGTTCGCGGAGATAACTTTGCCCCTGACAGATTTGCTTCGAAGGGTGTGGGAGAAACCCGCCGGGTAAAAAACCCAGGCACGCTGCTCAGATGGACTCCTGCTTGTCAGGCGGCTTTCGATAAGCTGAAGGAGTCTTTTACACAGGAGCCTATTTTACAACACCCTGACCCCTCCAAGCCTTTTGTTGTCCAGGTGGATGCCTCTGATTATTCTATTGGAGCCCTGTTGTTGCAAGCTGATGGGGGAGGGGGTTGCTTAAAGCCATGTGCCTGTCGCGCAAATTCTCGGAGACAGAGAGACGGTGGCATGTGTGGGAAAAGGAGGCGTTTGCAGTTAAAGCGGCTTTAGACACTTGGCACCATTTGCTGGAAGGGGCTAATCATCCATTTGAGGTGTGGACTGACCATAAGAACTTGGAAGCACTAAGCACCCCTCGCAAGCTGAGTCCTAAACAAGTTCGCTGGGCTCAGTTTTTCAGCCGTTTCAATTTCAAACTGAAGTTTATTCCAGGGAAAAAGAACTTTTTAGCAGACGCGCTGTCCAGGCAGCCCCAGGACTCTAGCTCAGCGCCAGAGGTGGTCAGTATGCTGTGGACACAGCCACAACTGGGAATGCAAGCTGTGACCCGTAGTCAAGCCCGTGTGCAGCAGCCTGCCGGCACTGATTCCGCCCTGCAGGGCACCTTGCCTATTTCATCGCAATTGCAACAAAAGTTTCTAAAGGAGTTAAAAACTGACACTTGGTTGCTAGCAAATAGGGACAGTGTTACTTTTAACCAGGGATTCGCTTGGAAATCCAATCGTCTCTATGTTCCTGACAACTTGCGAAAAGAGGTGTTAATCCGTTCACACGATAAGCTTGCCGGGCATTTTGGCTTTGTAAAGACTTTGCACCTGGTTCGCAGACAGTTTTGGTGGCCTGCATTGCGCAAGGATGTAAAGGACTATGTTGCCTCTTGTTCTGTTTGCGCTATGTCTAAACGCAAGATGGGGAAGCCTCAAGGCTTGTTGCAACCAGTGGCCAGTCCCGCTTGCCTGTGGGAGGAGGTTTCCATGGATTTCATAGTGGAGTTACCTCCCAGCCAAAGAAAAACAGTTATTTGGGTAGTAAAAGACTATTTCTCCAAGCAAGCTCATTTCATCCCATGCACCTCCATTCCTTCGGCGCGACAGTTAGCCCACCTGTTCCTTGTACACGTGTACAGGTTACACGGATGTCCCTCCCACTTAATTTCTGACAGGGGCACACAGTTTACCTCGCAGTTTTGGCAGGCATTTTTGAAACTTTTGGGCACTAAACAGGCATTGTCCACAGCGTGGCATCCTGAGACTGACGGGGCCACAGAGGCCCTAAATTCCACACTGGAGCAATATTTGCGTGCTTTTGTGAATTACCAACAAGATAATTGGGTGGACCTCCTTCCCTTTGCTGAGGTTGCTTACAACAACGCTGTTCATCAAAGCACTGGGCAAACCCCTTTTCGTACCGTTCACGGCAGGGACTTTGTCCCGATCCCTGACTTGCCGCAGCCGCCTGTCTCGCCTGCTTCGCCATCCGACTGGGCAACGCAGCTGGCGGATTCTTGGCTGGTCATCCAGAAGGTGCTTGCGGACGCGCAGTCCGCTTACAAACAACACGCTGATAAAAAGCGTGCCCCTCACCCTTCATTCCAAGTGGGTGACATGGTGTACCTCTCTACCAAATTCATCAAGTCTTCTCAATCATCTAAAAAGTTGGCTCCTAAATTTGTGGGCCCATTCCCTATTGTGGCACAAATTAACCCAGTGACTTTTAAACTTGACTTGCCGCATAATCTGAAACGCTTACACCCTGTCTTTCATTGCAGTTTGCTCAAATCCCTTACTCGGTCTGACCGCTGGCATGATCAACCACCGCCGCCTCCTCCCATTATGATTGACGGACAACAGCATTTTGAAGTAAAAGAAATTCTTGATTCTCGTCGGCTTCGCAACACACTGCAGTACCTAGTTCGCTGGAAACATTTTCCCCATCCGGAATGGGTGGCCGCTCACGATGTGGCTTCCCCTATTCTGGTTCGTCGATTCCATAATGCTTATCCCTCCAAACCCGGTCCCTAGTTTTTTTTGGGGGGGGGCAGTATGTCATGTTCACCGTTTCAATGTGCCTGGTACATCGTAACGCCTCGCATGCCATTTCCCTGGAGGGGGCTGACTCTCAGGAGCGGGTGGATATTTCCACTCTGCTGAGGTGTTATCTCTTGGCTGCTGTATTGGAATGTGTTTGGGTCAGGTCATGGATTCAAGGTTGCTTTCCCAGGCTGGGGCTAACGGTTTCTAGCACCTGGGAAGGGGCGGTTGCTGTGGCCGGGCGAGGGAGGGGTTGCTCCTCAAGCAAGGGGATTTAGTTTGTATTTTCGCGCACTTTTGCTCATTCTCAGCTTTCTCTGCATTTGCCATAATTCCCTCAATAAATCAGATTTCATTTAAGCCACTTCTTGTGAGTCTGAGTGTTTGGGATGGGCAACCATTACATTCAGTTGGTCCAGAACGCAGCAGTGTGGGTGGTGATGGGCATGCTTTGGCACCAGTTGCCAATCTGCTTCCCAGTGCAATTCAAGCTGTTGGTTATTACCAATAAAGCCCTACCCAGCAAAGGACCAGGTTACTTGAGGGACTGCCTATCTCCCACCGTTTCTTCCTGGTCAGTGCATGCTGGCAGAGTTAGTGCACTTCAGGTCCCTTCGCTTAAACAATGTTATCTATTGGGACGGAGGAAGCATGCCTTCTCTGCTGCAGCGTCTGCTCCCCAAAATCTGTGTGGCTCCCACCCTGTTGGCATTCCGTAAAGTTCTCCCAGGACTTGGAGTGAAATGGATGGGGCCCTTTGGTGTGTGTGTTATTTTTGCTTTGCTTGTATATCGTGCCACTGGTTTTGGTTAGAACTGTTTTTTGTGAACTTATTTGGGTCAGTTGATTGGGTGGTGTCTAAATCGAAATAAAGCAGCAAGCCTAACTGGAATCCTGCCATCCTGCACTGTAGAAAATGTTCAAGACTTATGCTTCAGGGTATTAAAATATTTTGAATCTTATGATGACTCTGAGGTGGGATCTACACTTTGATGAGCACGCAACAAAAATCTTTGCACAGTCACTGCGATTCCATTTGTAGGTGACCACAGAAAAGCGGTGGTTTTTAGAACCTAACAGCCTTTTATTTGGGAGAACGGTATGGATTGCTGGGTAGTCAAATTTGGGATATCCTCAACAGAACTTCGGAAGAATTGTTCCCAGGATTAATTCTGCTGTGCCCTAACAGCTTTGTCAAGCGTTGTTACTTTTTCAGATTTTTGCTATGTTAGTGATTTTTATGCTACGATTCCATAAGCTTCGACATAGTTTTGTTATTTTTTTCTGTGTTTATTACTTTGTGAACTGCCAGAATCACGGGAAGTCAGCTGGATACAAATTGAATAAATGGAGCCATTACACAAAACCTAATGGCATCCATTGTAAAAAAACAAACAAACCAGGATCCATATTCTACATCCTTGTTTTCAAAATTTAATACAGCATTTTATTTTACAGTGTGATGAACAGATACAGATATGATTTGCAAGTTGACAGTGATTTGATTTCCATGGTATCTACTACAAAAATGAAAGAATCCATCCTGCTCTATGCAAAACAATACTTTATTCTAGGGATGTACAAAACTCACTCACAAGAAGAGAATATTCCTAACAACTCTAGAAGGTTCCACCCTTCTTCTGGACCATGCCTTTCTGGGGCTTGGCAGTTCTCTGGAAATCAGAAGGAATCTTGCAGCACCTTTTCACCCAATAAATTGTGAGCTGCGGCTCCTTTCATCAGATGAACAGATTCGCTAAATTGATTTAAGATTTAAATTGGGATGAGGCGGGGGGGAGGGAAAGAATTATTACTAGACAACCCAATGACCCTTTGGGTCATCCTTTGAGACAAAGGTAGTGCAATCTGATGTGACTAGAGTGAACACTAAATTTTAGGCTGACCATATTTTTTTTACCCCAATGCTGGATGGTCCCAAGATCATCTAAGAAGTGTACATACCATAAATAGAAAAATAATTGTAGTGGGAAATGAACTTCAATAATAAGTCAGTATTTACAGTACTTACATAAACAGATAAGCAAGAATGACCTCTGTGGGCAAAAAACAGTGGGAGCGGAAGCGACTTCCGTCCTCCTGCCGGCTTCCCCGCTGACTTTGCTTGTGGGAAGCTGGCAGGGTGTGTCGGGAATCACAATCACGTGACTGCAGGGGTGCTGCAACGGCCACAACTTTGCAAATAAAACCAGTGTGAACGTTGTGGAAATTTCAATTCCACAGGAGTAACGGGTCCCGGATTTTTTACACATTCTTTAAATTAGCGGATTTTAGGTACCCTGATTCAAAACTTTTTGCAGTATAATGCAACATTTGGGCTAGCTTGAGGTTACAGACAAACACAATGAGTGTGTTAGTAGTATATAGATGTGATGCAGGTTGCGTGTGAGCCAGATTACAAATACCAACTGCAATATTTAAATTTGGTATGAATTGCTGAATATTCAAAACTGGGGTATCCTTAACACAATTGCAGAATTGTTCCCAGAATTAATTTTGCTGTTTTGCAGATACAGGTTACATGTGAGACAGATTACAGGTACCTCATCAATTAACAATTATAAAGTGTTAAAAACCTATTGTGTTTGTGGAGACCTCCTGAGATTGCCAGAAATCTTTTGATGCATGTGATTTCAACAAATTCTTGGTCAATGGTGCTTTTAAAGTCTTATTTTTCCAAAACAGTCACTTTGAGGTCTACTATCAATGCCCTGGTCGGTTGAAATACTCTGGTCTTACTTTGTCCTTGTTTTGAGTTCCGATATCAAACTTGTGTCAATTAATTACTTGTACAAAATTTGTCCTGTCTGACCTACGTAGAATCCAGAGGGGCATTACTGGCAGATGATGGCATATTTAGGAAGCCAGCCTTCTCTGCCATGGCACCGGCCTTGTGGAACATTATTCCCCCACCCCCGCGAGGTGAGATTGGCCCCGACTCTTAATGATTTTCCAAAAATCCCTCAAGACTTCTGTCAGCAGGCTTGGGGATCCCATGGAAATAGGAGAGCTTATAAAATGGCTGCATTGCATGTAAGCCCTTGAATGCATTCGCCCATTTATATTTTAAATTATTTTTAATGGTTCTTAAGGTTCTATTGAACCTTGTGTGAATTGAAGTCCACACATCTTAACCTTGCTACGGTTGAGAAACACTGTCGTAGACTGGTTAAGTGCCCTCTAGTACGCCCAGCCTGGCCCTTCTGGCCTCCCAGTGGTGCACCATCACTGCTGAAACTGAGTTCATCACCCTTGCTGATGGTGTACACCTTCCTCTAATGTGATATATGTATATTAAAAAACAACAACCCAGTTATGTATAGGCAGGAAGGCTAAATTCCTTAGAAAAGTGCTGTGCTGACAAAGGGGCTGGACCCAGAGTGCGGACAGAAGCCCTTTCGGGGTCTTTGGGCCAGTCCCTTTCCTCAGCCCAGCCCACCTCACAGGGTCGTTGTTGAGATCAAGCAGGGAGACCCAGGTTTTGGTGCCCCCTCGGTCACAGAGACTCCCTAGGGGTCTTTGGGCCAATTCCTCTCTCAGCCCAGCCTACCTCGTGGGGCTGTTGGTACTCCTGGACTGGGGAGACCTGAGTTCGAGTCCCCCTTCAGCCACAGAAGCACCCTGGGTGGCTTAGGACCAGTCCCTTCTCTCAATCCAGCCTACCTCGCAGGGTTGTTGTTGGATTCAGTCTAGAGGTCCCAAATTTGCACCCCCTCTCAGCCACCCCTGATTTTGGGTGCCCCCTCGGCTGAAGAAGCTCCCTGGGTGATTTAGGACTGGTACCACCCCTCAGCCCAGCCTACTTCACAGGATTGTTGTTGGATTTAGACTGGGGGACCCAAATTTGAGTCCCCCCTCAGCCACAGAAGCCCTTTCAGGGATTTTGGGTTTGTGCCTCTTTCTCAGCCCGGCCCACCTCGCAGGGCTGTGGTTGGATTCAGACTGGGGGACCCCGTTTGATTCTGCCTTCAGCCACAAAGCCTCCCTGGGGGTCGTTGGGCCAGGCCCTCCCCCTGCACCCGGCGTACCTTGCAAGGTTGTTGTTAGTCCTGGGCTGGGGAGGCCTGAGCTCGAGTGCCCCCTCAGCCACAGAAACGCCCCGGGTGGCTTAGGACCACTTCCCCCCCCTTCAGCCGGGCCTACCTCGCGGGGTTGTGGTTCGATTCAGACCGAATTCGAGTGCCCCCTCAGCCACAGACGCGCCCTGGGCGGCCTAGGACCAGTCCCCTCCCTCAATCCAGCCTACCTTGCAGGGCTGTGGTTGGAGTCGAGCCTCCGGGCGGCGAGGGCGCGCTCCGCGTCGGGCCTGCGGCTCTCCTGAGGCGGCGCAGAGACCGGCAGGGCCGCGCCGCCGCCGCCGCCGCCCGCCTCCTGGCTTCGCTCCGCCCCGCGGCCCGTTTTCCGGCCTCCGCCGCCATCATGGCCGCCGCGGCCGCTTCCTCGGCGGCGCCTCCCGCCTCGTCGTCGTCCTCCGCCGCCGCCCCGGCCGCCTCCAGCGCCTCGGGGGGCTCGGGCGGCGGCGGCGGGGCCTCGGGGCTCACGACGGCGCTGACCGGCACCATGAACCGCAAGAAGAAGCCCTTCCTGGGCATGCCGGCCCCGCTGGGCTACGTGCCGGGGCTGGGCCGCGGGTGAGCCGCCGGGTCGGGGCTGGGGGCGTCCCGGAGCACGTGCAGAGGGCCCTCGTCCCCTCAGCTCGCATCAGCGGAGCGGCGCGGGCCGCGGCCGATCCCGGTGGACGCTTGGAGGGGCTGCATTCCCACGTCCGGCTGAGCGTCGCGTGTGGGGCCAGGCCGGCCAGTTTTGGTTCGTTTAGGGCCATGTTTTTCCCCCTGGGCAACTTTAAGACGTGGGGACTTCAACTCCCAGAATTCCCCAGACACCCCGGGGATTAATCAATTCTCGGGGCTCGCTGGGGAATTCTGGGAGTTGAAGTCCACGTCTTAAAGTTGCCCAGGGGGAGAGACACATATTTAGAGACCGGGGGATTGTGTGCCCAAAGGCACACGTGTGGCTGGTAATCGAGAGAACCGTGTTGTGGGAAAACAGCTGCAGGGGTTGGGTGTTATCTGTGTTCCAGCCCCTGCTGGATTGGGCAGTGTGATTAGATCCAAGGAAGGCCTCATGGCTGCATTTGTGCATGCTTATCTTGCTTGCCTGGACCGTAGTTCCGTTTTTGTTGTGGTGCTTTGCATATGCTTAGCTCCTGTTGGTTGTATTGCAAACCCAAACAGCGCTTGTCTTCTGTGCTGCAGTTGAAGATGCCCCACTGTCTGTATCCAAGAACCCTCGTGTTTAGTGGCACAGAATTTGTGTTGTTAGCTTCTGCAGGGAGTTAGCTTTGGATTGCTGTGAAAGGGGTTCCTTGTCTGAAGAAGTGGTGCAGATGTAGTAAATGTATTTTTTTTTTGACAGCTGGGAATGTGAGTTGTAACTCACTGAGAAAGAAGAAGGAACAAAGACTTAGGTTCTGGGGTTGTACCTGTGTAAATAGACCTGGCCTTGGAGAGAGCCAGGAGAGAGCTGTTAGGAGGGACTTGAACAAGAGTCCGGAGACAGGAGGAAGGGTGAGAAAGAAACTCAAAATATGCCTTCCTTGATTTTGCTTAGTGTAAAATGGGGCAGAGAGAAACTTGGAGAGGCTTTCAAGATTCTATTATTATGCCCTGTAACAATAAAATGGGACGCGGTGGCACTGCAGGTTAAACCGCTGAGCTGCTGAGCTTGCCGATCGGAAGGTCGGCGGTTCGAATCCACGTGACGGGGTGAGCTCCCGTTGCTAGTTCCAGCTCCTGCCAACCTAGCAGTTCGAAAACATGCCAATGTGAGTTGATTAATAGGCACCGCTTCGGCGGGCAGGTAACGGCGCTCCATGTAGTCATGCCGGCCACATGACCACGGAAGTGTCTACAGACAAACACCGGCTCTTCGGCTTTGAAACGGAGATGAGCACCGCCCCCGAGAGTCGAACATGACTGGACTTAATGTCAAGGGAAACCTTTACCTTTATCCTAACAATAAAATAGCATTTCTGGAATCCTTGCTGTGCCTGTCAATCTTGAAAGCCTCTCCCAAGTTTCTGTCTGTCCCAACTTACACGAAACAAAATTGAGGCAAAGATAGCTTGAGTTTCTTTCACCCTTCCTTCTATCTCTGGAGTGTCATCTCTTCTCCAAGTCCCTCCTTACCAGCTCGCTTCTTTCTTTCTCCTTTAATGTCTCTCATACTTTCTCCAAGGTCGGCTCTAAATTCCTTTACAACATTGGACATATATGTCAGTACTTTTTGGAATTAAAACCTGTGTTATTCCCCGGCTGCTGCTTCTGCAGGGACTCTGTTATGTCCTTGTGTTGATGTAAACATTTTCCTCTGTGATCATGCCCAGCAGGCAGGCTATCTTTGCACAACACCGTGACCTATAAACTTACTACTATGTTTTCATCTAGCTTGTTGTGCAAAACTAGTTACTTAAAGTTAATTGATGGCTCAGTCTACTGAGCAAGCCCAGGAATGAGTTGAAGGAAACAGAGTTAACCATGGGGAAGTCTGTTGTGTGAATGCACACGGTTGAGGAAAGTTAAGGTTAAAGTAGTTACGCAGCCAGACTTTGTGGGCATACAAATAAGGCAGCCTGAGTATAAATCTACAAGGATGACTAAAAAATTCTTCTTCAAGTGGCTATGTATATGGACACAACTGGGAAGGATTTTTTGGCAACAACTTGGAAAAGTTTGATTGTCTCTTCCTGGATTTTTTTTTCAATTTCCCACTTTACCTGCACCAAAAGAATGAGTGTACTCACTCTTTTTTATCTATAGCATGCTGCTGTTCTAGGAAAGACGGGTCAACTCTTAATTTTACAAAACTTTGTTCCTTGATAGCCCAGAGATGATGAGCACTTGCAAATCTGGGTTTAGGAAGAATTTTAGATTTGAAAAGCCCTCGCTCACTGATGTCCAAATTCTCTCTGAATCACTTGGTTTTTTTCCCTCTGTAGAGCTACAGGTTTTACCACCCGGTCAGATATTGGTCCTGCCCGGGATGCTAATGACCCCGTGGATGATCGTCATGCTCCGCCAGGGAAGAGAACTGTTGGGGATCAGATGAAGAAAAACCAGGCAGCTGATGATGATGATGAAGATCTGAATGATACAAATTATGATGAGGTGATGCCGTTTTGTCACCCTGGTCAACGGTGCAGATGAAGCTGAGTTACAGTATATTTGCAATATCATCTTGTTTGGCCTAAGACTGGCTTTTATTTAGTTTCTTCAATTCTCTCAAGGATTGAACAATGTTTTTTTTTCCCCAAGTTTGTAACATCATTTGTTTTACATGGAATGCTACAGATCTGAACCTATTTTTTTCTCCCCTGTATGACTGCCACTTAGTCCTCTCCCCCCACCACCCCGCCCGGCCTTTATGGCTAAACAGCTTATAAGACTGGATTTATTTTGATTTTGGTGGGTTACATTAAGAGGAGTAACATGAGTTGATACGATCTTTTTGCATTTGCAGTTCAATGGATATGCTGGAAGCTTGTTCTCCAGTGGACCATATGAAAAAGATGATGAAGAAGCAGATGCAATTTATGCTGCTCTGGATAAAAGGATGGATGAAAGAAGAAAGGAGAGAAGGTAGCTTTTTTTTTTTTTTAGCATGAGATATGTTGCCTGTGTGCCTCGATTTGAAACTATATCTTCAAACTTCAGCTGTGGTTTTTTAGCTTTTGGTGCTTGATTTAGTCTTGGGTGTCTCAAATATTCAAATACTTAAAAGGTCAGTGGGATAAATATGTGATCGGCTGAAGTATTGGCTGTACCTTTTATTTTCTAGAGAACAGCGTGAGAAAGAGGAGATTGAAAAGTACCGCATGGAACGGCCAAAAATTCAGCAGCAGTTCTCAGACCTGAAAGTAAGGAGACGGCAATGTGTATCTAATTCAGAAAATGAAAATGTGAAGATAGGGCCTGAAATTTGGGAAAACAAAGTTGAATATCTATTTGGGATTGATATTTGAATCAGTGAGGATTAGTATTAATTAGGGTCTCTCTAAATAGATTTTAAAAGGCTGTCTGAATCTCCTTACCAGGAATACATTGAGAAGAGAGAGCAATACCATAGAATGTTTTCCGCATTAATGTTGCCATGTTAAAACAGTGCTAGTTAAAAGAAGCTATATTTGGCTGAAAGTAGGGTATAAAGCAGCGGTTCCCAACCTTTTTGGCACCAGGGACTGGTTTCGTGGAAGACAATTTTTCCATGGACCCGGCGGGGCGGGGGGATGGCTTCGGGATGATTCAAGCGCTTCCTCTTTTTTCCAACCTTTTATTCCTTTTTCTTCACACCATTTGGACATAGCAGCCAATGGGCTTGCTTTCTCTGACAGGAGGCGGAGATCAGGTGGTGATGCGAGTGATGGGGAGCAGCTGTAAACACTCAGGCTGCAAATTCACTCGCTTGCCCACTGCTCACCTCCTGCTGTGTGGCCCGGTTCCTAACAGGCCACGGACCAGGAGTTGGGGATCCCTGGTATAAAGGACTTGTGTCTTTGGGTAACAGCCACGTTCCTTGCTCTCTCTCCGCCACTTTTTGGGTTAAACTAGATAGTTGAAATAGGAGAGGATTGACCTCTGTTTTTCTTGGTGGACAGTCACAGGTTGTCTTTGCTTAACGACCACAGTTGGGACTGGAATTTCGGTCACTAAGCAATGCGGTTGTTAAGCAAATCTGACCTAATTTTATGATCTTTTTGTGGCGGTTGTTAAGCAAACTGCATGGTTGTTAAGTGAATCACACGGTCCCCATTGATTTTGCTTGCTGGAAGCTGGATGGGAAGGTCGAAAATGGCAATCACATGACTGCAGGACGCTGTGACAGTCATAAATATGAACCAGTTGCCAGGTGCCCAAATCGCGATCACATGGCTGTGGGAATGCTGCAGTCACAAGTGTGAAGACTGGTCACCAGTTGGTTTTTTTAAGTACTGTCGTAAGTCTGAACAATCGCTAAACGAATGGTCATTAAGCGAGGACTACCTATATAGGGGTTGAGAAATATGGGTTAGAGGCAGAGGCCTGGTGAAAAGGAGAGTGGGAAGCCATGGGGCTGAAATAAGAGGCTGCACAAAACCTCACACATGTAAAGATCCAGAGAGCCTGTGTGTTGTTCACTGGAAGAAATAGGCACTAAGGAGAATTTGCAAGCTAAAAGTCGAAGACAGGAAAAGGGAAGAAGTGGGTCAGTTAAATGTAGTAGAGCAATTTCAGTTACAGATAGTGGTTGTTGTTTTGGTAGAGAAAACTGGCTGAAGTTACTGAAGAAGAATGGCTAAGTATTCCTGAAGTTGGTGACGCTAGGAACAAGCGTCAAAGGAATCCGCGTTATGAAAAACTGACTCCTGTTCCAGACAGTTTCTTTGCAAAGCACTTGCAGTCAGGGGAGAATCACACATCCGTGGATCCCCGGCAGACGGTGAGAATCTCTGTTGAGATTTCCTGGTATAAACAGTTTTTCTGAAAGAATGGCTTGTAGTATGACCACCAGTATATATCTGTTTTGTGGGCAAAAGATGTGAGAAGCAGAAATAATAGAGATACCATCTAAATTTTGGACAAGATGTTAAGAGAGGTCAACCCCATTCCTGCAAATCTTCACTGCAGTGAGAAAAATCAGATGGGACAGCTTCAATTACGCTTTTCTCTTCCTTCGGGGAAAGTGAATGGCTATTTTTTAAAAAATATATTAGTTTTAAAATACAAAGATAAAACACTAATATGAACTACAAGAATTATAAAAAGTAAAGAAAAAACGTAAAAAGAGACTCCTGCACTGGAATCTTTGCAATATCCAAATGGCCATCCTTTTTATTGGATAGAAGTTGAAGTTGCTTAACTCCCCCCCCACCCCCCGGTTTATCTTGCAGCAATTTGGTGGTCTGAATACCCCTTACCCAGGGGGCTTAAACACTCCTTATCCGGGAGGAATGACACCAGGACTAATGACTCCTGGGACAGGGGAGCTGGATATGAGGAAGATTGGACAAGCTCGAAACACCTTGATGGATATGCGTCTCAGCCAGGTAAGGATGCGGGGTGGTGGTGGTGAGCAGGAGCTTGTTGCTTATTAGGCCCAGTAACCATTAGGGATTACAGCTTCCAAATGTGGCATCTCCCAATTTTTTTTTTTTTTTTTTTGCTGGGGTACTTGGGGTAAGTTTCCCTAATTTTAAGGGGCTTTTTTTCCCCTTATATGATTGTTGTGAACCTCCCAGAGTCATAGAGAGTTGGGTGGCATACAAGGTTAATCAGCTATTAAATTATTATTATGGTTGGTTGCATAGCCAGCCCAATGTGTAGACTGGGTTTGGCATTTTTACCTACCTACCGAGTCCTTCCCAAGGAGCTAGGATAGGCAGGTGTTGTATTATTATTATTACTATGGTTGGTTGCACAGTCAGCCATATGTTTAGACTGGATTATTGTATACACAATTATTTTTAAACAAGCAATGCGCGGAAGTGGAAGAAGACAATAGAATAGGAAGGACAAGAGACCTCTTCCAGAAAATTAGAAACATTGGAGGTAAATTCCAGGCAAAAATGGGTATGATCAAAAACAAAGATGGCAAGGACCTAACAGAAGAAGAAGAGATCAAGAAAAGGTGGCAAGAATATACAGAAAACCTGTATAGGAAGGATAACAATATCGGGGATAGCTTTGACGGTGTGGTCGGTGAGCTAGAGCCAGACATCCTGAAGAGTGAGGTTGAGTGGGCCTTAAGAAGCATTGCTAATAACAAGGCAACAGGAGACGACAGCATCCCAGCTGAACTGTTCAAAATCTTGCAAGATGATGCTGTCAAGGTAATGCGTGCTATATGCCAGCAAATTTGGAAAACACAAGAATGGCCATCAGACTGGAAAAAATCAACTTATATCCCCATACCAAAAAAGGGAAACACTAAAGAATGTTCAAACTATCGAACAGTGGCACTCATTTCACATGCCAGTAAGGTAATGCTCAAGATCCTGCAAGGTAGACTTCAGCAATTCATGGAGCGAGAATTGCCAGATGTACAAGCTGGGTTTAGAAAAGGCAGAGGAACTAGAGACCAAATTGCCAATATCCGCTGGATAATGGAAAAAGCCAGGGAGTTTCAGAAAAACATCTATTTCTGTTTTATTGACTATTCTAAAGCCTTTGACTGTGTGGACCATAACAAATTGTGGCAAGTTCTTAGTGGTATGGGGATACCAAGTCATCTTGTATGCCTCCTGAAGAATCTGTATAACGACCAAGTAGCAACAGTAAGAACAGACCACGGAACAACAGACTGGTTTAAGATTGGGAAAGGAGTACGGCAGGGCTGTATACTCTCACCCTACCTATTCAACTTGTATGCAGAACACATCATGCGACAAGCTGGCCTTGAGGAATCCAAGGCTGGAGTTAAAATCTCTGGAAGAAACATTAACAATCTCAGAGATGCAGATGATACCACTTTGATGGCTGAAAGTGAAGAGGAACTGAGGAGCCTTATGATGAAGGTGAAAGAAGAAAGTGCAAAAGCTGGTTTGCAGCTAAACCTCAAAAAAACCAAGATTATGGCAACCAGCTTGATTGATAACTGGCAAATAGAGGGAGAAAATGTAGAAGCAGTGAAAGACTTTGTATTCCTAGGTGCAAAGATTACTGCAGATGCTGACTGCAGTCAGGAAATCAGAAGACGCTTAATCCTTGGAAGAAGAGCGATGACAAATCTCGATAAAATAGTTAAGAGCAGAGACATCACACTGACAACAAAGGCCCGCATAGTTAAAGCAATGGTGTTCCCCGTAGTAACATATGGCTGCGAGAGCTGGACCATAAGGAAGGCTGAGCGAAGGAAGATCGATGCTTTTGAACTGTGGTGTTGGAGGAAAATTCTGAGAGTGCCTTGGACTGCAAGAAGATCCAACCAGTCCATCCTCCAGGAAATCAAGCCAGACTGCTCACTTGAGGGAATGATATTAAAGGCAAAACTGAAATACTTTGGCCACATAATGAGAAGACAGGACACCCTGGAGAAGATGCTGATGCTAGGGAGAGTGGAAGGCAAAAGGAAGAGGGGCCGACCAAGGGCAAGATGGATGGATGATATTCTAGAGGTGACGGACTCGTCCCTGGGGGAGCTGGGGGTGTTGACGACCGACAGGAAGCTCTGGCGTGGGCTGGTCCATGAAGTCACGAAGAGTCGGAAGCGACTAAACGAATAAACAACAATTGTATACACAACAATTATATACACAACAAAATTATTATGTTTTCAAAAGGTAATGGTATTTGGGGAAGACTTCTTAGTTATAGGTATAACTTTGTTTTACTTTTTCAGTGCTTTATGGGAAAATGTATGTAGACACTAGCTTTTTACCTTGGTTTGCTTGTCCTTTCATCTTAACAAGGCTTTGGTTAACCCCCAGGTATCCGACTCGGTGAGCGGCCAGACGGTGGTGGATCCCAAAGGGTACCTCACTGATTTAAATTCCATGATTCCAACACATGGCGGAGACATCAAGTAAGGCTGTGGGTGTGATGGCGGTGCTTGTACTTGTCTAATAAAAAGAATGGAAGCTGCTGAGTTGGGAGGGGCTGCGCATGTGCATCAGTCTCTCCCCTCCTTCCAGACCAGCTGAGACCTATCCGAGGGCTACATTTGCCAGTGCCCTTTCTGCCCCTGCTCGCAGGTCTGATTGTAGTGGAAGATTGATGTGATAATATCGTTCGAGGTGGGTGCAGAGTAGGAGCGTGCAACACTTTGGGTCTGAAGCCAGAAAGGTGGTTTGGAGTGAACGTGGTGCACACGCCACACCATCACACTATCTAAATCGATATATATATATATATATATATATATATATGCCAGCACCTCCTTAAAAAAACACATTTCAGTAGAAAGGGTGTGGATGGGCGCAACAGGGTGTTTCTAGTGGACACGGTGTGTCGTGGCACTTCCAGGGATGTCTGACGGGGGGTCAAAAAAGTCAAGATGTCAGCTGCGACGGGATTGGAGCCCCACCCTTTATTATGGGTGTTGCTGCATGATACATATTAAAAAGGGGCGGGGCTTTGATGGCATGGTCATGGCTGCCGTCCTGACATTTTTGACCTCTCCACAGATGCTCCTGGGTGCCTCCTCCGACTGTCTTCTACTTGAATCAGCCTGTTCAGTTATTTTCTTCTTGGGACAAGCATTTGTTTGTACCCCGCCTTCATGAAGGGAGGAAGGGAATTGATGTCTGCTCTGTCATTGTGGAATTCCCTCTCTTCAGACCAGTGTTTCTCAACCTTGGCAACTTCAAGCGGTGTGGACTTCAACTCCCAGAATTCCCCAGCCGGCCATGCTGGCTGGGGAATTCTGGGAGTCGAAGTCCACACAACTTCAAGTGTCCAAGTTTGAAAAACACTCTCCCTGTTTTTGTGTCTATCCTGTTGTCAGCGAGATAAGAGTATTGTGCAGATAGCAGAGGAGATGCCACTATTTCAGCTTGTTGACAACTCTGTGCATGCTCCATTTCTGTTGACCTCTTTTTACTCCTGAAAGATTGTCCTCTCTTCTTTGTCTTGTGGCAGAGCGCTGGAAAGCATTTGGCCCGAGAGACCAGAAAAAATACATACCAGGCATTTCTATAAAAATAAATGTATTTACAGAAAACATAAAACATAAACGAGTTCTCATATCCAGAAATCCTGGATAGGCACAAAAGCTTTACAAGCTCATACATGCACACGCGCAGAGCTGGGAGAAGAGCTGCTGCTGCTGCTGGGCTAAAACAAAACTAAAACCTTTCTGGTGGCAAGCTTCCCCCCAGGCAAATCAGCAACTGTACCTTATATGGTCATCCTTTTCACACCCCAACCTGAGGATACTTAAGTTTGACCTGTTCACCCTGCCAGAGCGATTTGTTACCATAGTAACTTAGTGGCTTGCTCCTTGCAAACAAACCAACCTGTCCCACAGTCCTAGAACTTTGACCATCTTAGCTCTTTTTCTTCTCCTGACAGCATCGCATTTGCTGGAACTTACCTTAGCCTCACAGGTCATTCTGACGTTGGCTGTGCCAATTTGTTCTGAGGGGAAGTCTATTCTCTGCATTCCTGCAACAGATTTTGGTATAATAAACAGGGGTGGCCCTGAAGGATATGAAGCTTTTGCCTCTGTATTTTCTCCATTCCTAGTGACATCAAGAAAGCACGCTTGCTTCTGAAATCCGTGCGAGAGACCAACCCTCACCACCCACCAGCCTGGATAGCTTCGGCCCGCTTGGAAGAGGTGACGGGGAAACTGCAGGTAGCTCGAAATCTCATCATGAAGGGGACCGAAATGTGTCCCAAGGTGAGTGAGGGTTGGTTGGTCGGTCGGTCGGTTGGTCTGTCTGTCTGTCTGTCTATTGTTTTCTGTTACCCTTCAGTTTTGCATAAGCTTAGTTTTCTTGATCCTTAAGACACCTTTTTTTCCTTGTTCTTGGAGGAAGCAAGTGGGTTGCTGATACATCACTAAGGTGAAAAGCAGCAGCTACCAAAGGATTTTTTGGCACTTTCTCTCGGCTGCAGTCACCTTTTTAGGTTCTCTGAGCAGATTCAAGAGGCAGTGGGTTGAAAACTGAGTGCCCTGGTTGGCTCTGTGAATTCATTTTTCCAGTCTCGGTGCAAAAGCGATTTGTGGTTTCTCTCCACATCACCTTCTGGGCCACCTGGGCCACTTGGGGTGACCTTCCGACAGTGGCACTTTCCTTGGAGGGCGTGGGGAGAAATGGGATCTCGGAGGCTCTACGTATTGTGGAGAAAATAGATTTATTCTTTCCTAACGCTTGAATGTGGGGCCTGGCTGATTTCTTTAGCAGTCAGTTCGGACAGGGACATAACTGGGCGTAAAATAATGGATTTGTGGAATCCTGTCACAGTATGTGATGGTGGCCACACAGTTAAGAAATTTAAAAAGGAAGAATTCATGGAAGGCAAAGGAGTGGCAACTAAATGGATCCTCCGTGTTCAGAAGCAGTGCACACTTTATTAGAAAACAGGCAGTAGGGCAGATTGTTGTGTGATGTTGGTTTAGTTGGTCCTATGTCTAAGCACAGCATCCTCTTCACTAAGTCAAGATTTCCTTGGTTTAGTCTTCCTGAGTTGGTTTCCTGCGTGTGTTTCTTCAGAACCGTCTGTTCATTGTCATCTGCTTTCTAGTTCCCTTCTTGGCCTCCTGTTCTTTCCCTTAAACCTACCCTGCCAGCATAAGCAGGTGCCCCACTTTTCGGACACCCAACCACAGGTGTTGTGGGTAGCCGTAGGTGGAGAGGCCCTGGCTGCTTTTCAGTGGCCAGGAAGGTCCTTTGGCTCCCAGCTTGACCACCTTCTGGACACTGCTGAAAGCACAGCTCTTTCGGAGGGCTTTGGGCCTTGACCCCGTTTCGGCTTGGTTAATGTAACATTAGTCTATGTTTCCATCAGTGGGGGTTCTATTTACTTTTTGTTTATCGTATATTGTTTCTTACGTACCTTATCCGTAATCCACCGAGAATCCTTGGTGATTTGGGGGGTCTATAAATGTAATTAACGATCATAATATGAATACTTCTCATTCTCCTGCCACGTCCCCCTGAAAGGACCGGATCCCTTAACAAATAAGCCACTGGCTTCTCTTGCTCTGCCCTTCTCCAGAGCGAAGACGTTTGGTTGGAGGCCGCCCGCTTGCAGCCTGGAGATACTGCCAAGGCTGTGGTGGCTCAGGCAGTCCGTCACCTTCCCCAGTCGGTCCGGATTTACATTAGAGCCGCCGAGTTGGAGACCGATATTCGAGCAAAGAAGCGGGTCCTTCGGAAAGGTGAGACAGGTCCACAGGGGGAAACCTCAGTTGGTTCGGAAGGCGGCATCTGGTTGCTCCCCGGGACCAATAGCTGCTTTGGTGCCTTCTCTGCCTGCAAGTTGCACTCAGGCCCTGGAGCTTATTTTTTAATGCCTCCATAGCTTAGCATCAGGGGACTTGCTGTGTGTTGAGTTCTAGCCCAGATGTCTAGCTTGAGATGTAAGCTCTTCTCCGGTTGCCCCACTACCTTGCAGGGATGGCAACTGGGGAGATGGACATCCTGGTTGGAATGTTTGGACCTTCTCCTAGGAAAGTTCGGGGCACACCCACCTCGTTGTTGTCTTAGTATTCCTTTAGGGACTTTGAGATCTTTAAAGCCAGTGGAAGTTGAAAATCCAGTCCCCAGAAGGTCTAATGAGCATGCCTAGTAGGAAGGGATGATGGGAGATGCAGTTCAGTAACACCTAGGGGACTGGGTGTGTATTGCTTCTTTCAGGCTTTCACATCAGTGAACTGCATACAGGTAGTCCTCAACTTATGACCACAATTGGGACTGGAATTTGGTTGCTAAGCAAAGCGGTCACTAAGTGAGTCCCTCCTGATTTTACACCCTTTTTGCCACGGTCGTTAAGTGAATCATATGGTTCCCATTGATTTGCTTGTTGGGGGCCGGCTGGGAAAGTCACAAATGGTGATCGTGTGACCCTGGGATGCTGCGACCGTTGTAAATACATGCCAGTCACCAAGCGCCTGAATTTTGATCATGTGACCGCGGGGACACTGCGACAATCATAAGCGTGAGGACCAGCCGTAAGTCACTTTTTTCAGCGTCATCGTAACTTTGAACAGTTGTTAAGCGAATGGCCGTAAGTCAAGGATTACCCGTATTAATTGCTGGATGCCTCACTAGCAATAATGGCTAGCCTTAATGACAGTCAGCGTTAATGGAAGCCTATCTCTTGATGTCGTTTAAAAATTCTCGGCCTCTGAGTCCAGGGACAGAGCTGGGTTCCTGCAGCTTTCAAAGAGATTGGTCTAGATCCCTTTGTATTGGAGTCCACCAGTTCCACTGGCTTGAGGAGCAGGCTAGGCTTTGCATGGCAGGTCAAGGGCCACACTCCAAAACGAACGAGGCCACGTTTGAGTGGAAGGAGCAGTGTTCCTAAGTGGTGTCATGGATGCCTTGAGTCTCTACAAGCCTTAAGAGATCAGTTGCACCCAGATAGAACTACCAGCCCCCAAATGCAAAAAGAAAAGACCAAAATTCCCCCCCCCCCACTTTACTCTAGAGGAGCTCTGCAGGCTGATCGACAGCACGTGGCCCATGCTCTTTGCATTCCACCTTGGGAGCTGTGATGACCTCTCTTCCAAATTGTGATTTAATCATAGGCACAGACCTGTAATTGCTAGCAAGATATTAATATGAACAAATTGAACAAAGCATAGAGGTGGCATTTCTTTGGTATGGTAGTGGTTGGGTATGAGGCCGTGTGTGACAGATAAATGAAAAATCCATAGCATGTGAGGCCTGCTTCTTGATGTGTGAAAACCGAACAGTCTGGTTGCAAGAACACGCCGTCAGAGCCTGTCACTCTGCATTTTACAGTTTCTTGAAGGATCTCCTGTTGCAGCTACTGTGATGGAAGACGGTTTCTATCCAACTAATCAGAACATTGTCACCATAAATTTTCAGGAGTAGCCTCAGAGCCTGAGGATAGCACAGTCATTATTGTTCGTTAGTCATTACGGGCATAATTGAAGTCACAGCACCAGCTTGGTATTTTGAGAGTGGAGTGGAAAGCCGTTGCTGTTTTGCATTAAGAGGTCAACGTCTAGCAGCTTCCCTGTTTTTTTTTCCCCTCTCCCAAATATTGACTCTATTTTTTTGCTGGTTTTGGAGAAGTAACAAGATAAGGACACGGAAAACCTCCAGTTTCAAAACAATAAATTAAAAGGAGAGGATGGGTGTATATTCAGATTCAGCAGCTGTGATTTGGTTCTGAATTGTGCCCCTTACAGGTTGCCATCTCTTTGCTTGCCCATCCTGTTCCATTGTGAGCTATAAAAGTGCGGGGGGGGGGGGGTTGGAGATGATCCCTGGGAGAGGGCAGGATGCATGAAGTGTGTGGGACTGTACTCTCAGGTCCACCTTGGTGCTTGATGTGATGCTGCAGGCTGGCCGAAATGCATTTGCAGAGTGGATTCTGGAATTCATTCCAGCTTCACGCTGTGTTGCCTTGAGCTGGCTCTTGACAAGCTGCCTGTCAAACAAAGCTGGGATAAGTGGTCCGCTAGGAGCAAAGTGTGGAGCCTGCAGCTATTCTTGAACCTCAGCACTTGGATTCCTATCAAAACTTCCGAATGAGGGCGGCCGGCTGGTCCGAGCAATAGAGAAACCCGCTGTTCTCAGGCTGTCACACATTGAAACCAGCAGTGTTAAAACCCACCGAACTGGGGAGGGGCTGTCTGATGCCAGCACCCAATTTCTAGACTGGCTTGCATTAACAGAGTGGAAATTGGCTTCAGGGATCACTAATGCATGAGAGGGGATGGTTTCAGATTGTACACAGCCTTGAGTTGTCCAAAATAAAGGTGGGAGATAAATGAAATAAATGCACTTTATTTATATTTCATTTACAAATTCTCTGTCTCTCTCGTTCCCCTTTTAAAATATTTATTTATTATGTTTTATAACTACAAAAATAGTTTATATTTTATATGTTTATTTATGTAAACATTCTGGGAAAGGAAGATCGGGCTTGACCCTAACTCTGAGCAGGTCTTGGATGAAAGGACAAGTCCCTGATTAGATCTGCAGCTTCCTGTGTGACCTTGGGCTAGATGTATGGTCTTAACCTACTTTATTTTACTGCGTGGCTATGAATGTGAGGATGCTATTCTGAAATATTTTAATAGAGTATAGCCCAAACAATGAAGTTAAACTGGGAGGCAGGAATGTACCAGCATCACTTCACCCAAATCTTTTGTTTGCAAGCTCATGCTTGGCATCTGTGGTGCTGTGGTTGCATGTTATCGTAATGTACCTGCATTTGCACAACCTGCCACATTGTTTGAGGTTCAGCATGTTTTGAGAAGCTCAGTAACTGTCTTAGCATCTTGTGTGAACCAGGCTGTCATGTTAAGCCATAATACACTTTACTTACATAGGTATAATCTGTCATGGGAACTGGACAATTACATTTTGTTAACCAGCATCTTTGGTAAGCCCAGTCCTGTGTAAACTGCAGCCCCACATCATTTCCTTCCTGCTCTCTTGGTTATATTTAGTAATTCTGAAAGTGTAACGTATGGTCTTTAAACTTGCATTTTCCTTCCTACGTTTCATATGCTTTGGGTGCTGGAAAGCAAGGTCATCCTGTCTTGAGGTTCATAGTACTGTATTTCTCTGAAAGGAAGACAACTCCTGAAAGGTAGTCCTTGACTTAGGACCATTCTTTAACGACCATATGAAGTTACGATGGTGCTGAAAAAAGTGGCTTATGGCTGGTCCTCACACTTATGGCCATCACAGCATTCCCCTGTGGTCACATGATCAAAATTGGGACAGTTGGCAACTAGCATGTGTTTATGACAGTTGCAGAATCCTGGGGTCACGTGATTGCCATTTGCAACCTTTCCAGGGGCTTCCAACAAGCAAAGACAATGGGGGAAGCCAGATTCACTTAACGACCATGTGATTTGCTTAATGACCATGGCAAAAAGTTCATAAAATCAGGCACAACTCACTTAACAACCACATTGCTTAGCAACAGAAGTTCTGGTCCTAATTGTGGTCGTAAGTTGAGGACTATCTGTAATGGGATACGTATAATCTAAAGAATGTCAGCTTCAGTGGCAGCAAAAGGTTTCAGACAGTGGCATCATGGAAGCAGATTGTTTCAGTTCCAGGGGACCAGTGTTTGTCTGGTCTTACTACCTAAGTCAAAAACTATGGTCACCAGGATCTAGCTGGCTTGCAGAATTACTCAACTCTCCCATCCCATTACCTGCTGGGAAGGCAGGATAAGGTGCTTGCTTGGATTAGGAATTCATTCCTGACCTTTCTACCAGCTTCTAGGCTAGAATAGATGTGTAAGTGGAGGTTGGCAGCAGTTATTAGAAGAACTATGATTCTAAGAGCTTGGACACATTCACTACAACTAAAGATATGTGGAAACCTGTTTCTTAGAGATTTTGGAGATAATCTGTTAGGTTACTGAAGAAGAAAATTCTTCTGCAGAGTCCTTTCATTTTATTAAAGCCAGTCTTTCAGTATTTTAAAATGTTATTTTCCGAAACAATTTGTTTTGGGGCACTGTATTAATTACTTTTTGGAAGAATGTCCTTTAAACTCTCCACAAGCCTTTTCGAAAGCAAGACAATCAGACTTTTTTGGCCCAGTAGAGAAAACTATTACTTTTGTTAGAGCCAGCCAAGATGTTTTGTTGAACTTTTCAAATTTTAGAGCACTCTTCCTCAGGCAGGATGTTAAAAAGGAAGCGAGGAATGTTTTTAAAATAGAGAGATGTTATCAGTCAGTAGCTCTGAGTCCTCAGATGGTAGGAAAGAATTAAGTGAAGTTATGTCTTGTTCATAAAATGTCAGATCGTACAGGGACTGAGATGAGCAACTGAGTCAGCCTTTTTGAAATCTCAGAAATCCACTCTGCCAATTGACGCTTCCGATAGAGTTTTCCTGATAAGAGGAGCATAATTTTAGGAAGTGTGTTAAGTACAGAATTGATAGAAGCAAAAGGATAGTTGGAAGGTTGGATGTATAATCCCTTCTCCCTGGGGCCAGCCTTCAGTTCTTTAAATTGTCAATTTAAAGTCAGGCATGTTCTTGACTGCAGCCTTTCTCCATTTCTAAAATGCAGCAGCTGCATTACATTTGTGAGTCCCTTACATGCATGCTTTAAAGGTTTCCCTTTCTATTAAATTTGCAAATTGCATTAGACCTGGCAGCTTGGATGTTGTTCTGTCCTGGGTAAAGAAAATCATGGCTGTTTGTGGTTTCATTTCCCCGCCTCCCCCCCATTTCTCTTTCTTAGCTCTGGAGCATGTTCCAAATTCAGTCCGCTTATGGAAGGCGGCTGTTGAATTAGAAGAACCTGAGGATGCCAGGATAATGCTGAGCCGGGCGGTAGAATGCTGCCCCACCAGCGTGGAAGTAAGTGGGCCGGTCATTTTTTTATGCCTTGCTGTCCCAGACGACGCTTATCACTGAGCTGAAAGTTTTAAATTAGGATAGTGGCTTAGAAATTGTAGGGAGGGAAGAAGATATCAGCAAGCAGAATGACATTTCTGTTTGCTGCTGTCACTGTCTCCAATTTCACGAAAGCTTGTTTTTCTTCTTGAGCTCATCTCTGAAGAGCAGTGGCCTTTGATGCAACAAGAGGGCCAGTTTAGTGTAGTGGTGACGGTGCTGGCCTAGAAACCAGGAGACTGGGAATCCCAGGCCTCCCTTAGATACGAGCCGGCTGGGTGCCCTTGGGCCAGTCCCTCTCTCTCAGCCCAAGAGCCAATCAGGCGTGGTATGAGAGTCCTAGTCCCGCCTTAGGCGTGAAAGCCGGCCGGGTGCCCTTGGGCCAGTCCCTCTCTCTCAGCCCAAGAGCGAATCAGGCGTGGTAGGAGAGTTCTAGTCCCGCCTTAGGCACAAAAGCCGGCTGGGTGCCCTTGGGCCAGTCCCTCTCTCTCGGCCCAAGAGCCAATCAGGTGTGGTATGAGAGTCCTAGTCCCGCCTTAGGCACAAAAGCCGGCTGGGTGCCCTTGGGCCAGTCCCTCTCTCTCAGCCCAAGAGCCAATCAGGCGTGGTATGAGAGTCCTAGTCCCGCCTTAGGCGTGAAAGCCAGCTGGGTGACCTTGGGACAGTCCCTCTCTCTCAGCCCAAGAGCGAATCAGGCGTGGTAGGAGAGTTCTAGTCCCGCCTTAGGCACAAAAGCCGGCTGGGTGCCCTTGGGCCAGTCCCTCTCTCTCGGCCCAAGAGCCAATCAGGTGTGGTATGAGAGTCCTAGTCCTGCCTTAGGCACAAAAGCCGGCTGGGTGCCCTTGGGCCAGTCCCTCTCTCTCAGCCCAGCCGACCTCACAGGGTGGTTGTGGGGAAAATAGGAGTATTAGATAAGTTTGCTGCCTTGAGTTGATCATATATAAAAAGACAGGATAAAACTTTAATAATAAGACAATCTAGTGATGTTATGGCTAAAAGGCACTCTCCCATTTCCCTAAGTTTTGACCCTAATATAAGGATGAAGTTACCATTTCTGCTTGGTCCTAATAGGTTGGATTTCTATGCTCAGTACTAAACTAGCATCTACTAATAACACAGGTCTTTTGAGGTGTAATAGTGTGGGATGGGGAGAAGCAGTTTTTTTTCTTTCATGCACTCCCTTTGTTACAGTCTTTTGAAAACACCGAAATGAAAGATGAACTATGAGATGCTGGAAGAGTGTATCTCTAAATGCACACTGTACTCAGATTTATCCTGCCAGTCCTTTAACCATGGTTAACCACGTTGGAGCAGGCTGTTGGGCCAAGGTCTGCCTTGCTTTCCTTCTGCGCTTTTCCCTGCAGGCCTCACCACTGATGGATTGGCTATGTGCCCTCAAGTTGTTTTTGACTCCTAGCGACCACCTAGATAGATTTCCTCCATGAGGATCTGTCTCTAACCTGGTCTTTCAGGTCTGCACCCATTGCCACTGCCACTCAATATTAGCCTCAACATTGGGGCAGCAATAAATGAACTCTGATCAGATAGGAAATGGGCTAACGTGCTCTGATGATGGGACAGGACATAGCAGCATACAGATACGTGTCCTTCCTTTTTCTCACACCCCATCTTCTGAGAAAGATATTCTCAGTGCAGCCATGCCGTCTACATGAGATTTTCTTAGAATTAGTGAAGTGATTTGGCTCGTTGAAGCACTTTTGGGGCTCTTTATCACTTGGCATGTCTGTGTTTTCTTTTTTGGTTCAGTTCTTACGATCTCGTTTTTGCTCGTTGCAAAAGAAAAGAAATGGGCGAATCCAGTGCAGCCTTTCTCAACCTTTGGACCCAGGAGGAACCCTTGAAATACTTTTCAGGCACGTTCTGGCTCACATATAGGCCAGAAGTTACAAAATTATTATATTCGTTTCATTTGTAGGCCTATCTATATGCATTCACAGTGTTCTTAAACTAGAAATAAAGAATGAAACATACCTCTTTAATGTGAAGTTACCCAAACTTGAAATAGTTTTTTAAATAAATCGTGAACTCCCAGGGAGCTCCTGGTGACCTCTCGTGGAATCCTAGGGCTCCATGGAACCCTGGTTGAGAAACCCTGCTCTAGCGTATGCATTTGCACGGCAGCTATTTCTGTAGTACATGGCAGTTGGCAGCATCTGGCTGATCTTGAAAACGCTAAGCAAGGTCACTTCTCCATGGCATTTGGATATGAGACCACCGGGTTTATCTGAATTAAGCTCCAGGAAATCCCTAAGTGGTAAGCTAATTGGGAAAGTTCAAGCTGTTGGCAAGTAAACAACACGGGCCTGTCCACGTAATCATCAGGATTTGATATAGAACTGTTTTTCAAACCTGGCAACTTTAAGGTGTGTGGACTTTGACTCGTAGAATTCCCCACCCGGCACTCTTGAAAAAGTTTGAAAAACGCTGATCTAGAAGGAAATGTCACTTGAAGCTTGGTAGCCTTCATGTCAACTTTTTCGGTTCATTTGTTCCAGCTGTGGCTTGCCCTGGCAAGACTCGAAACCTACGAAAATGCTCGTAAGGTCTTAAACAAAGCCCGTGAGAACATTCCAACCGACAGGCACATCTGGATTACAGCTGCCAAGCTTGAGGAGGCTAACGGGAACACTCAAATGGTGGAGAAGATTATTGACCGAGCCATCACCTCGTTACGGGCTAATGGGGTGGAAATAAACCGAGAGCAGTGGATCCAGGTACTTATTGGGCATTTCTCTTTGAAAGCCTGGCTTAACAACGATCTTGTTTCTAATCTGGTGTCTTTTGAGACTATGTCTCCCAAATTACTCAAGGCACCAAGCTGGGAAAGGCTGTTTTAGACCATTATGTGTGTTCAGGGCGGGTGCTACAATACAATCTGGAATAGAATAAACAGATGCAGAAAATGTATTGGAAAATGTCTAATGGGTCCCAGTGCATTTCATAACAATTCTGTGGAAGCTTGGGCTACAAGAAATATATGAATATTTTAGATGCTATGGATTGAAACAGCTGCTCTTCTGGAATCTACCAGAAATAGATGGGAGGAATGGCTGGGGAGTAGAGGGACTAATACCGGGGGGATGCAAAGCACGCAGTAGAAGAGGAGAGATTGTGTTTGTCTGGTTCTTTCAGTTATGGTTAAATATTTAATAGCTACGTTACACTTGTTTTTCTGTGAACTAATGAAACTCATGTATCTATCCCTGTTGATAATCGCTTTCATGTGCAATGTGAATTTTTAGAAATAAAAGAATTATTACTACTGGGTCTTCTTTTTCCCCATTGGAAATGAAAGATACTTAGCCTGAACATAGTATCTTCTAAGATACTATGGCCTCTCATCTCTGCCTGGGTGAAAGTGCGGCGGCAAGAGGGCAGAACAGCCAGTTCAGTTACGGGCATTGCCAGTTTATGACAAAATGAAGCTTCTAGCATGGGTGTGGTTGGATGGAATTGCCACTCTCCTGCCCTGGCTGAAAGATCTCAAAATAAATTCTTCCAGGATGCTGAAGAATGTGACAAAGCTGGAAGCGTGGCCACCTGCCAGGCTATCATGAGAGCAGTGATTGGAATTGGGATCGAAGAGGAAGACCGGAAACACACCTGGATGGAAGATGCTGATAGTGTAAGTATAGACCTCAGGTGTGAAGCTGGTGATGGGCCCAAGTGGCAGAGTTAGAGGTGGAACAGTGCAGCCTGTCTCACCCATTCCCCCATTTTTTATTCGATCACTTTTATCAGTTGGCACCTCTGCTTGCTTTTAGGACAGGGACTGTCTCTAAAAATTGATTCTAGTCATCTTCTGATGTAAGCAAAAACTCTGAACTGCAATTTAAATTGGGTGTGTTTGGTGGGTGTGTACTCAGTATTTTGTGCATAACGGCTAGTTTGGCATATCTTGCTAAATGGGTTCTTTGTGGTTTGGCATGTTGAGGAATCCAACCATTGTCCTAGCTTGTGTGGAACGGGCCATCGTGATAACCATGCTGTGGTTTATTTCTTTGGGCACTTCATGCGATGGCATGTGGCAGGGTTTCTTTGTGTCATCTGGGCTTAGCACGTTACGTGAACATTTATTTAAAAAAATAAGAGGGCACTGCTGTTGAATATAACTGTACTGTTCTGTTCTGTAAAATTTGCATAGCCTGATTTTTGCATATGTCACAATTGGACCAACAACCCTCAGAAACGTGGGATGCAAGTTGGGCTTTGTCTCTCTACACCAGTGTTTCTCAGCATGCTGGGAGCTGAAGTCCACACGTCTTAAAGTTGATATGGTTGAGAAACACCCCTGTACGTTTAAAAAGTGGACGTTAATGCACCATGAAAATTTGAGATGGGGTTTATGGAAACATTTACATAAAGTAGGATTGGTTTCTGACTTAACAGTCTGCAAAAAATCTTCTTGAATATAACGTAAGATTATGAGAGGTAACTAAAAATGGCTTGTTTCACGCATGTTCCTTTTTTCCCATAGTGTGTGGCTCACAATGCCTTGGAATGTGCCAGGGCAATTTATGCTTATGCCCTGCAAGTATTCCCCAGCAAGAAGAGCGTCTGGCTCCGAGCAGCCTATTTTGAAAAGAATCACGGAACGAGGTACATCCCCTGATGCTGCTTTGCAAAAATTCTACTGGAAACAGGTTGTGGTGATTGTTCCTATGCAGGTTTGGCTTCATTTGTTGTAGCTGGAGGGGAACAGATACAGGGTGCTTTTCCTACAGCTCTGTTTTTAATACATAGAAACGCAGTTGGTGAATTACGGCCTCTTGATGCTGAGCCCCTGAGGCTTTTTCCATTGTCAATTTCTTGGCCCCTCCGGATGGGAACAATCTCTCTTGATTGTCAAGCACAAGATTAGTAACATGATAGGGCCTCTAAGGGATGCCTGTGGAGCATCTTTTAAAAATCGCATATTGCCTCTTTAATTTAAAATTACAACCATTGCTAAACTCTTTCTGTCCTTCGAGTAATCTGTGATGTGTAGGACTTAAGACCTTTATCACTCTGATCCGTGGTTTGTGCTTGTGCAATGTATTTATCCTGGTGATGGAATTAACCCATTTGGGGGTTCACACAGTACATTGAAGTATGAATCGACCAAACAGGCTGGATTTGGACAACATGCCCAGCCGCTACCCAAACTGTAAATGCAGCTGTTAGGACTTTACCTGGCTTTATTAAGCATGTTGTGTGAGCCCGATCATGGTGTAATCAGTAGAAGATGGCTCTCGGAACACCTCTGGCTTGCGTGAATAAAAATGGGTCGCTTAGACTATCTCCTTTTTTTCTTTGCCTTTCCCAGTTACTTAGGAACCATTTTGAAGAGAGCTTTACAGAAACTGAATGTGCCATTTGAGAAGTGGGCAGCAGAATAGGTGTAGTGCAGAATTTTCTGCCTCTGGTGGGGTTGGGTGCTGGACATCAGGAGAGGAAGTGTTGCTTATCCTGGCTTTCAGCAAGTTAGGTGCCCAGACAATGGCATTCTAGTTTCCTTGGGCTCTTGTGTTCTTGCAGGGAATCTTTGGAAGCCCTCTTGCAAAGAGCTGTAGCTCACTGCCCCAAAGCTGAAGTCTTGTGGCTCATGGGGGCAAAGTCCAAGTGGCTGGCTGGAGACGTCCCTGCTGCCAGGAGCATTCTGGCGTTGGCTTTCCAGGTGAGCATGCACAGCTTTCATGGGGTCCTTCCCTTCTGCAGCGACTGCTTTGGAACAGAGGGCTTGCAGTATTTTAGATTTATTTAGGAGTGTCACAGGCCATCTGCCCTAAAAGCTTCCAGGTTGGTTTAAAAGAGAGAGAGAGATAAAAGAACATGACGTAGATCAACAGGTTTTTCAGAAGAGGAAAAAAAAATCAAAACATGGGAGAATGAAAATGTGTTTATGAAACTAAAGGGAGAACACTCCAAGAACATGATATCCTTGAGGTTCTGTTGTCTTCATGCAGTGATAAAGTAGCCTCGCCCACTATGAAATTTAGAATACAACCTACCAATCCATTGAAGTGGTTTAGGACCCGTTGTGGTCCTTTCTGGCTCTTTTCCTATTGCAATAATCGCCCGTACTCGAACACTTAAGAGAAGAGCTGGGTGGCCTGCAATACTTGGAAGGTCGCACAGTGTGATACTTTGCATGATCCATACCCTTTTTTCCACCCTCTTCTTAATTCACATCCCAGTTCTTTTGGAGCACCAAGTGAAGGACGTGCCTTCTCTCCACAATTTCCTTTTTGTCCTTAGGCCTGTTTTATCTCTTGTCAGCTGTTACTTAGAGCTGGGATGGAGAACCTCTGGCTTGTGGGTCTGGTCCAGATGGCCAGCCCAGCCAGCGTGACCTGTGAAACTAGAGCTGTCTCAGCTTATGGGCCATGTGCCTTGCACAGACCCCCAAAAATCCACAGTACTGAACTGGGTGAGGCTTGGGCATCCTGCTCCATTAAGCTCAGCAGTCCCAAGAGAAACTGGCCTGTCCAAGCAGGTGTTGGATCCACCTCTGGACCAGATTCCATTTATCACACCTGGTTCAATGATTTGAATACCCACATATCCACAACTACACAGAGGCAAACAAACAAGCACATAGCTCATGTTGTTTCATCCAGGAAAGCTTCAGGCTGTTGGTCTGTCTTGCTCTGTGCTGTTGCCACTAAGTGCAGCAGCTCTTCAGAGTTCAATGCAGGCAATTTTTCCAGGCTGCCTTCACCCATCAGAGGCCCTGTGGGTGCAAACAGAAGCTGGACCTCTGAGCACTGACCCAGGGATCAAAGGATCAGTTGGGAAGCCTATTGCCAACCTCTGTTGAGGAAGTTAGGATCTGGATCTTCTGTTTTCCCCTGCTTTCATGATCCACGCTTAGCTAGCACAAAGCACCCCTAACAACAGAACAGAAGAAGAGGAAGATTGGGCTTGATACATACAGCCGATGTAGTGCGGCTCGGAGTTTTCTGACGCGCCTTTCCTGTCTTGTGTGTGCAACTGTTTTTCAGGCCAATCCCAACAGTGAAGAGATCTGGCTGGCTGCCGTGAAGTTGGAATCCGAAAACAATGAATACGAAAGAGCAAGGCGGTTGTTGGCCAAGGCCCGTAGCAGTGCCCCGACAGCTAGAGTAAGCCCCACCCTGCTTGGAGGGTGCAGTTCTGTTGAAATAGCTGCAATCGCATTCAGTGAATACATAAATCTGTCTTTTGAGCTCATCCGCTTAGCTGGATATACCCTTCTACCCAGAAATTTTGTTCTCTGCCACTGAGGGGGGGTGTTCCCAGGTCTGAATGAAATCATTGCTGTTACAGAAGAGAAAACAGCCCATCCTGCTGCTTGAAGTTCCTAGTATGTTTCTCAACCTTGGCAGCTTGAGGATGTGTGGACTTCAACTCCCAGAATTCCCCAGCCAGCCATGCTGGGGAAGTTGAAGTCTACACATCTTCAAGCTGCCGAGGTTGAGAAACACTGTCAAGGTGTATTTATGTCTCATGTCAGGGTTGTGTTTAACATTCAAACCCAAAACAAAGGATAGATTCTAAGACTTTTGTATTGAGGTTAGAACATTTTGTTTGACCTTGGAACAAACTTGGGCTGTTTTGAGTAGCAGCTTTTTGAGTCTCCTGGTCATAGAAGACAAAAGTTGAAATAGACTTTCTGGGTCCAAGCTCAAAACAGAGCAGCTGTGCTTCAATAGTGTTATTTCAGGGTCAGAATAAAACACCCAGGACCCTTTGCTTTTTAATTCCAATGGGAAACTGCCAACTCAGAGGCTTTTGAGTGGGGCTGTTTTATTCCAAGCTTGAAACAAAGCACATTCCCCACTTCAAATACTGTAGTTATGGTGACTGCTGCTGTGCAGTGGGTCAGCTAGAGGTGGGCTAAGAACCACTGCTTAAAACATGCTGGCTGGGGAATTCTGGGAGTTGAAGTCCACCCATCTTCAAGCTGCCAAGGTTGAAAAACACTTAGAGTGACCTGTGTTGTAGATCCTACAGTAGATCTTTGCTAAGTTGATGTTGTCAGGCCTCTTCAGAATGTTTTGTCAGAGAGCCCAGCCTCTTTGTGTCGCTTAAAAAGGAATTGATCTGCTTGATACCTTTAAAATGTGCCAATAAAAGTCACCCAAGGGTGATAGGGCCATTTCCTAGATTCTTTCGTTGGTTAAACGCCCTTGTGTATACTTTTCACCCACTTCAATATATGTCCTCCACACACTGTTTTAATGTAGTTATTGTGCTTAGTGCTATAACTTTGTTGTTGTTGTTGTGCCTTTGAGTCAGTGTTGACTCCTGGCAATTGCCTGGACAAGTCCTTGAAGTTTTCTTGGCAAGATGTTGGAAGTGGTTTGCCCTTGCCTCCTCCTTCCTAGGGCTGAGAGAGAGAGTGACTGGGCAGCTGTTTTCATGCCTAAGGCGGGACTAGAACTCTCATAACACACCTGATTGGCTCGGGCTGAGAGAGAGTGACTGGCCCAGGGGCACCCAGCTGGCTTTCAGGCCTAAGGCGGGACTAGAACTCTCCTACCACGCCTGATTGGCTCTTGGGCTGAGAGAGAGGGACTGGCCCAGGGGCACCCAACTGGCTTTCAGGCCTAAGGCGGGACTAGAACTCTCCTACCACGCCTGATTGGCTCTTGGGCTGAGAGAGAGGGACTGGCCCAGGGGCACCCAGCTGGCTTTCAGGCCTAAGGCGGGACTAGAACTCTCATACCACACCTGATTGGCTCTTGGGCTGAGAGAGAGTGACTGGCCCAGGGGCACCCAGCTGGCTTTCACGCCTAAGGTGGGACTAGAACTCACAGTCTCCTGGTTTCTAGGCTGGCACCTTAACCACTAGACCAAACTGGCTCACGTGTTACAACTACTACTATTACTTTATTATTTTAAAAGTTTGTAGTTTGATTTTTCTCATTTTTTTCCCCAAGACATTGCTAAATAGGTAACAAAATACCCAACTGACTACATAGTGTAGAAAATCCCCATTTTTCCTTTCTAAGAGCTGGAAGTAGCTTATGAGAAACTTGAAACAAGTTGCTGTGGTTTGACAGTCAGTGTAATTGGGTAGGCTTTTAAGTGCAGAACAGTTGCATCTGGCCATGGTGGTAGTCCTCAAAACCTTTGGTGAGTGTGTGCGTGGATATAAAAAGTCTTGGAAGATGGGGGTCAGTTCACTTGGATTCGGGTCGGAGGTGAACGTTCCCTGCATCTTTGCAGGTCTTCATGAAGTCGGTCAAACTCGAGTGGGTGCTTGGGAACATCGCTGCCGCTCAGGAACTCTGCGAAGAAGCGCTGAGGCACTATGAAGACTTCCCCAAGCTGTGGATGATGAAAGGCCAGATAGAGGAACAGGAGGAGCTGATTGAAAAAGCCCGAGATGCCTATAATCAAGGGGTAAGGCCAGTTCCTCTGTAGTTTCCTGAGACGGTCCCAGGCTGTCTAAAACTGTGTTTATTACTGTGTGCGTGACTCTGCCATCGAGATCCCTTTGGGAAGCCTAAAGAAAATGGCAATGGTCCAGCTTCTAGCGTAGGCTGTCATGGACCTTTGCAGATATGGGCCAGAAACGTACCATGCAGAGCAAATATTTTCCCAATATTCTGCAAGCCCTCAGCATTTCTCTTCCACAGAAAGTAATGACAGACATAGAAACTTGAAAGTTTATCAGATTTGAAGTGCCTGATCACTAAATCATGAACTCTGGAAATGTGCCCCTCTGAACCGTCGGTCAGTGGTCCAGGGACAAGGGGATTTTTGTCTGTCTTTTCATCCCATGACAGTGGAAAAGAGGATCTCCCTTGCTGCAGAGGAGACTGTCCTTGATGTTTCTCTCTCATAGCATTTTCTCTACCTTCCACTCCCAACAGCTGAAGAAATGCCCTGGTTCGATCCCCCTCTGGTTGCTGTTGTCCAGGCTGGAAGAGAAGGTTGGTCAGCTCACCCGGGCCAGAGCCATCCTGGAGAAATCTCGCCTGAAGAATCCCAAGAACCAGGATTTGTGGTAAGGAGGAAATCCTGTGATGGTTTGCGGGAAGCCTTTCTGGAGCCTTCTCCCGGCTTTCGTAACTAAAACCTGGTGCTCTATCTTTCTGCAGGCTGGAATCAGTGCGGTTAGAGTACAGAGCTGGGCTGAAGAACATTGCAAATACTTTGATGGCGAAAGCACTGCAAGAGTGTCCCAATTCAGGTAGGAGAGACGTCACTCCAGTTTTGCACTTTGCTCAACTTACAATTTAATTTCTTTTCTTCGTTTTTTGAAAGTAAGCATCGCATGGCCGGGAAGCCGGCAGTCACTGCCACTTGGTTTCCGTAGGAGACCTCCTTATCTGATTGCCCCTTGTATTTATGACGCTGCCATTGCTGAACAAAAGCTGCGAGAGGAGCAGGTTTTTGGAGTGTTTCCTGGATTCCAGCCCCGGGCAGGGAGCTGGACTTGATGGCCTTCAACTCTTGCTTCCTGTGCTTCGATGTTTCAGTAGATCTTGTGCAATCTGAGAATGCGAATCTTTTTATGGAGAAGGTTGGCTGCTATCCAGGACATGGAAAGTATTGGCTAGGAAGCTATTAAACAGTTTATCAGTTTATTTATTTATTGCTTCAGTTTGTATAGCCAGCCCATCTCAAATATATGGCTTTGGGCGGCTCACAGCAGTTAGCTAACTGCTGATCCCAGAGGCTGTTGGTTGACCTGAGAGTGATTGCGGACTGAAAGCCCTGTGCCAGAAGGGCAGAACTTGAGTCAAGGGACAGTTGGGGTCCCAAAACAGTGAGAATGTCTAGGAAGCCTGACATCTTTTGGCATTGGACAGCGTTTTCTTCCACAAAAGAGGCTGAAGTACTTTGGAAAGTGCATGCTAAATACCACTGGAAAGTTTATGTAGCAACCTACTATAGGTAGTCCTCAACTTACGACCACAATTGGGACCAGAATTTCCATCCTAAGTTGTTGCAGTCATAAGTTGAGTCACCGCGTGACTGGGCCGGAGTTTATGACCATTTTTATGGTGGTCACTAAGTGCATCACAGGCTGTTAAGTGAATCACCACGATCGTTAAGCAAATCCAGCCGGAAAATGGCTAAAAAGTCACAAAACCTGATCATGTGATTGCGGGATGCTGCAACTGGTCATAAATGCGAGCTGGTTGCCAAGTGCCTGAAATGCGATTGTGTGACTGCGGAGTGGTGGTGCGATGTTTTGCGATGCTTGGAAGCGCTTTACAGGCCGTAAACCACCCATTCTGAGGCAGTTGTAACTTTGGACTGTCGTTAAACGAATGGTCGTAAGTCGAGGACTACCTGTAGCTGAATATTCACAACACATTATCAGTTAGGCGTGGGTTTATTTCACCCTCAATTTATGGAATTAACCCATATGGCTGAGTTCACACAATACTTGAGTCACAAGCTAGTCCACTTCATTTTAGACTAGCGTATTGCTTGAAGCTATGATTCTTGGTCTATTTTTTCACCCCTGGTGCTAGTAGTCTTCTGTCCTTTTCCCTCCCTTATTCTTCTGCATCGATTCCCCCTTGTCAGTGTCCTCCCCAGTATGGCTCAGTCTGCACTGAATGCGCTTCTGGTTGGATTTGCTTTGTTGTAAAGCTGCCTTCTTTACGGTGAAGGAGGGGATGCGTGCAAGAGGGGGTGCCTTAAACTGTGGACTTAAGAGATTGGGCAGTAATTCTGCAGCATTCCTTAATGGTTTCTTACCCAAAAGTGCATTGTTCTGTGTTGTTGAATTGCAATGGAGCACATGCCCAAAGTAAATACAGAGCAGCAAACAACCAAGTATTGTTTAATGATGACACTGTATGCTTTCTTTATGACCCCGGCTATGGAAATTTGTGCAGAATTAGGCAAAGGTATGTTAGTATGCACACCTTTCATGCCTTTTTATGACATTTAGTTGATTCCATGCTTCATTACTATAAAACTGTGTTTCTCAACCTTAGCAAGTTTAAGATGCGTGGATTTCAACTCCCAGAATCCCCCAGCCAGCATGCTGGCTGGGGAATTCTGGGAGTTGAAGTCCACGCATCTTGAACTTGCTAAGGTTGAGAAACACTGCTGTAGAGAGTCAAGAAGATGACCTCGAGGGAGATACACAGGAACTGGTACCTAAGTAAAAGAGGCTAAAGCTTTTTTTCAAGTCCAGAACTACAAGGTAACATTTGGAAGTGACTTGGGCAGATGCCTCCCTGACTCACTGGGGGGGTATAAGAAGGAAGAGGAGGGGCAACACAATCAGACTTGTAATAAGATTCCGTTATTGTGGCCACGCTCAGTAAAAATAGTTTTAGCCTTCCTGTGGAATTGATTTCATGGTCTGGTTTACCTCATGGGGCTGATAATTGCCTAGTCAGTACAGGTAGTCCTCAACCTACAACCATTCATTCAATGACCGTTTTAAGTTATGACGGTGCTGGGAAAAGTGACTTAGGGCTGGACCTTGCGCTTACAGCCATCGGAGCTTCCCCGTGGTCACGTGATCAAAATTCCAGTGCTTGGCAACCAGCATGTATTTATGATAGTTGCAGCACCTCAGGGTCACGTAATCACCATGTGCAGCCTTCCCAGCCAACTTCTGACAAGCCAAGTCAATGGGGGAAATCGGATTTGCTTAACAACAGTGTGATTCACTTAATGACTGTGGCAAAAAGGTCTAAAATCAGGCATTACTCACTTAACGACCGCCTTGCTTAGCTACGGAAGTTCCGGTCCCAATTGTGGTCGTAAGTCGAGGACTACCTGTATGATTTATAAAACATAGCTTATAAATTTTATATTTTATATTCTTATATTTATATTTTATAATGCATCGTTTATTCTTTTATTTACTTGTAAACCGCCCGGAGTCGTTACTGCACGAGATGGGTGGTGAACAAATATGATATATAGATAAATAAATAAATGAGATATTATGGCCTGTTTAAACAACAATGGTTAAAGCTAACAGAGGCCTAGCACAGTATGGGAATCCAGCCTATATGACTCCCCTTTGGGAAGGAAGGGAGACATTTTTCTTATTCCAACTCTAGATACTTCCCTCTTCCTCTTTAATCAGGCTCTTTGCTCTATTTCACATGTGGGAGGGAGCAGGGATTCAAGCCATTTAGGAGCACGGTTCCTTTTTAAATCTCCCCTCCTGTACTATTCCCTCCCCCCCCCCAAAAAGTTAGGAACAGCTCCAGGGCTCCAGTTCTGAGCTGTCTGCTTCAAACTGCAGCTGGTCTGCATCATTTTGCTGCAGATCCCAGCGTGAAATAACACTTGTGACCTCCCTAAATAGCACTTGCTGTCTTCGGGAGAGAAGCGCAGCCATGCTGATCACATCTTCCTCATTAGAGTGCAGCATCTAAAGTCATTCCTAGAGAAAGGTCGTTTCTCCCCCCCACCACCCCGGCTGTCAATTCTGTTGCAGCCCATGAAAAACATGAACCAGAATGAACATTGGGTCTTAAGGTGCCGCTGAGCTTTTTGATCCAAACCTGGTGAGTTCGTTCTTCCTCGTTCCTTCCGAGTAGGGCTCTTCAGCCATGAAAAAAAAGCTTGACATTGATAAAAGGCACTCATGGTTTGGAGTGAGAATTTGAGCAGCAAACCAGTGTGCGGAGCTCAGAGGAATCAATCAAGGACTTCATTTGAATACCCCCATTATTTTTGTGCGCGTGAAAAGCAAATGAACCAGTTTGGGGAAATATATGAGAGCTGTTTCTTACCCTGTGGAGAACCTCTGCCGAAAACACGGCAGACTATTAACATTCCCACTTTGATTAATGGAAGGAATAACCATTCTCTTTGGGGGGGGGTTAACTGACTGAATACTGACTCTAGCTTTCATCTCTTAGCTGGAAACGAGGAGCAAGTCTTCAGCATATTCGGGAATCGCTTGGCCTTTCCTGGGTTTAGGTGGACTGCTTGGTCCACTAATGTCCCGCTTGCAACAGGCCTCTGTAGGAAAGTCCTTGTTCTGCGAGGAGCTGATCGAACACCTTCCCCGTGGAGTGTTTCGGTTTCGTGACCCATCTTTCTCCGGAAGGTTGTCTTTGGCCTTCTTTGAAGAGACGAGAACCGATAACTTGAGTTTTGTGTGTGGGTCCGTCTGCTGCGATTAAAATTCCACACCTCGGTGGCTTTCTTCTTACTCTGCTTTGTGGTCTTGAACGATTGCTGGCTTGTCCAGTGCCAGGAGGGACCCTGGGGCCAATTTTCTGTGCCAAGCAGTTCTTGGATTAAGCCAGGAAAGGGAGTACATATGTTCAGGTTGATGTAACCTGCTGTGACAGTCAGAGTGGTCCACATATGGTGCCTCCTGCAAATACTCTAAGCCACGTATATCTTGCATGAAACGTTCCCTACCCAGCATTGGGTTGGATTCAGAAGTGCAGGAACCTTGTTTTTAAATTGGCAGATTTCGGGCATGCAGGGGTGGGGAGGAGGGAGGAGGCTCCAGGCCTCAGCCAGCAAAGGGGTCCAGGTTGTCAGTTTTCACTAGAGACCCAGACGCTCCTGGCCCTGCCCCAGTGATGGGAGGATGGCGTGAGTGAGGGAAGGGGACACAGCAGCAGCAGGCCCAGGGGCCCCTCACCACAGAAGAAAGAAAAAGGCCCAGGTTAAGGAGGGGCATAGAGGAGGAGAGGGGAGGGGCACCTGAAAGACCCAGGGGCTCCTGCAGGTGAAGGCTAGGGGGGAAAAGGGGGGTGCCCTGCAGCCCGTGGCCGTCTCTTCTCCAGCCCTTTGGAAGCTGGTAGCAAGACGTGCCTTTCCCTGCCGCAGGCAGTGCTGTCTTGCCGCCTGCAGGCCACGTTTCGTCTCTTTGCTTTTGGTCCTAGCAGAGCCCTACGTGAATTGTGCTATCTGGTCTCTGGGTTTTTTTAAGACTACTTTTTCATTGCTAATTTGAATTTTTTTTTGTTCTAGTTTTCTTAGAATGTAGAGTACGAAAGGCGCTTAATATTATTGGTTGAAAACAGGCCATAATACTAAACCCAACAGAAAGTAGCACCAAATCTCAAATTTGTATTCCCATGGAAGCCTGAAAACCAAGCAAAGGGGGCAAAAATGTCTTGAAACAAAAGTCCTAAGTTGGCATTTATTAGTTTATTGATTGATTTCATTTATAGGCTGCCCTTCTCCCAAATGACTCTGAGCGGATTACAGCTGAGAACTGTTATGTGTAAAAACATGGAAAAGTTACCACTGGCTGGAAAAGCAAGGAGTTCCATTGCTGAGAAATTCTGGTAGTTGGTGGTGTGCCACGTTAAATAAAATAATGAAGAGTCCCTTTTCCAGGATGCCACCAGCTGCAGATTTTGACAGTGGTGGGATATTGAAAATAGACTTTCAAGAGGGTTAAGATCTTAAGGAATTGGATGTCCCTCTGGGGAAGATCTGCAATTAATTCCTCCTGCTTAGATTGAGCATGAGTTCACATACAATGCTGAATCAGAGGTCATTTCAACCATAGTTTGTTAAACAAGCCATGGTGGCTAGGTTTATGCAACATATTAAGTTGGCATATTAAGCCTACTCCCTTGTACTCTTATTAATGTTTGTACCAGCAAACCAGTGCCTGCTCAGTCTTCCACGTTTCAGTTCCTAGAGAAAATGTGACCTGTGCTGTGGGTTGGGGACAGATTATAAAAATGCGCACTCTCTTAAAATCCATCACTAGGCTTAATGCTAACGTGTGTGTCGGAGCAGACTCCACTCAGTGAAATCAGACTGTATATGAACAGTGGAGTCCTTGGTGCTCTCTGAGTCTTGTTTTCTTGCAGACGTTTCATTGCCAGGCTAGGTTCACACAACATATTAAGTTTGCTGGTTGATGACTGAAATAAACAGGCTTGACTTGATTAGGCAACAGATTAAGCCATCAATCATTCCTTTGATAGTTCCCCATCTCTCCCCCCCCTCCAAGGGGAGCCAAAAGTTTTGGCCTTTTCATTTGTTTGCCTTCTAGGGGAGTTGAAATGGTCAAATGGACACTTTACGCCTTGCAAAGGATAACATTATCTCTTCTCTGACAATAAGTATGCCCTAAAGCAGTGTTTCTCAACCTCAGCAACTTTAAGCTGTGTGGACTTCAGCTCCCAGAATTCCCCAGCCAGCATGGCTAGCTGGGGAGTTCTGGGAGTTGAAGTCCATACAGCTTAAAGTTGCTGAGGTTGAGAAATACTGCCCTAAAGTGACTGGAGTCAAAGATTCCACCATGGAACTCTCTTGGTTATAAGGCTTCTTCATCAACAGTATTAATTTGAGATAGTCCTGGATCAGTTTTGACCTCTGCCTCTCTGCCTTTTAGGAAATCTGTGGTCAGAAGCCATCTTCTTAGAGGCCAGACCTCAAAGAAAGACAAAGAGCGTGGATGCTCTGAAGAAGTGTGAACACGATCCCCACGTCCTCCTGGCAGTGGCCAAGTAAGTCATGATGCCTGTTTATTTTAAGGAGGCTGAATACTTCCCCCCAAGCAGATATTAATTGCATATACTATCCGGAATCATCACTGTTTTAAAAAAGATGTCAAGCTTCTAGTCCGCTGGAGGGTTCGCTAAAGGCTGTGAGCCTAGGAAGTTGTGTGAAATTACATGAAACGCTACATGGAGCCTACTCCCTTGTACTCTTATTAATGTTTGTACCAGCAAACCAGTGCCTGCTCAGTCTTCCACGTTTCAGTTCCTAGAGAAAATGTGACCTGTGCTGTGAGTTGGGGACAGATTATAAAAATGTGCACACACTTAAAATCCATCGCTAGGCTTAATGCTAACGTGTGTGTCGGAGCAGACTCCACTCAGTGAAATCAGACTGTATATGAACAGTGAAGTCCTTGGTGCTCTCTGAGCCTTGTTGTTTTCTTGCAGACGTTTCATTGCCAGGCTAGGCAACATCTTCAGTGCAAGGAGGGAGTGGGCCTTGCTCTCAGTTTGTACACCGTGGCTTGCCCTGCTTGTGTCGGTGGGAGTGTTGTTCTCTCCTTGGGAGTTCCTTGATTGGGCTGTAGTTTGCTGCTGGGTTGATTGCCTGAGCTAATAGTTCCCTGATTAAGGTATAATGTACTGTTTGATGGTTCATCTGGTGTTAACCCTAGTGTTAATCTTTGCATATCTGGATGTTGATTGCTGGCGAGGAGGTGTTCTGGTCTTTTGGCTTTTCTATTATCAAGGAACTCCCAAGGAGAGAACAACACTCCCACCAACACAAGCTGGACAAACCACGGTATCTAAACAGAGAGCAAGGCCCACTCCCTCCTTGCACTGAAGATGTTGCCTAGTCTGGCAATGAAACGTCTGCAAGAAAACAACAAGGCTCAGAGAGCATCAAGGACTCCACGGTTCAACCCTGAGCTACAAATGCTCGCTTCGATTTGTATATGAACCATATGAGCAACAATCTGTCCCTTCCTGGATAGGGTCAGACACTTGAACGGTGTGTGACTAACTGCAGCCTTCAAAAAAGTCCATTTGCCCATTGGCTGATAATGAATAATCCTGGATTGATCTTTTGGGACTCATGAATGGACTACAAGGATTTCTTCACCCCTTTTTCCTCTCTGTTCTGGAAATACTGTATATCTGATCAGGAACTCTGACGGGGCAGATGGACTTTGACGCGCTATTTCAGATTCAGGTATTGCTCATTCTGTCTTCCCGTGCTTAACAAAGCTGCTTTGACTGATCTCCTTAGATCTCTGTATCTGGGCCATGCTTTTCCAAGAACCAAGCAGCTGCTAACCTTGGCTCTTCTCCCCAATATCATCCCCTAAGCTTCCATGCCGATTCATTCTCACAGGTACTGGATGGAAGGAGGCCAAGGGGTAATTTCAAACATCTCCTTTATTGCTTTTGTTATTCCTCCACACCACTTAGACTTAAATTCTCTCTTGTTCTCCTTTCTAACATGGGACAGAAGGAATGGAGTTGGGTGTGGGGGGAGATAGAAAGGCTGTTAGCCACTCTAAAGACTAAAGAGAAGACAGCATGCACGCCCCTTGGTCACCGTATAGCAAGCTATCTTTCTTTCTGCAATTACCTGTTTTCTGTTGATGAAAATGAAATAAAACCACAATGCACGAGACGGCCCTTTGAAGGGAAAAGGCTGCAGGGAAGGAAGGAAAATGTGGGCTGGATTATTTTGAGAGAGGGAATCTGGGGGCACCTTTTCTGACTAACACCTTTTATTAAACGGCAGCTCACGAAAGCTTCGGTGGGAGGGAAAGTTTTTCTTTGCAGAGAAGAAAACAAAAGGTGCTGGCATATGTTCAGAGACACCCTTGCTATCTCGCTCTTGGCTCATGCCAGGCTTTTTTGCAATTAAGCCTGACTGGAATTCCTTGTGGGGGTTTGATTGTGGCATATTAGGGAAAATGCAATGGGGTCCTTGGCGTTCTGCCAGTGAGTCTCTCTTGCCGCTTTCCCTGACATCAGAACAGCACTCGCTGTCTCCTTCCATTACTTGGATGAGCAAAGGAGCACTGGCTGTGCTCTGTGATCCCCTCCCAGCACCGATTGAACGGAGCAAGGTTTAGGGAGCCTGGGCATCGTTCCTGCACCTGTCCCCTGAAATGTGTCTCTACAACTTGGTAGTCCTCTGTGGCTCTTGCAGATGCTGAATGGGCCCATCAGACTTAATTCCACGGGAAACCATTTTCTGAATATGGAAAACCACTGCAGTGTCTTGGAAAATGTCACGGTGAATTGTAAGGACTTTTTCTTGGAAAGGAAGCAAGGTTTTAACAGCCCTAGTAAAATTGTCAGCTCAGGCATGAGTGATTGCTTGTTCTAAATGAAGATTCTCCCCTTGCTCTGACAAACAGGCTTTGCTTGATTCTCTTTTAGGCACAACCCTTGTAAATAGCTTTCAGCAACGTCCCAGTATTAAGTGCTACATACTTTGCAGGTAGCATTTTTTTCCTTGTCAGCTATTGCAGTTACAAGTCCCCCCCCCCCCCGCCCCAATTGTGTTTACTAGACCATAAACTTACACGGTGGAACAGCTTGATCTGCCAGACAGCCTTTTTATTAAATGTCAAGAAATGGAAATCCCTGGGTCTTGACTGAGCCTCTGTGCTGGTATGCAAAACTGGTCCCTGTAAAATAGTGCAGTTGTTTGACTGAAGGATTTCTTTTAAAAGGAAGAAATAAAATTCAGAATGGATAACAGGCAGGGAAAGCTGGACCCTCAGAAGTAAGCCCACAATCTGGTTGCCTTCCTCAACTCACTGTCACTCACGCCCTCGTGACCTCCCGTCTGGACTACTGCAACGCGGTCTACATGGGGCTGCCCTTGAAGAGCATTCGGAGGCTTCAGCTGGTGCAGAATGCAGCTGCCCGGGTTGTAAACAGTGTCGGCTACTCAGCACACGTAACACCAACGCTGTGGGGGCTGCGTTGGTTGCCGGTGTGTTTCCGGGTGCAATTCAAGGTGCCGGCTGTCACCTTTAAAGCACTTCATGGCTTGGGACCTGGTTACCCAAGGGACCGTTGTTTCTCAGTTGTTTCTTCCTATCCAATCCGATCCAGCAGGATGGGCATGCTCCGGGTCCCGTCAGCCAAAGAATGTCGGCTGGCGGGGACCAGGAGACGGGCCTTTTCTGCCGTGGTGCCTGCCTTCTGGGACATCCTCTCTCCTGAGATTAGGATGGCCCCGGCCCTTTTGGCTTTCGGAAGGCCTCGAAGACCTGGCTTTGAGCCCAGGCCTGGGGCCCCGAGTGTGGGAAGGGCCCCGTTTCCTGGTGGTGCTGACACCGACAGATTTTAAGATCTCTCGGCTGTATTTATATTTATATTTAATTTCTTAGTATTGTTTCTATTGTCTGGTTGTTGTTTTTTATTGTTAGCCGCCCAGAGTCACTGGTTTGAGATGGGCGGGTATAGAAATTGAATAAATAAATAAATAAAATAAACCAATAAACTGTGCTGAGTGTCTTCAGCTCTGCTTTTGATAGATTTCCATGTTTAGAGGCAGTGCTGTATCGGAGGAGGGATTCATTCATTCATTCATTCATTCATTTGAGATTTGTCTGGCCGCCCATCTTCGGCTCTGCTTTTGATAGATTTCCATGTTTAGAGGCAGCACTGTATCAGAGGAAGGATTTATTTATTTATTTATTTGAGATTTGTCTGGTCGCCCATCTTAAACACAGCTCTGGGCAGCTCGCAGCAACAATAAAGCTGAGTAACTATAAAATCATAAGCCATAAAACGAAAACAAAAAACGAGTGCATCAGTCATCCCCTTGGGATGCCCTACAACCAGCTCCAGATATCCTCATTCTATCCCAGTGCCTGGGTAAAAAGCAAGGTCCTCACGGCCTTCCGAAAGGCTAAAAGTTTTAAATATTTTTAATGTATTTATTGTTTTTAGCTCTTTGTGTGCTGCCCAGAATCTCTTGTTTGTGAGATGGGTGGCTATATAAATCCAATAAATAAATAAATAAAATAAAATAAAATAAAAGGTATGGGGAATGGGAAGAAGAGTTCCTTGGTTGTATTTTAAGAGAAGGCAATAAGTTACTAAAATTGTTGATACTGGTTGTGATGGAGGGAGAAGTCATTTCTTTATTTCTTTTCTTTTTCTATACTATATTCTTATTTTTTCTTTTCTATTTTTTTTCTTTTCTGCACCTCCTGTTTTTTCTTTTTCTTTTAGTTTGCATTATTTTTATTGTTGTAATTGTAATTTTTAATAAAATTACTATTAAAAAACACCCAAAAGGCTAAAAGGGTGGAGGCGTGCCAGATCACTGTGGGGAGGGTGTTCTATAAGGAAGGAGCAGCCATGGAAAAGGCACGTGTTCTAGGTCCCATTAGGTGGTCGGATTTCAGGGAAAGGACCTGGAACGTGCCTACCTTATCCAAACTGGTAGGATGGACAGATACCCTCAGGGAGAGGCGGTCCTGCAAATTACCTGGCCCTGTGCCATGCAGGGCTTTGAAGGTGATAACCAGCACCTTGAATTCCACCTGGAGGGAAACTGGGAGCCAGTGCAGTTCACACAACAGAGGTGTAACATGGGCGAACCTAGGAACACCCAATACTGTGTGCGGCTCTGTGTTCTTGACCAGGTGTAGCTTCTGAGTGGTCCTCAAGGGCAAAGTGCATGAGATCTAATTGTGTTGTGAACTTCACTGTTGTAATTGGTTAACAAAATCCCCCTTGGGTAACTCCTATCCATCAGTAGGACTTCTCACAAGCCTTTCTGATGGACCATAGCGTAAATGGACAACTTAGGCATTTCCAGATTATTGTGCCTGTTGATCCCAGGCCAAGTGTGGGCAAAATACGTACGCTTTCTGTGATGGAATGTGAGGGCGACCCTGGAGAACCAAGGGAAGAGAGGCTGCCTAGGGAACAATCAGGTAAAAGGAAAGGGAATCCGTGAGAGGGTAATGGTCTAAAGAAGAAACTTAGGAAAGACCCACCTTGACCATTCAAGCAATAAATAGGGAGAGAGGGTGATTTGGACTTTCAGACTTGCAAGGTTCTGTTAATGTAGCCTTACAGTAAAGTAGAATTAGCTCGTCTGGTTGTGATTCCTGTCTGTTCTACCTGGAAGGACTGGCATTTTCTGTGTGTTTATGGCTGCCTCTGCAGGTGTTGAATTAGGTACTGCAAGGGAGATGGGTACTGAGCAAATGAGCTTAGAAGAATCGGTGAAGGATGACACAGAGAAGGCCGATACCTGTTCAGTGTCTGGGTTGAAATTGAAGAAAGCAGATTCCAATGGAAAGTTAGAAAGTTTTACCTAACAGTACGAGTCAGGAAGTAGTGGGCGCTCCTTCTCTGAACGTATTCGAGCGGAGGCTGGGCAGCCACGTGTCTGGGGTGCTTCAATTGGGAGTTTTGCACAGAGCTGGTCTCATGGCCTGTTGATCCTCTAAAATTCTGAGGAAGGAAGCTTTTTAAAAAATTTGCACACGGAAAAGACTTCCAAAGATCCTCGCTGCTGTCTTTGTTGCCGTTGCTGTTTGGCTTATCTGCAAATTCCACCGTATTTTTTTTTCCTGAGACAGAGCGAGCAGAATTAATAACTTCTTCCAACTCAGTGATTCTATTTCCAGAGCCGCTTGTCGGTGAAAAATGAATAGAAATGTTGCTGTAAGGGCCTTAACTAAGGGCCCAGTAATAGTCCAAGGGGCACCTCCAGAGTTTTTCCTTCTCCATTGGATGTGACTGGTGCTACTCAGGACTCTGACTGTCTCAGAAAGATGTTTGTGGCTGGCTGGGGAATTCTGGGAGTTGAAGTCCACACCTCTTAAAGTTGCCAAGGTTGGGAAACACTGCCTTAGCTTGTCTTCTCCTTCCTCCTCCTCTGCAGGTTGTTCTGGAGTGAACGTAAAATAACCAAGGCTCGAGAGTGGTTCCATCGGACCGTGAAGATAGATTCTGACCTGGGAGATGCTTGGGCGTTCTTTTATAAATTTGAGCTTCAGCATGGCACCGAGGTAAGGGAACGGCTGCTTCACTCAAACGGGAACTTTTTTGAAGAGACTTTGCTGACTGGGGAAGCTTCAGTGATGGTGGAATAGCGTCAGATGGCTTTTGATTTCCGTAGGTGAAAACATTGAGTTAAGCCAAGGCAAGCATCTGAGCTGCAAAAATCCAGTGGAAAGCTAAATAACAGCAAAGAGATACAGAAAACTCGGTCCTTTGTTTCTGTCTAGTATCACCTGTATTTTTGCAACCCAGATATTATATGCATAATCAGAGCTGCATTCTGGGTATTTTGGTGGTTAGGAATCCTAACTGCTCCATTCCCCAGATCTTCCATAGAGTGCATTTGCAACTCCCAAGTTATTTCCCAGCTCCTGGGCTGTTCAAATCCCTTTTTCCTCCCTGATTCCTTTTCCTTGTCTCTCAACTGTCCACCAGAGCTTTGTTCCCTGGGATTTTGTCTCTGGTCATTAGTCTGTGCTCCCTCCCTAAATATTCTGTTGAGGAGAGGGGGGAGTGGTTGGGAAATGGGTTTATTTATTTATTTACAGGACTTCTATGGCCGCCTATCTCATACGGTGACTCTAGGCGGCTCACAACTATCCATAAAACATAGTTAAAACATACCCTTCCCCCCAGGCACCAGGCCAAACAGCCTCTCAGCTCAACCCCCATCCTAGCGCAATGCTTGGGGGAAGAGCCAGGTCTTCACAGCCCTCCGGAAGGCTAAAAGGGGAGGGGTCCCTCTGACCTCCGGTGGGAGGCTGTTCCAAAGGGCTGGGGCAGCCACCGAGAAGGCATGCCTCCGAGGTCCCATCAGATGGCAACGTTTAAGGGAGGGGACCTGGAGCATACCCACCCCCGTTGCTTAGCCAGAGTGCTGCTTCCTATCTCTGAAGATTGTTCTGAAGTGGTTGGGCACAGCCAAGCACGTGGGGTAACTTGCGGAAGGTAGATGAGAATGGATTTGTCCCATTTTGTAGCTCTACCTTTAACGTGCAGCTTTAATGTACAACCGGTGCAGTTGTACATCCTCTTGTTAAAGTAAGAATCCTTAGCAGAGCCAGGGTTCTCCAGGAATCGTCCCGAGTTTCCGAGTCAGCCTCGCTAGATTGTGTGGTGCATCTCCCGAAGATGTCTTGCCACCTGAATGGTTAAGTCAAGCTTTGTGCCTTCTTTCACCCGGATGCAGGAGCAGCAGGAAGAGGTGAGGAAGCGCTGTGAAAATGCGGAGCCCCGCCACGGGGAGCTGTGGTGTGAGGTCTCCAAGGACATCAGCAACTGGCAGAGGAAGATTGGCGAGATCCTGATCCTGGTGGCAGCCAAGATCAAGAACACCTTCTAGAGCTCGGGAGGTGTGGAATCAAAGGAAGCCTCGGGTTGGGCTCTCGTGTTCTTGGTTATCACTCATGCAAAGAACACGAAAGAGAGAAAGATCTGGGGAGCACATTTGCCACAGCTGTGCCTTCTTGGGCACTTACTGGATAGCTGACAGTCACATGGACAATGAACTGGGTGGGAGGTGCTTCATATAGCAGCGTAGCAATTCTGAAGTGCAAACACCGGATCTTAGCAGTCCTAGTCGAGAGGCACATTTTCCCTCGTGTGCCTAAACTCTCCTGGTGTTTTGTGTTTTTTTTTCCTTTTTACCCCAGATTCTCCTGAGAAGCATCTGGCTGGTGGGCCCTCCTATGGACCTGCCAGCTTTCTGATAATTCAGTTTGCCTACCTAAAATCGCCTCCTTGCCCTTGAGTACCTACCGGGCTATTTAAAGAGTGAGGTCTATTTTTCTACAAGAAAACCCCAAGTGGTTTAAAACCCACTTTTCAGCAGAATTCTGTAGGAATCCTTGACTAGGAATTTTTCTTTTGTAAGAGGACCAAGAATGGAGGGAGAAAACCACCAGACCAGTTAGAAAGCTACAAATTTTGAAGTCTGTTGGAAAACCTGGGCAGAGAAACAGGCAGTGTGGCTACAGGGAAGCTCGCTGCTCATTGAGTTAGGACAGAATCTTGTCGAAACGCTTTTTGAAATTAAAATAAGGTACTGTTTTAACAGGTCCCCCCCCCCTTTTCTCTCTGGATGTTCTGTTTTCTTTCTGGAATTTTAAACAACAGTGCTTTCTTATCGGTAGAAGAATGATCACAAAATACAGAATAGGAGCCAATGAGAGTGGAAAAAAATGTGTTTAACTAACAGGTGATTTCACAGAAGAGCAGATAGCCATAGAGAGAGAATATTAAATGAAAAGCAAAGCTTATTGGCGGAAGGATGTGGGTATGCTGAGAAAGTCCCTGCTGTAATACAGTTGTGTGGGAATGTAGCCTGAACAAACCCTATTTAAACCCTTGTCCCTCTCATAGCGAAAGTTTCTTTCCCAATATCTTGGAGTTTTTAAGAAAATGCATTCCTAGCTTAATTCCTCCCCCTTGGAATCCCCTTCCAGGTCAAATCTTCCCAGCCTGTTAAGGAAAAACTGTTTTTTGTGTATTGGAATACATTGGAGTGTTTCTGCATGGCATCCTTGTTTTCAAGAAAGTTGTCTTAGCAGCAGCGGTTGTACATACAAGTAGCATGCTGCTTTAAAATACAAGTTTGGTCCGGGTTTACGCCTGCCTGGCCCTGAATCAATTTGGTTTGGATCATTTCATATTTTGATTCTTCCTCAAGGGGCTCACGTGGATGTTTTTGATAGCACCCAGAATACAGTTTGGTGGGACACCTAAATTGAGCAGAGATTATTTGGGGACTCAAACATGCATGAACCTGGCGCACACACCCTCTTTCTAAATAAATGAACACATCTGGAATTGGGAAAGCATATTCTGGAAGCATTCATGGGTCAGAAGGACATGGAAAAGGACTTCCACAGTGGAAGCATCCCTGTGTCAGAAGGCACACTGAGGGATGCCTTCTGCCCCCACTTCCACCTCCCTCCCTCCAGTTCACCAGGACTGAAATGACCCACCAGTTTTCTTCTAAGAATGCCTAGGGGGATCAGAGATTTTTACTGACAGTAAATAGGATGCTGTGGGCCGGTTTGCTGTGCAGCAGACTAGTTTTCTATTTCTTTAAATAGAAATGAAAATAAGAAACCAGTGGGATGGAGGACCTGGTGGGGGCCAAGGGAGATGCCTCGGGGTGTCCTCATCCCAGACACGCACTGTCCTCCCGTCTTCACAATATGCATTTCCCATTTTGCCCTTGGTGTGGTAGCGAGCCACATACTGGGGTGCTCCCGTCTTCTCCTTACGTTCAGAGGTCTGTCTAGTGAAGCCTCTGCCAGCTGGCTGGGGATGATGGGGATTGTAGGTCGGGGCATCTAGAAGTCTCCTGGTTGGGGAAAGCCGCTCTAGAAAAGGGGAGGGGCTGGGAGTAAGCAGCATGATGGTCGTCTTGTTCTCTTGAGCTCTGTGTCATTACAGGTAGTCCTTGCTTAACAACCATTCATTTAGTGGCAGTTCGGAATTACAGCGGTGCTGAAGAAACTGACTTATGACTGGAACTCTTGCTTATGACCATTGCAGCATCACCGCGGTCACATGATTATGATTTGGGCACTTGGCAACTGGTTCACATTTATGACTGCCACAGCATCCCATCGTCACGTGATCGCCATTTTCAACCTTCCCGGCTGGCTTCTGGCAAGCAAAATCAGTGGGGAAATGGCATGATTCGCTTAACAACCATGTGGGTCGCTTAATACCTGTGGTGTTTCACTTAACAACTGCTGCAAAAAAATGGTTGTAAAATCAGGTCAGATCTATGGAACCCCACTAATATGGCAATTTCTTAAACTCAGGCTGTTAAAGAATTGTCCATATGGAAGGGAGATACAGATCTGGTGTCCTCTCCGACCTTTCCTTGCCCTGAATACATGCACCTATCTTCAGTACTTCCCAGGAAGGATGGCCAGGGATCTTCAGGAGTCGAAGTCCAACCCACATGGGAAACACCAGGCTGTAGAAGGCAGCCATCAAGAGAAAGATTGCTATTGCTTTAAAATCAAGTTGTATCCTCGTCCCTTCTTTCCTAGCACAAGAAGGACAACCCAGTCCTATCCTAGTCAGAACATTTGGGACAATAGCAGTGAAGGAAGCCTGTATTGGCCCAGTCCATCACAAGGCCTACATGTGCATCTGTTATTACTTAATGTTGACCCAGCAGGATTAATGACCAGTTTCCACCTGCACTGCATTTGCACAGATGCCAAGCTAGTCAGTAATCCTAGTTACTTGGGTGGCTTAGCTTCTTGTGTGAATCCAGCCTTTTCAGCTGGCTTACGGTTCAGTTGTAGAAATCAGAAAATGGGTTAATTCCATAACCAAGTTATGTATGTTGTGTGAGCTCACCCTTCAAGCCAATTTGAGAAGAGTTAGACTGATACATCTGAACTTCACAATGAATTTAGTTCATAAAATTGTAGGATTGGAAGAGACTTGGAAGATCATCTAGTCAACCCCCCCCCCCCCCATTCACTACTGTTTAAACACTTGCAATGAAGGAGAGTCTACGATCTCCAGAGGTAATCTATTCAATACTAACCAATGCCCAATGGCAATTACAGATTTTTCTTTGTAAGATACCAAAAATATATCTTTAAGGAGCATATAATACAGTAACTATATGTTAATGCAGACAGCATTGTGACCCATTGCTACCTTTGTTTAAAGGTACAAGCCTTTAACCTACAAGGATCCTAGAGCTGAAAATGGTCATTTAGGTGATTCTTTCTCAACCGTGGCAACTTTAAGATGTCTGGACTTCAACTCCCAGAATTCCCCAGCCAGCTATGCTCAATGCAGGAATCCACACTGAAGCGTCCCGGACAGATGGCTGTCCAGATGCCACTTGAACCCTTTCAGGGAAGGGGAGCCCACCACTCTTCTGGATCGTAGGGCCACTGTCAAACTGCTCTTGCCATGAGGAAGTTTTTAAAAATTCAATCAGAATATGCTTTCCTGCGAGTTGAACCCATTACTGTGTCTCCTGCACTTTTCGATACATTCCTTCAATTATTCTTCGTACGATTTAAGCTTTCAGTCCCTCTGATTATCCTCACTGCCTTTCTCTAAACGGCTCCACTTGTCGAAATTCTTAACCGTGATGGCCAGAACAGGGCACGATACTTGAGGTCAGCATTGACTGAAGCTGAGTATGTTGGAATTGTTCATCCCTGTGATTCAAAAAACACTTTGGTTGATGCAGCCAAAACTGCATTTTTGGGGGGAGCCACATCACACTGTTAACTGTAATTCAATTTGCAGATTACTATTCTCAGTTCTTTTTCACTAATGCAGTTAGCAGACTGGGCATAACCAAGGCCACGCCTGTGCATTTGATTTCTCTTTCCTAATTGAAGAACCTCCTCTTGTCTCTGTTGAATTTCATTCTCTTATTTTCAGCCCCTTTCTCCAACCTCTCTAGATTGCTTTGTGGTTTATTTCAGTATTAATATCCCAAGAAAATTCAAGTGACAGTGACAAAGCTGGTTTGTTTTTTCTGAGGTCTGCAATTGCTTGCTTGCTTGCTTGCTTATTTATTTTTCAAATTTCTATCACCGCCCATCTCCCCCAAAAGGGGACTCTGGGCAGTTAGTCAGTGTTTCTCAAACTTGGCCACTTTAAGATGTGCGGACTTCAACTCCCAGAATTCCCCAGCCAGTATGGGGAATTCTGGGAGTTGAAGTCCACACATGCTGGCTGGGGAATTCTGGGAGTTGAGGTCCACCCATCTTAAAGTTTGAGAAACACTGACTTGGATCCATCCTCAATGAAAGATGCAGCCACTTTTGGACACAAGGGGGTACTAGTGAGCTATCTCCAACTTTGTGGTGTCTCCCAGCACCAGAGGTTTCTGAACATTTGTTTTATCTTCCTGGGGTTATAGGTCTCTCCAGTTGTGAATGACTCAGAATGGTGTGCATCCCAACCTCTATAAATAGAGTTAAAAGCAATATAATTAAAAATCACCAATAATATGCCCTCTGTATCTAACACTGGGGATGTTCATCAAAATAACTGAAAACCAAAACGATTGCCTGCTAGCAGGGAGAAGATCACAGCAGTCCAGCCCCCGTGTCTGATGGAATAACCAAGCTTTAATGGCCTTCCTAAAAAACGGGTGTTTAGATATCTGGGGGGACGCTGTTCCACAGAAGTGGGGCAGTGATGGCGAAGGCTTGCTTCCACGGTGCCTGGAGAGGGCATTTCCTAAGCGAAAAGAGACGGAGGGAGCCCATTCGATCAGATCTTGGACATCTTGGACCAGGTCCCTCAAAGCCTCTCTTCGCTCTTCAAGGAAAACCCCAGTCCTACATGAACACTGGTCTAAGGGTTCAGAAACTTCTGCCAACCTGCTTTGTCTTTGGGGAAGTGGAATTCTTGGATTGCTTATGTCCAGTTCCAGCTTTTTCCAGCAAAGACTTCTGTTCGGCTAATACTAAGGGCTTGCAAGTCACTTGAGTATGTCTCTGCAAGTGTAGGATGGGGAAAGCTTGATAAGTGATGGCTTGACCAACTCAGAGACCCAGCTGCCACACTGGGTCAACAGGCAAAAGTTTTGGGTGACCTCAGTGCCCCCTGCAAACCCTGCCCATCAAGTGTTCAAAGTATTGTGCCAACTCTAGGCGAAATGGGTTAATTTAGCAAGGAGTGTTATGTGAATACAGATCGAGCACATTTATTGTGAAAGGCAGTATTTTGCCAGATTCTGCTTTACTGGTCCACGAGGACAAAAAGCCGCTCATACAATTTGTTCCATCTGATGGGTTCGTCTTACAAAGGGTAAGCCACATAATGTTCCCCAAAGCCTTTCTTGAAGAATCCATACCCTGCTCCCAAACTAATTCTTAATACAGCAAGAAAGGAAAATACCTACGGAACAACATTAACTGCATCTAATTGATTTTAATTGTAGTTATTTAATCTTTGGCCTGAGATCTGCCCATCCTTTTTTTCCCCTTGGAGTCTGTCTCCCAGCCTAGCATATAAAGTGAAAAGGCAGCCCTTGGGCCCAGAAAGAGTGCCTCCCTGGGTTAAAAGCAGAGGAGCAGAGCAAAGAAGGAAGTTGGCAACCTGAAGAAGGAACCAGGCTGTTACGCAGTGCAGGATCTCTCCTGTGTCTTTAACTGCGACTCAACATGGAATTATTTTAGCAGCGGAAGTTTTTCCTGGCAAAGACAAGTGTTGGCAAAAGATTTCCCTGCTGAATTTCTGTCAGTTCAGCTACAGATAAAAACACAGGAATGCAGCCAGTTTTTTAAAGCAATAACGGATTTCTAAGGCAGGAATGGGCAACCTTTTGGTGAAGGAGGCAGCCCGGTGAATTTTTCTACAGTCACCGGGCCCCATTGCCTTGGGAAGTGATGCCAAAAAGGGCTGTGTCACACACGAGTATGGGTTCACAATTTTCAACGTGTGGGAAAGTGGATTAGAAATGTTCCCTTTGGTTTTTCAATAGTGCAAAACCTCTTTTAGGGCTTGGAAGCCCTACAGAGGTGTTGGCTTAACAAAGTACGCTTGACCTTAAACCTGGCTTAACAAAACACACTTAATCTTAAACACAGGTTTAACAATACCTAATTGTTGCGTTCACATGACATGCTGTGTCTCAACCAACCAACCATATTTCATACAACATGCAGAAACACAGCCTGGGTTCCCAAAGAACCAGTAACTATCCAACACCCTTTTAGCCTAGCCTAGCATGTTGCGGGAATCCATATTTTGTGTCTTTCCTGTTTCAAAATGGCAGGAATCTGCTCTGAATTTTGCATGGTCAGTGATGGCTCCCCAGGCCACAATAAAGTGGAGGAACATTTTCCCTGTTCTGCTAGGCAGACACTGAAGTTGGTCTGAACCAGAACATCTCTCAGTTCAGTTTCTTAGTGACATTCCCCAAGCACCTCAACTCTTCTGCAGGAGATGAAAGAACCCTTAACTTGCAGGAAACATACACGAATTATGCTTTGGTAGACCCAAGGCCTTGCAGAGCCAAAATACTCTCCATGTTCCCTTGCATTGGAAGAAAATTACCCCAGCATGAAACATCTGTCCATTACTGATCCTCCTCCTACCAAGATGGCCTCTGTTCCCAGTCCTTTGACTTCCCTCAAGGTAATGGGGGATTAAGCCTAGCCTTGAGGCTGCCCTTGGACAGTGTTGGAATAAGGGGGAACCGCTACTTAAACTCTAGTGCATACTTAAGTCTGTCTAACTCCTGGGTTGGAGACGAGATGGAGGCAACTTCATGGGGACAGAAGTTGCCAGGATGGGTTTGTATCATGGCCTGGTGCAAACTCAGAAAAACCTGGTGAGGCCAAAGTGTTGTTATGATCTATACAGGGACAAAAGCCAGCTACAGCATAGCTTTCACCACCCTAAGATAAAGGGCTCCCTTTGCATCAAATATCAAGTGGATGAATACAAACAGGCTAATTGGGCTATGAACAAAAACAAAACAATGAGATGCAAAAAAGCCTCTTTTTAAATCATCTTAAATGACAATGCTGTTAACACACACAGTCCAAAAAGAAAAAAAAAAGGTCAACAATGAGGAATAAGCAGGATGAACATTTCAAAGCATGGATGGATACTGGACACCTTCCAGATGTGGGCAAACTACAACTCCCAGCATTCCTTACCATTCAGCACAACTGGGCTGGTAGGAGCTAGAGTCGAACAGCCTCTGTTTTTCACACCTCCTGTCAAGTGAGAATTGGAAAAGCAAATCAGAAAGGGGCGGAAGCTGGGATATATACTTGGAGCAGGGTGACCACATCTGGGCTTCAAAAGTCTGGATGGCTGCTTGGAGGTGACACAGCTTTCTGGGTCTCTTTGATGCCATCTAATGGCAATTTGGAGTTTTGTGGTTTAGATCAGGCAGATCAAACTCGGCTGGGTGGAACCTTGGCAGGAGGGCTTCTAACCAGGTCATGCCACAACCTATTGCGGATTGCTGGACTTTGGCTAAACAACATCCTGGGTTTGTCAGAAGCTTTTGCACTGTTGATAAATCTTGAGATTGGGAGTGTGTCTGCATTTTTCCAATTGCCACGGCTAAGGCAATCCCATTCTGAGGCAAACTGGAAAGCAGGCAAGGAAATTACTGTTATATTTATTGATTGACTCACTACGTGCCATCAGGTAGGTGTGGACTCTTAGCGACCACCCAGATAGATTTTCTCCAGGATGATCTGTCCCCAACCTGGTCCTTAGGTCTTCCAACAATGCCCCCACCACCTGGTATAAATGGGTCCATCTCCCTTGTTGCTGGTCCTCCTCCTCTTCTCTTTCCTTCCACCTTTCCCAGCATCAGAGCCTTCTGCAGGGAATATCTGGCCTTTAGTTTGAAGGCAGCATACCTAATGCTCCTGCCTCCTATTTTCCCTACAACAACCCTGTGAGGTAGATTGGGCTGAGAGGGAGGGACTGGCCCAAAATCCCATGTCTGAGGAAGGACTCGAACTCAGGGTCTCTACCCTGCAGCTTTCAACCACCACACCCAGCTGGAATCTCCTGGTTGAATCACGACCAAGAATAGGTCCAGGGAAGTTGCCAACTTCAGCTGAGAGAAAGAAGAAAGAAAGAAAGAAAGAAAGAAAGAAAGAAAGAAAGAAGGAAGGAAGGAAGGAGGGAAGGAAGGAAGGAAGGAGGGAAGGAAGGAAGGAGGGAAGGAAAGGGGAGGAAAGGAAAGGGGAGGAAGGAAGGAAGGAAAAAGAAAGAAAGAAAGAGAAAGAAAGAAAGAAAGAAAGAAAGAAAAAGAAAAGGAAGGAAGGAGGGAAGGAAAGGGGAGGAAAGGAAAGGGGAGGAAGGAAGGAAGGAAAAAGAAAGAAAGAAAAAGAAAGAAAGAAAGAAAGAAAGAAAAGGAAGGAGGGAAGGAAGGAGGGAAGGAAAGGGGAGGAAAGGAAAGGGGAGGAAGGAAGGAAGGAAAAAGAAAGAAAGAAAAAGAAAGAAAGAAAAAGCATAAGAATCAAGGCAGTGCTTAATCCAGTGTTTCTCAACCTTGGCAACTTCAAGCTGTGTGGACTTCAACTCCCCAAACTCCCCAGCCACACAGCTTAAGGTTGCCAAGGTTGAGAAACACTGGCTTAACCCCTAACCTTCACACTACTTACCATGTTTTTTTTTTTCCTCCTGATGGGGAAAAATTATATAAATACTCTTGGCCTAGAAGAGCGAGCAACTTTCAGGAAGGGAAAGGAGTGAGCAGGTCCTTCCTTTGCTGCTGTTTTTTTTTTTCTTCCCTTCATTTGCTGGCTCTGCCGCTCCTTTTCAGATGAAAAACACACCCAACTGTATCTGGAGGGGTTTTGCTTGGATTTTCTGAGTACCCCCTCCCCTTGGCTGAGCCCTGGAAACCATGTCCCTGATCTGGCCTCGGAGGAAGGATGACGGCATGGAAAGAAGGGACGGAAGGAAGGAAAGAGGAGAGGAAAGAGTGCAGGGAGGGAGAAGAGAGAGGAACAAAACAACGGGGGGGGGGGGGAAGAGACCAAAATAGCAACCGAGAGAGGCAGCCGAACAGAGGTTGGGGGTAGGAGGGAGGCTTCCTCAGGAAAGCCCAGGAAACCTCCAAGGCCACTGTGAACACCTGGGTGTTCATTGTCGCCAAGTTGTCCAGCACACATCTGGAATCCTACAGAAGGTTGCCATTGCTCCATCTTAGAGTTGAGACTGAGCAGATGGGGGTGGGGGGGTTCTTTAGGAGGAAGTGGGACCCAGGAGCTGGAAAGGGCCCACGTGCTCAGCAAGTCCAGCCTCCGATCAGGGCAGGAAGCCAATGAGAACAGCCAGGACAGAGGGAGGTCTCCCTTCAGCTTCCATACCACTGCTCTGGAATGATCGGGTGGCCTTCAGATGCTGGAAGAAGGCTTCTTCTCAAGTCAACATGCCTGGGTCTTCCATTTTGTCTTGTAGGTCTTGGCCTCCAGTCCAGGGCTACCTTCAAGAGGGTCAAAAAAGGAAAGAAAAGAATGAGATTACAAGGATGTCCCTGGGGAGGCAAAAACAGTCAAGATGGTGGCCACCACCATGCAGTTGAAGGGCTTGGCTTGACTTTTCTAGCAAACCCCACCCCACAAAATGGCAATCATACAGAGGTTTATAAACTCAGATGGGGTCCCTTTGGCTCCCCCTTGCCTAGCAGAAAAGAGTTGCTAATTTCTGGGTGTCTTTTAAGAGCTTGGGGTGGGATCCTTTCCATGGCTGCATCCACGCAAGATCTCCGACGGCGGCATTGAAAGCCCTTTGCTGGCACCAACCTTTTCCTTTTCATCCATCGGATGCCAGCCTTCCCTACCCTGGCCCTTTCTGGAGGGTGGGACTGCACATGCCCTTTTCCCCAGCCACCGTAGCACTTGGGCTGGGATGATGGGCATTGTAGTTCAGCATTTCTGGAAGGCTCAGTGGAAAATGCTGCCACCGTCTGGTTGGATTCAATCTGTGCTTCTAAGTCACCTTTTCTGTTTTTGCGGCCCTTCCTCTTACTTCCGTTTGGCGGTGAACTGAACCTCTTTCCAACTCCCCAGGTTCCTAAAAGGGGGGGGGGATTTTTTAATTTCTCTGCTTTGACTTTTATGCCCGATTGCCCTGATTTTTCTTCCTATTTGCAATTTTCCTGTTTGTTTTTATTTCTCTGAGGAATACATAGGCAGTGCCCCTTCCAGATAAAATGGATTTTGAAGCAAGTGGCTGGTCCCCTGGGAAGCTGTGTGTGGGTTTTGTTTTTTGTTTTTAAACTAAACAGCAGCACCTCCCTTTTAAATAAATAAAAAGAGCTCTACCTTTGAAGCAAGGTACAGTATTATGCGATGGTTGGGCCACCTCTATTTTGCAGTCCTGCTCAGATGGACGTCACGAGTCTGTAAGAAAGACTTGGGGCAGAAAAGCCCAACTGTTCCACCTGGTCTTTGGGAAGAAAATCCGACTTTTAAGGCCAGCCAGGGAGAGTTCAGCCAGCATCCCTTCCGTGGCTCCAGACAGACAAGGGGAATTCTGTCCAGGATGGGGCGGAACAGGCTTGGGGTGAAAGAGGGCAGACTGGCAGGGATGTGAAAAACAGGACAGGGAAAGGAAGCAAGGATCCCTTGGCCCCAACTTGGTGGTGGGAGAACCGGATTGGGTACAATTATCCACAGCCTGACATTAACTTGCCCTTCATTGCATTCTTTGTAGGAATGTTGCTGGCTGAATCTTTATGACCAAATGCAGCTTTCGGCAGATGCAGTCGCTGCAATTCATGGACAAACAGGGATCTGTGCCATTCCATAACGCCAGTTCTTAACAACAGACCCGCAATAGGGTTTTTCTCCCTAGGATAAAGCGGGAGCAATTTGCAGGCCATCTGTATCACCGCCCCCCCAGACCCCGGTTTGCACAGCCCCCCTGGATGAAGCTGTCCAAATTTTACAACCCAGCAGTTATTCAGCAGTGTGATTTGGGGCTATTTTTAGCCAAATTAAAGGTGGGTGTGGGTGCAGAAAGCATTTATTAGGGAGAAGCAAATGTATTGATAATGGTTCACTTCTGATTTAAAATTCATTCCATCCATCCATCCATCCATCCATCCATCCATCCATCCAAAACATTTATATAGCCATCCATCTTAACTCTGGGCAGCTTGCAATCAATAAAACAGTATAAAAACAGTATAAAACAATAAAAAAGAATATAAAAACTGTTTATACCATATAAAAACAGTATAAATACCATGCATGCCCTCCTCCCTCCTGCCTTGAATTCTTTGTAATTGCACCTATACCATTTTCTTAGCAGCATTATAGAGGGTGGGGTGGGGTTTTTTTTTTTTTTTTGCCTTTTTCTAAGACGGTCTTCAGCCTCCCGGTCTAGCCTTAAAGTTCTAAAATTCCCTGGTGGTCTCCCATCCAAGTCCTAACTGGAGCCAATCCTGCTAAATCCTGAATCTGCTTGGCACTGCCAGCTTCTGAAGATCGATTCTCTTCCCCTACTGCTACAGGTTAAAAATGTTTGACTGCAACCTTAGCGACAGCAGCAGGTCAAGACACACATTTCTAAAGGTTAAAAAAAGCCTTACCAAAAAGACGGGGGGATCTAACCACAGCTGCAAAATCATTCCTTATTCACTTCCGGAGACAGAAGAGGATGTCGGAAGGACTAAATACAGAAGTCACCATCTTTGAATGCTATTCCACATGGCAAAGAGAACAGCTCGGGCACATTTATGGTCCTATCTCCCATTCTGCCTTCATCCATTTCCCGGTCTGACCATAAAGCTCTTATAAATGTCTTTTCCAGGGCAGAGATCAACTCATTGTGCAAAAGAGTAATTGCACTTGATTTGTTTTAATTTAGCAATTCAGCGTGTTCCTTGTGGAGTGTGAACCTCTTTGCCAACACGGTCAAAGACTGTGCTACACAGCTTTGGTTGAATGTGGCTTCTCCCTGAGCACCTTGCTTTCCTTGACCCTTTGATTTTTAGAGGAGAATAGCAAAGCTCTTTCCGCCAAAGGTCTGTTCTAGAAAAAAGGCCACGCGTGATTTCATCAGTAGAGGTGATTACTGTTGTACCCCTGAAGTGGTGAATGGCCAGCACTGCTACAAGGCATGGGGAGACGTGGGTTTACACAGCAACACTAACCCTCACCCTGGTTAACAAGTACAATTCACATGTTTCCTTATCAAGGTTGTTTGTGGGTAGGGGTAAAAAAGTCAAGATGGCGCGGCCACACGTGAACAGAGCCCCACCCCTTTTCAACACATGTTGACCGTGTTGACTTGGGCTAACTTGAGTTGCTTACCAGCATCTGAAGAGACTTTTCTTCCCACCCATCCTTTTTAGGTATCTAAATGGTATCTCATGGTGGCTAATGGTAATAGCATTAGCCATCTTCTGTACAGACTGACCTGTAATTTACAGTGATATGCTAAGTTCTAGACTGGTGAGAGATTCCAAAAGTCCTTTTGGATGGTGGCATCCTGATCCTGGAGCTTTCTCTGAACATACCCATCAAACTTTCATGACTGTTTGTTGGCACTCTACAAGGCTGAGACTTTTTTCTATTTTGTTTTAAAGAAACAATTGCACAACATTCATGTTCGTTGGCTGTTGTGATTTTGCGGTGCACGAGTTTTATTGTTGGTAATGTATTGTTGGTGATGTATTGCTGGTGATTTATTGTTGGTAACCCTTTGGTGGACCCATTTAGCCAGAAAAATGGCCACCACCACCCCGCTTTTTCTGCAGAAGAATCAAAGTGTCTGTCTCAATGGGTGAGCTGTTCCCCACTTGCTGGATGCTTGAAAGAGAAATGATAATATATTCTACACTGATGGACTTACTGAAATGTCTCTCAGCTACCCTCTCCATTTGAGGACTCTAGGCAGCTTGCAGATGTCAATGCAGAACAAAATCCAAGGTACCAAAGTCATTAAAAAGAAGCAGCGTTTAAAAAAACAACAACCCTTAAGTGGCTTATGTGAAAAGAAAGGCTTGAAGATTTCCTTTTAAGCTGTAACAGGAAGAGAGACAGCCTCAACTTCAAGAAGAAATTGTCTTGCCACACCCATCCCACAAAAAACAGAATGTTAAATGCTGATATGAAGAGTGTCTATGTTTACAGAATTTGCAAATGGTGCTATATCGGACCAAGAGCATGGGTAGACCATTGACTAGGCAGGTCACCTGGGTCCCGATCTAGGTGCAAGGTCAGAGGAAGATGAAGAAAACTTGTTCGGAGGGTTACCTGTTTTTCTGTCCCAGCTCTGAAGCTGTTATTCTATGGTGAACTTACATCAGAAGTTGCCCTACTTGGTATTCAATCATATTGCATCTAGGTAGTATTGTCTGCACCAGACTTCTCCGATACAATGTCCTCCACATGGGTTGTCCTTCAACTCACATGTTCCTCAGCCTGCGCTGCCAAGAGCTATGAGGTCCACCACATATGTCAGATGATCAGTTGGGCAACACTGCCCAACTGACCATCGTGGTCACCTTCTGCATGGAAAGGATGTGCATCACCCAATGGGTCTATTCACCCAACATACGTAACCACATCTGTTCAAGAGCTGGAGGTTGCACTGGCACCCCATGCTGACTTTGGCTAATGCTAACCTTGGCTAGTGTTTTAGTGGCTTCACTTGGGAACCCGGTCTTGTGGGTTTCTTCACTATTCAGTACTTTGCGTGAACTCAGAAAATGGGCTGGTTCATTAACCAGCTTAAATGGAATGTATGGATTGATTTATAGCCCAGTGACTCTTGAGTGCAGCGTTTCTCAAAACCTTGGCCACTTTAAGATGTGTGGTCTTCAACTCCCAGAATTCCCCAGCCAGCATGGAATTGAAGTCCAGTTTCTTAAAGTGGTCAAGGTTGAGAAACGCTGCTCTAGTGATAGCTCTTTTGAGCTGTAATGTCCTTAGGTCACCATTTTTATGACCTCTGCATGGCACAGGGGCTCCCCAGATCTAATCCATGCTTTCTTGGCCTAGCTAAAAGATGGCTTCTTCCCCATCCCCAATCCCCACCACCTCCTGCTTTGAAAGGAGACTGATTGTTTCTCAGGAAGAAAATTATAATAATAATAATAATTATTATTATTAAAGCAGAGAAGAGATCCTTGGCGTTCCTTTGTGGGCCATATTTTATTCCGACAATTAACAAAACAAACTCCGGCCGCTTGGGTCTGCCTGTGATTATTTGCTTGACAATTCCCCAGCCTGGCACATGGGCGTTCTCTCCCGCATGGCCTGGTGCCAGGTTGTTTTCAATCCACTTTCCAGAAGCTCGTCTCCTTCCAGAAAGAGCTTCTGGCTCCGGGCAGGGCGCCTTGAAGCAGAATGTCCTCACTCTCCCGCAGAGCAAGGAGGGCGCCACCGTGTCCTCAGACCAGTCCTCAAAGGAACATTTTCTTCTTCTGTAGCCTCTTCTTTGTGGTAAGAGGATAGGCCATCCACAGAAATAGCATCCCTTAGCTCTAAGTGCCAGCCCCCAGGTTTTTCCAGCAGCCCCCAAGCTTTGCCCCCAAGTAGGGAAGAGCCCTCTGCCCCTCTCCCCCACTTCTCCCACACCAACATTTCTCCAGTTCCCAGGAAGTGTTGGAGGCAGGCGCATTCGCCTTCTTCTAAAACCCAGCAAGGGGACCAATCATGGCTGACACCTAAGCCAGAACACCAGTGGATTGATCTTCCAGCTGAGCATTTTTGAAACACAGAGTTTAAAAAAGTGTTTCCTAAGAAATCAGGAAAAATATGGATGGATGGATGGATGGATGGAATACTGTGAGTCTCCAGCAGGGGTGTCCACATGCTATGCATTGTAAAAAGGGGAGGCTGCCATCTTGACTTTTTTGACCCGTCCTCCCCTGCAGATGCACCCGGTCTCCATTAGCTAAGTATTAAGGATGCACTGCACTTCAGCCTCACCTGAGCTCCAGTTTCCAGCCCTAACTTCAGCAAGACGCTCGGGCTGTAAGGCAGTGTTTCTCAACCTTGGCAGCCTGAAGGTGTGTGGATGTCAACTCCCAGAATTCCCCAGCCAGCAAGCCACACATCTTCAAGTTGCCAAGGTTGAGAAACACTGCTCTAAGGCTATCTAACAAAAGAGAAAGATTCAGTCCTGAATCTGAGATTCAATTGCATTGTTGCGGCTGCCGTCTTGACGTTTTTGATCACACCCTGCGGACACCCCTGTGTCTTATGGCAGAGGCCCACACCTTTAGAAACGTGTTAGTCTTTCAGAAACCACGAGGCTCTGAAATATTTTGGCTGCCACAGGTGAACGAGGCTGGCCCTACTCTTAATGCAACAAAGTGGCTGCTTTGTGTGATAGGTTGGGATGGGGAGTGAATCGGGACCCCGGCCACCACCCACTGTCCTTGCGTCCACCCCCAAGAGCATCACAGATACTTAGAGGAATGCAGAGTGAGGTCTTGTGGTCTCTGCTCGCACACACTGATGCCTATGACGCTGTTGTTTGCCTGCCAAAGGGTGAGTAGCACTACTGCGATTTTCTCAAAGGGAAGGGTGCACAGGAGGGTATTCTGGGTGGTGGTGGGTCCTCCTCTGATCTCAAGCCTGTTTGAGGCCACCCCGGTGGCCACTCCCACGGTAATTAAACCACTATGGAATTCTCTGCTAAATCAAATCCTCCATTCTGCCACCAGGAAACATAAGATAATAATCCTTTGCAGAGCTCAGAACAACGGCATACATGTACGGCTTGCTTCTCTACCTCTTTCTCCCACACAGCAGAGTTCATCTGTGGGCAGAAGAGCTCCATGTATGAAGTGAAATATCAAAGGCAGAGTTCCCCCTGTTTGTAAGTGGAGGTTTTGTCACGGATCCAAAGCTAACCAGCCCAAAATTTAGCAAATCCCACCTTCAGCCCCCTTTCACTATTGATCAGTGGACCCTCCGACAGGGTGGCTGCAAGAGGCATCCTCTTTCCTCCATGAGATCAGACTCTGCTTGAAATCTATGATTACATTGATTATACTACTAGGAGGAATTTTATTACTGTTTTTCAGGGACAAGTAAAAAAACAATCAAACTTTGTTCTTCAGTGGCACTTGAAGATCTCCACCAGCTTGGTCAACACGCAAAGTCTCGAGTGGCTTCTGGATTTTAAAGTAAAGCTCATCGTCAAAGCAGAAATTGTCGGGTGGCTGGGCTAAGAAAGGTAGTTTTAAAAGCAGCCCAGTGAGATACCCTCCTACAAGGGACATGAAGATTGAGAGGCCGAGGCCTACCACTTGGAAAAGAGCCTGCTGTGAGGCAGTTCTTCCCAGGGTGTCACCAATAAAGGTTGTCTCCACAGTGACATTTTGTAAGGGTGGACTCCGTGCAGGGAAGACTTGGTAAAGCTGGAGGCCGTAGGCCTCATCTGGCACTAACAAAATGGCCACAATTCCAGCCATGGCCCCAATGATGCCTGGAAGACCATGAAGGTTGTGGATCCCACACTGATCCTGAATATGGAATTTGGTGGCCAAGAAAGGTGTCATATATCTGAAGCCAAGGATACAGGCTAGAGATGAAAAGATCCCCAGGAGAAATGCTCCAGCTGGAGTAATGGCCATGTCTACTGCTGTGCCAATGGCTACACCTCCAGCCAAGGTGGCATTCTGTAGATGGCCCATGTTGACTTTGCCCTTCTTCTCCAGGAGGCTGGAGGTAGCAAATGTGGTCAAGACACTGGCACTAAGTGTAATCCAGGTGTGTAGCACAGCCCTATGTTGGGCATCACCTGGATGGACAAGGACAGAAATAAAACTGGGCCAGAACACCCAAAGGAATATGGCACCCACCAAGGACAGAAGATCAGAGATATAGGAGGGAGTCTCCTTGGGGTGTCCTGTCTGGAGTCCTGACCGGTACAAAGCAATGGAGGCCCCCAGACCAAAGTAACAAGAAAATACATGGATTGTTACAGTTCCTCCTATGTCCACCGCTTGGAAGTAGCTTATAATTAGCCACTCACAGGCAACGTAGAGGGGAACTTCACAGAGGCCCATGAGAAGAAGCTGGATGGGACTCGTTCGACCCAAGATGGCCCCTGCTGAGATGAGAACAGTCACAGTTGCAAACTCAGCAGTCAGGAAGTTATAGAGGCCTAGATGGATCTTTCCGTGGCTGTAGTGGTAGATGAATCCTTGTACAATCAGGGCCCACTGCATGGAGAAGTTGGACAGGAGGAAATTGTAGGCAACAGCACTAACCCCGTAGCCTTTCATAAACGCCAGCAGCAACCCGAGGCCTACCAGCAACATCAACTGGATGTCTTGGAAGAGAGAGAAGAAGGCGTAGAGCTGGTTCTCAGCTGGGTCAACATTGGCGGGCTGGCTGGCAGCATCCGTGTGCCGGTCGTAGGTTGTGAACAGAACAAAGATGACCAGGAGAGCTCCTTGAAAGACGAAGAGGAAGACGGGCAACCGGAAACGGAGGCTGGTAGAGAAGACTTTGGACATGTTTCACCCAGCAGGTCCAAGACGAATCTGTAAAGAAGTAGCCAGCCAATGAGAAAAAAAATCCCCAATATTGAGAGGGCCATTCCAATTTCTGGTTGACTTTGGACTTTTCAAATCAGTAGGCACATACACACTAACCAGACCCAACCTTCCAACGCCAACAAGATCAGTCTGTAAGTAGTGCCCCCTCCTTTGGGAAGGGCGGACCATAGTCTGACATTCACCCAGTGTAGCCTACAGCCTTTCAATGTCCTGGTGGTCTCCCATCCAACGTCCTTCTTCATACTTACAGGCAAGCAGATGAACTTACTACTGGCAGTGAGGTTCTTTTGCAACAGCCCCCCAGGAGAGACCTCAACGAAGAAGGCCCTTCTCAAGCTATTTTCCATAAGGGCTGTAAAACATTTCAGTGTATTTTGGAAACATTGGGTTGGTTTAATAGTTTGGGAAACTGTTTTAGTTATGGCTGTTTGCTGCTTTATGCTAAGCTGTTTTTCCTGCATCAGTGTTAAATGTCTTCTATTTCAAATGGCATAAAGGTGGCTTATAAGTCTTTTAAATGGATGAGCAAAGGCCTTTGATTATGGCCATAGCTAGATGGCTTCTCATGGAGAGGAGCTTTGCTTAGCTATTCCTAGACTGCAAGGTTTTAAGAGGCATCCCTGTAGGCTGGGTATTATTTCTCCTGGAAGCATGCAACTAAATTGGGCAGAAGCACTGAAGATTTATTCTCAAAAAGTAAAGAAACACGGTGAACATCTCTGTAACCAGGAACATGCCCAGCGGACCAAACCCTGGTGAGAAAATGGCTGGGTTCAAACAATGCAAGTCCGGTAAAGACCTGGCAGGTGCATTCCCACTACATGCTAAGCTTGATGGTTTTTTAAACCTAAATTTAGGGACCGTCTCATCCCTATTACATTGACCTGCCCCACCCGGTCATGCAGGGAGGGCATGTTACAGACCCCATCTATAAAAAATCTAGTGGGGTCCCGGAAGCGCACCTTCTCTGCTGTAGCTCCCGCCCTTTGGAACATCCTCCCCCCAGAGGTCCGACAGGCCCCTTCGCTCCTGGACTTCCGAAAATGACTAAAGACCTGGTTTTGTCAGCAGGCTTGGAATGGGAGGGGGAATAGTTATACCTGGGGATGGCTAGCGCCCTAAGTGATTTTGAGGGGCCTCCTACACTCACGGACTGATTAAAATCTCTTGCCACTTAGATTTTACTATATTCTCATTTTATTGTATTGTTATACTGAAATGGTTTAAAGTTTTAACTGCATTTTATTGTAAACCGCCCAGAGTCCCCCATGAGGGGGAGATGGGCGGTGAATAAATTTATAAACAAACAAATAAATAAATACTTTCCCCCTTCATTGTATTTATAGACAGCCAAATCTGCCAACTTATGTGATATGAGATATGGGTGGCTTTAGCAAGTTGTATGAACCTGGCCTGTTTTGTTGATCCAGTGTATTGTGCAAAGCTAGGAAACAGGTTACTTCAGGAACCAGGAAAATTGTAATGCGGTGTCTCTCAATCTTGGCAACTTCAAGCATGCTGGCTGGGGAATTCTGGGCGTTGAAGTCCACCAAGTCTTAAAGTTGCCAAGGTTGAGAGACACCGGTGTAATGGGTGAATGGAGTCACTATGTTTGCAAGCCAGAAGAAAGAAAGGATATTGCCATGACCAGCTTCAATTCTGGGGTTCCCTGGCATACCAATACTGGGGCAGATTGGGTGCTATCCATCTTCATTGGATCTCACATGGACTGCCGTACTGAGCCCCACCAGTCTTCAGGGCCCTTGACATCCCTACCTTCTTGGACAGTTGATGGAAGTGTAAACAGTGCGCAAATCTCAGTGGGCTAACCTGACATGCAAGAACATTTCATTTCTCCCCTCCCCAAAATTGTAGAGCTCCACCATGAGCACCCTCCTTTTCTAAAGCATCACTGTTGGATTAGGGCTATAAAGACCTTGATGCTCTAGGAGACAAGGACTAATTTAAAAACTAAGGTGCTGGAAGTGGCAAACAATAAAAATAGATCTTGCAACTTCCATTTCTGGTGTGCTAGATTGTCCTTTATGCTTGTCATGATGCTTTTATGTGACATTTAATCTCTGCCATTAAACATTAACCAGGGATAGAATCAGAGACTGAACTTCTTTCTTGTGCAAGTCTCAGAGATTGCAGATGGGCCTTTTTTGCCCAACCATTGAAAACATCACAATACACCTGATAAAACTGCCCGCTTCAACAGTCCTTCCAGGCCACAGAATCAGTCCAAAGGGATGGACCTTGACCAGATTTCATTACTGCAGTTTCTTAATGACAAAAGCTTTGCTTTAACCACGGCCTTTTGAACAAATAACCACTTACAGAAAGGTAAAGGCAATTTCTGGTTGGTTTGCCGTCCTATATTAGCTGATCTTGCTCGATGCTTTGATAAAGTAGTTAGAAACTTCACTAGGATACAAAACTGAAGTCTGGTATTCTGCAGGAAACCAGAAATGCGTCCATCATGGTAAGCCACAGTTGCTATCAATAACAACACGGGATTTTTTAAAAGAAGCACAAGCCAGGTTCCTACAGACATGATGGGCTCTCCTTTATTGGATGTGGTTCAAGTGGAGAGTATCATAGGATAGGAAGAAACAATGGAGATCTTCTAGTCCTCAGACCATCCAGACAAATGGCTTTGCAAATTTGGATCTCCCTCTGTAAAGTCTCCACCTGTGGCTCTTGTCCTACTCTTGGGGGCTAGGAAGAATCCGTGCACGCTACACATCCATTTCTTTGAGATGCTGCATTCATGCACTCATCCATGGCCTTCAAAACTCCCCACCATCTCTAGATGGCTGCAAAGGAAAAAGGGCGCTCTTTGTTCTCATTGCTAGTGTTTTAGAGTTTGGCAGTGGTAGCCAGGGGAAAATATTTAAGCCAGCGAGATTGCAGGAGACAAATAAGGTTGCCTTGGCCAATGCAACCATCTTTCATGGAAGTCCAGATGTTGCAAAGGTGGCTGAGAGGCTGTTACCTCCCACTATTTTTTTTTAAAGTAAACCCAACTAAACTACAATGATTCAGTGAGGACCAGGAACCCCATAGATGGAGCTTAGAGATGCTTAACTACTCTGAGCATTTTCTTCCCATATTATTCCCTCCTCCCATGTGGCCGTAGGGGGGTGAAGAAGAATAAAAAGGCAGTGGGAGGGATTCCTAGAGAGGCCCCATATCTGTGGGGCTCCTCTAGGGCTTTGACTCTATGCTTATTCATACAACCCAACTGAGTGGGGGATGGGGAGGTTGTTTAAGCCCTAAACCACACAGAGCTAACCTATTCCCCTCTGCTTCCAATGTAACATCGTTGTTCAACGGTCTAACCTTAGTCTTAACCCATTCAGGCTTGTGATGCAAATAAAACCACAGTGTGCGTTACACAGCCTCAGGTAAGGCATTATTTACGCATATGCTCACCCTTCCAGACACAGTGGATTTCAGCTACAGCCCTCTGTTGCTCCCTCCTTGCCAGGCCACAAATAGCAATTCCTTGTCAATGCAGCAATCTTGGGTCAGTAGCACTGCGTCCTCTGAAGCCTCCGTGGGTTCTGTTAAAGGAGAAGGAAATCAGAAGTTAGGACTCAGAGGGAGCGATCATTTGATTTTAATTCAAGGCAATGAAGGAATTTGTTTCAGATGGACATGAGCTTTGCTACCGGGCTGATATCTGCAAATGTTTGGCAATTCTCCGCCAATCAAAGGGCTTAGGAAATACATCTTGCTGAAGTTACACTTCTTTTATAGGTTAAATGAGATTCTTGAGCCTGGATTGGAGTTAAATTGTAACTTTTATTGATTATTGTATCCACAAAGCCAGCCCTAACCCTGACAACACTTCTCAGTGGCCTTTCCCCACAGTTACAATCTGCTCTGGTTTTTCAAGGCAAGCATGAGACGGTTTCCACCAATTCAACCAAGGATGGAACGGGTTCAGGTGAGATGTGAAAGAGCCTTTTGTTCCTTAGCCTTCCTTTGGAGTCACTCTTTATGTTCTGGTAGAGGGGAATTTCAAAAAGCCTCCTTCAAGGCAATGACGTGAAAAAGGTAATGTGGTCCATCCAGATGGTCACCAGCATTTCTCCAGAAACTCTGCAGTTCATTAAAGGAGCCAGATGTTCTTCTGGTGCTTCTGTTTTAACACTCACACTGACTTCAATGAGTGCATTTCTTAAAGCAGTGGCATCTTTCTTGAAGTTGGGCTCTTTAATAAATAGCAGAGATATGCTGCATTCAATGAGGGTCAAAGTGTTACTTCCAAAGCAAATTGGAAGTGTATGTAGCTACCACCACCACCACCACCACCACCACCACCACCCTCATTTATACATATGCAGTAAACAAACCCCAGTGTTCTTGGGGATCTGTAACATGTTGTCACCCCAATTCTGATCTACTGTTTGCCATAAAGTCTGCTTGTGGTATCTATCAGCTGTAAAGGAGCCAGCAGTCGAGAAATATGCCCAGAATAGTACTTGCCAGGAAAAGAGTTTCAGATGTTGTGATGTGTCTCCACCTACAAAGATCAGAATCATGCAAGCCTGGCCTTCCCTGTGATACTCTATGGAAATGAAAGTTGGACTTTGAAGAAGCAGGATAGGAACAGTATTGACACCTTTGAACTCTGGTGTTGGAGAAGGCTCCTGAGAATACCACAGATGGCCCAGAAAACAGACAAATGGATCCAAACTTCTCACCTGAGCACAAGTGACCAGGCTCAAATTATCATATTTTGGACAAATTATGCAAAGGTCACCTTCCTTGAGAAGTCCATAATGCTGGGAAAGGTGGAAGGAAAGAGAAGAAGAGGAAGACCAGCAACGAGGCGGATGGACTCAGTTACAGCGGCGATGGGGCACCAGCGGAAGATCATCCTAGAGAAGGCCTATCTATGTGGTTGCTATGAGTCAACATCCACATGATGGCACGTAATCAATCAATCACTGAGAACACCCTTACATGATGGTGTGGTAGGGATGTGCGGTACTTTGGATCCAAAGCTGAAAAGGGGCTTCAGAGCAGATGTGGGCATGCACCCCACACCTCGCTAAATAAGCTGGGTCTTTTCCTACAGAATCCCAAGGAACTATGTATGTGAATTAAGAAGGGACCCACAGGCTGCAATGATACTGGCACTTCCATACCTCAAGCATGTGTGTTGCTGAGTGTGTGCAGAGGCTCCAAAGGACCATTTCAGCTTTGGGTTCAAAGCAGTGCCCTTCCATAGTATGAAGGCTGTGGACACATCCCTGCTTCTCATGGGGATGTTAGCATAGGGCAACCCCTGGCCAACATTGGCTGACCTTGAAAAGGCTCGGAGAGGTTGGAGTTTGTGAATACTTGGAAGGGAACCTTGGCAGGAAATCCTAGGGCTGAAGGCTAGACTGGGAAGAAAAGAAAAGAAAAAAAAATTGAAAGTAGTGAACCATCTCCATACATTCCAAGAAAGCTGCATGTAAATAACTGGAGCTGAGTTTGACTCATGAGGGACTTTACCTTTACTGCTGAATATGCACAAAGGAAACATTAACGTGACCAAAATAAAGTGCCTGGTCATTGCTCTTCGTCATGTAGGAAAAGCAAGAGGACAAAGTCTCTCCTGGTCTTGAGGATTGGTGATATAATCAGCAAATTAAGACTGCTGGATGACAGGGGGGAGATAACTCTTCCTGCCCCTGCAGTTCTTAAGCCAATTCTTCCCTGGCATCTCCTGGTAGTTTCCCATCCAAAGATTGATCACCTCTGACCCTGCTTAGCTTGTTCAAACTCAGCCCAGGTCAGCTGGATGCCTAATACCTTTAAATGCTCCTTTAAAAAAAAACAACTGGTCCCATTATACCATCTTACTGCCTTTCCATCCACACCACTTGTTCCATCAGACCCTTCCTGCGCTTTTCTGAGTTAAGTGGAAAGAGATGGTAGGGGTGTTTTGAGATCAAACAGGGATGGTACTAGCCCTTGAACCTAGCATAGGTGTAATTTATAAATTAACATTTTTTTATATTGCCCCAATTGAGTGACTCTGGGCAGGGATGTCTGCAGGCACTGGAATAGGGTAATTGGATTGTAGAGGGCAGAGGGAATGGCCTTGAAGGACAGGAGGAAATGCTGTAAGAAGGCAGTGGTCAGATAAGAGGGGCCTGAGCCCAGGGCAAGAATGTGACGCGGGTAAATGTCTCAGACAAGCCCCTCCCTAGTTCACACGAAGATAAAGAGAGGGAGGTGGAAGCACATTCAGACTTGAAAGATTTGGTTGTTGTTGTTTATTCGTTCAGTCGCTTCCGACTCTTCGTGACTTCATGGACCAGCCCACGGCAGAGCTGCCTGTTGGTCGTCAACACCCCCAGCTCCCCCAGGGACGAGTCCATCACCTCTAGAATATCATCCATCCACCTTGCCCTTGGTCGGCCCCTCTTCCTTTTGCCCTCCACTCTCCCTAGCATCAGCATCTTCTCCAGGGTGTCCTGTCTTCTCATTGTGTGGCCAAAGTATTTCAGTTTTGCCTTGAATATCATTCCCTCAAGTGAGCAGTCTGGCTTTATTTCCTGGAGGATGGACTGGTTGGATCTTCTGGCAGTCCAAGGCACTCTCAGAATTTTCCTCCAGCACCGCAGTTCAAAAGCATCGATCTTCCTTCTCTCAGCCTTCCTTATGGTCCAGCTCTCGCAGCCATATGTCACTACGGGGAACACCATTGCTTTAACTAAGATTCGGTTACTATAGCTTTATAATAAAAATAGCCCTGACTTATATGGCATTGCTGTCTTAGTCTGATCTACCTTGTTGGGCTGACACGTATAGACTGATGCATTGGATATGATGAGTTAGGGCCCTGGCTTTCTGTTTTTATTGTTTTTACCATCTTTGGTTTTATTACCATCGTCAGCCACCTGAGCTGTGTTCTCTACAATGGGCGGCCATATAAATCTTTTAAATCAGTCAATACATAAATGTTCAACCTGGAGCAAAGAAGACTAAGGGAAGACAGGATAACCAAATTCCGATACATAGGGGAAATGGTTAGGAACATTCTTCTATGGTCACAGAAACCAGGACCAGAAATAACGGATCCAAGTTGCAGGTACCTAGATTTAGCTGGCGATATTCAATAGCATCAAAGAAACAGCTGGATGGGATTTCTCTGCTGTCAGCTTTGCAGTCTTGTGCATCTCTCTGGGGAAGAGTTGTGACTACTTTGAAGCATTACCTCTCACGATGCTCATAACGGTGCAATTGTGTGTGCCAGTTTTTGGTTTGTTGGTTTGTCTGTTTTCGCCACTGTGTTCGCCTAAGAGTCTGCAAAAACTTGCTAGGGTTCTGTGAGAGACGAAGGGCAAAATAATAACAATAACAATAACAACAGTAATAATTCACTCAGTTGCAGCCAATGTCCTATCATAAGAGCTTTGCCACTTGATCAAGACTTCGAGAAACTTCCTTTTTCTTTAAACAAACAGGTTCCATGGCATGAAAAAGTTTGAAAACTCCTGTTATAGCCTATTATATATTATAGTAATATCTGTTCTCTAGTGCAACCCTCCCTGTCTACTTAGAAATACGTCCTGTTCAGTTCAGTAAGTCTCCCTCCCAGCAGGTAGGGGTGCGTCGAACCACACCTTTATTCTTCTACAATAACTTTCAGTTTACTGTGAAAATGTAATTAATTCCACCTCTCCGAATGCTGAGCTCCCCTCTGCCTTGAAGGCACAACTCCAAATATAACAATGATTTTCTACAGTTGTAGAATGTCTGTAAATATTATTACACCAGTCCCAAATGCATGTTTATAGCATTCATTCACCCGCAAGGCTTCGATCTGAATTCTTGCTCAGCCCTGGGATCTCCTCCTTATCTTTAGTTTTCCAATGTTGTTCAGACGGACATAAATAAATTCTCCTTCTCATCTCGCTTGCAAGTTCAGGCCCTGTTTGTGGAAGCAGAGATTTGAACGTAATCCTGAATGAATCTGAAAATAAATCTTCACTCAGTACTTACAGTTGTGAATCTCAGATTCTCCACATCGCTGTTAATTCCATAATAATCTGCTAAATTACCATGTAGGAATAAAGAGGCATGTGGCACGGAGTTGGTAGATTCGGAACCACAACATTTAAAAATATTTTTGTTGAAAATGTAACACTGCTTCCTTGAAAACAAAAGGAAGCCTTGATGGAAAGGAAAAATAGATGTTGTTTCCTAGAAAAGACCAAACTCTCCTTAGGATATTGTTGAAATAAATCAGACTTGGGTTGGGCTGAAAGGGTGGAATAAAGAGCCATTTTAAAGAAACTCCTCTAGGAGATACAGTATGTTTTGCTTAGTGATTGATCTGGGGAATCTCAAAATTCTCTGGACCAATATTAAAGCCAGAGCATTTTAAGTGACATGCGAGGAAAAAGGTATCTGACATTTAATTGGCATTTATAGTTGACACGGAAGGTCCAACATCTAGTGAATTCGGGGGTTCAGAATCCCAGCTGAAAATTTGTGAATGAAGATAAAATAAAAGATAGCAATTCCTTCCTTTGCCCAATGATGGACAGCAGCTCTGCCTTCGTTTTGTTTTCTCAGCCATTCGTAAAATTGGCTTGGAATTCCGATCTGCACATGTCAACAGGCACCCAATTTTCAACCGTTGTTGCAATGTAAACACATTTGTAAGTTTCACAGGCCTCCTTTTCCTCACCCTTATCATAATTCCAGCACATCGTAGCCCAACGGTTTAAACGTGGATGTGTTTATTTATTTTATTTATTTGGGAGGTTTTTCTTAAGCAAAGGACTCTGGGCGGCTAACTTTCATTTACTGTCTTTTGTACAATGGCCAGAGGCAGGGTGCCCTTATTGCAACTAAGCGGATGAGGGCACAGCTTTTTATTTTTGCAGTAGTGGCAAACTTTCATGTACTTCTCTTCCCACCTGCTGCATGGATTTTAAAGCACATTCTCTCCCCGCTTTTGAAAACCCGCCCTCTCTATTTCGGCTTCCCAATCCGCCACGCGTGTCGCATACACACCGAACGCTTCTTCGGAAACCCTTGCTTTCGAACATCAACGGTGCTGGCTTTGCTTTGAATATTTTCAGCACCACTGGGATGTTTCTCTGCATAGCTGATCAAGTCAGGTAAAACAGGTTCCCGCTGGCTTATAGCCAGGTTTTAGAAACAAACCTGAGTTGGTTTGTCTCTGGAATGTGCCTTTTGAGGTGGCAACAGAGAGTCAAGTGGGCACAGGAGGAGAAGAATTTCCTCCCCACCTAATTCAAACATTAATGTCCATATTTCTGCTTTATAGGAGCACTGCAGTTTTTAATTGGGGCATGCTGCTGTTTCCCAGCGTTAACAGCCTGATATTTCTAAAACAGTGTTTCTGAACCTCAGGAACTTTAAGCCGTGTGGAGTTCAACTCCTAGAATTCCCCAGCCAGCATGCTGGCTGGGGAATTCTGGGAGTTGAAATTCACACGGCTTAAAGTTGCTGAGGTTCAGAAACACTGTTCTAAAACAGCTTTTTGTAGCACCTGAAATCTCTTAAACGATGAGACTGAACACTGGGTTAAATTCCCTGCATTTCCAGTAGAATTGAAGAAAGAATTGGATTTCAGGGCTCAAAAAATCTCTGGGGACAGACCCGCCATCTGGTACTGGATTTCTCTGTCCTGGTTTTGGAGGTGAAGCTCTGGCCAGTCGAGAAGTCTTTAAGATTATTTCCTAAATCCGTGCTTTAATTTCTGTGCTTCTGTTTTAAAATCCAGCCAGGCTGTTTCCCCAGCTGAGATCCGTTCTGTCATAAGGAGCTTCCCCTATAAGAGGAAACAGCAATTGTTGAGACTGTGATAAGAGGGTAAATGCTCATTTTGATTTGGGCCCTTTATTTGGGGGAAGGCAGTGTGGCATAATGGTAAGGGTACCGTAACGGTATGTGGGAATGACCTTGGGAGAGAGGAGGAAGATCAGCAGGCGAGGCAGTGGCCAGATAAGAGGCAGCTGAGCCCGCAGAAGGAATGGGGACGTGGTAGACATCTCTGAAGGGACCCTCCCTAGTTTCTTGGGCTGTGAAGGTGAGGTGGGGGGGAGAGATGTACTTTCAGACTTGCAAGATTCTGTTAATGTCACCTTACAATAAAGTAGAGCTAGTACTTCTGGGTGTGCTTCTTGTCTGGCCTACCTCGCAAGGCTGACAGGTACTGAACTAGGAACAGGGAGACCCTGATTGAGACTTCACCAGGGAATTTGGGCCAGACACCCCCCTCAGCCCAAGATCCAGTCTGGTCTAGTGGATGCCAATCCCACAAGGGAATTGAACAACCCTAGACATATTGTACCTCCATGTGAAGGAGCATTTCACTTAGCATTATTGTTTGGCTGGACCTGATTTTATGGTGGCGCTAGGCAGGAAGGGGGCTCCTTCACATCAGTGGATTTGCCGCTCCTTCAAACAAGCAGGGCCTTTGTGGCTGTCGTAACACTTCGCAGCACCTTGGCTGCTCTTGAAACAGTTATGAAGGGTCGGACCTGGTCAGGATTTGGAGGGGAGACCGTGAGAAAAATCTCAGGGCTGTAGGCTAGACTGGAAAGTTGAAAAGCCATCTGGGAAGAAAGCAAAGCGCACTCCCTCTTGACTGTTGCCAAGAAAACCCCACGGACGTCTTCCTGCAGTCAGCAGCCGCCGAGAATGACCGGAGAGAGACATTTTTTTCGATAGACAGCGCCAGTGCATGCTGAAAATGCTCTGGCACGATTATGGATCCCTCGAGGGCCCAACTCAGTGCTGCCTGTGGATTTTCAAAAAAGCAAAATCTAGCATGGTGTTTAAAGACCCATCACCGGAGCAGAGGAGCCGTCCTCGCAACACAAAGGTGAAGTCTCCCTGATTGGGGGAATCATTAACACCCTATCCTGCAGATCAATTTTCCTGCCTCTCTCAAGCTGCCAGTGCCCTCCCAACGGGGAGGACCCCAGCACCCCGGATGCTTTGCCCAGCCAAAATCCAGCAGCTGCTCTTTCAGAACTTGGGAATGCTGAAAATCTGCTCTGAGTTTGGAGAGGTCCAAGCGCTGCCCTCCCTTGACGGGGTGCCAAGAAGCCCGCACGGTTTGCAAGCCACCAAGTCCCTCTTTGGCGACTGGCCGCGCCTGCTGGACTGGGCCCCCCAGAATTGCTGAGAAAGATCCCGCGGGGAGGCAGGCGCCTTGCATCCACATGGCCTGATTGCCAGTCTGGGGGACGAGCTGCAGAAGGGCTGTCAAAAAACGACAGGCAGGCAGCCAAACCATTATTACACCCTCCCGAGGAACGATCCTCTCCTCCCATACCCCACACACCAAGTTCACAACCCTGTGTGCCATTGCGGGGAGGGGGCTGAGCCTTTCTGAAAAATCTCCACCACCACCACCCCGCTCCATGTTGTTAGCACATTTTGTTTAGCATGACTACAGAGGCCATAGGACCGCACACATGTGCGAGGCGGCCTCTGGGCCAGGCGAGGGGAAGGGCCCCTTTTTCGTCTTTTCAAACATCAACGGCTTGCTTGTTTCGTCACTGGGTCCATGGCTTCATCCGAACTCACAGGCACAAAAGCTTTGAAGCCTGGAGTGGAAGGAACAAACGAGACATCTGGAAAAACTTGGATTAATGAAAACAGAATTCCCCAAATGAATCGTGCCTCTTTGCAATTTGTGTGTTCCACCGCCCTCCCCTAACTGAATTTGTTAATTTCTTCCAAGCCGGGTCCCCCGATCTTCCCCTGTCCTCTCCCTGGGATGAATATTGCTTGTTTGAGTCACCGGATGGCTGACTTCCCACAACAGACTAGGCCAGGATCAAATGGATTGGGCAGTTGTAGTCCGGCGTGTCTTTGTTCCAGGGATGAACCAGGCAGTCCTAGAATTGTAGAATGGAAGAGCTGAAAGGGGTCTTGGAGATCATCTAGTCCAACCCCCTGCTGAGTCCAGGAGTTTTCTACAGCAGCCATCCAGCTCTGTTTAAACACCAGAGACTCCATCACTTTCGGATGGAGCAGCTTTTACTGCTAGGAATTTTTGCCAGGTATCCAATCAAAAGTCAGCCAGTTTGGTGTAGTGGTGAAGCACCAGGCTAGAAACTGGGAGACTGTGAGTTCAAATCCTGTCCTAGGCACAAAGTCAGCTAGGTGACATTGGGCTGGTCGCTCTATCTCAGCCCTAGGAAGAAAACTAGGGCAAACCACTTCCGAAACTGCAAGGACCAGTCCGGGCAGTTGCCAGGAGTCAACCCAAACTTGAAGGTGCAAATCCTGTATATCCAACCAAAATCCATTCCTTGTAACGTAAAATCCTTAGTTCTTCTCCTGTTATCTGGAACAACTCTGAACAGTTCTGTCCTGTCTTCTACATCAGTGTTCCTCAACCTCAGCAACTTTAAGAAGAGTGCACTTCAACTCCCAGAATTCCCCAGCCAGACACCTGAAGCTAACCATAATGTCTCTCCAAATCCTTCTCCTTCCTTAATGCTTCCAACCGTTCCTTGTAAGATTTTTCTGTAGACCCTTTATCATCTGGCATTGTTCTGCGCTACACATGCCCCAGTTTGTCAATATCCTTCCTCAAATGCAGTGGCTAGAATGGAACACAATATTCCAGGTGCTGTCTGACCAGTGTAAAGAGGGAGAAGCGATGCCTTCTCACATTAAACCATGTTTTGTCTTGGTTGGGCCATAGCCTGTTATAGGAACACGGCAACTGCATTCTACTCACCGGGATTTGGGATTAAGCGTATTGAGTGACCACAGATATGGCTCAGTTCACCAAACACACTAGACCAGGGTGGGTGATATGTGGTTTAGCAAGTTGGGAGAAACTGCAATGCAACCATGGTGGCTTCAGATCAGATGTAGGCAGGGTGTTCAGCGTCTCCCACCCCATTTATTAACTGTATCTTGGCCTCCTCTGATCCTGAATGCTGAAAATTGGGGGGGGGGGAGGAGGTAGTTTGAAATCCTTCTGAAAGGCATCCAAATCATCAAGTAAGAAGCCTCCACTCCAAGGCTGCAAAGTTACACATGGGCCCCAGGAACTTTTAAAATTTTGTAAATTGTTACGTGGCAAGTGGGAAGTGAGTAAATACATAACCAGAGACTCAGCTAATAAAATATATTGAATAAGGGCTATCAAAAGCTGCAAAAATCCAGATGATCGTTGGATGGCAGCCAAGGGATACTTAACACGCTGAACTCTGCTTCCCTCTAGTGGGTGTCTGAATTTTTGCAACCTAGATCTGGTAGTCGATTTTAATTGCATCCAGCGACAAATGGAATCAAATCCAATTTATTTTTGACTGCGTCCCTGTCCCATTTTTTAGAGTGGGCCCTCCAGCATACCTCTCAGATCAAATGTGACCCTTCGACTGGACCAGTGTTTCTCAACTTTGGCTATTTTAAGACGTGTGGACTTCAACTCCCAGAATTCCCCACCCAGCCTTGCTGACTGGGGAATTCTGGGAGTAGAAGTCCACACATCTTAAAGTTGCTAAGGTTTAAAAACACTGGACTGGACAAAGTTGCAATGCCTTAGTGTAAACCCTGAAATAGACTTAACACAACTTTCAAAAGATACAGAAAAGTCAAACAAACAAACTAAAACAGGAATCTGATGACTTTAGCCCTTATTTGGTGCAGGACAAGGCTCCATCTACCTTCTGTCACTGCTCTACCAGTGGTAACTCTCATCCACTCCAGAATTTTTAAATAAGGCCTCCTCAGCTGTGGCTCAACCTTACGTTAGCAGTGTCTCCCAACTTTGGGAATTTCTAGATGTATGGATTCGAATTCCCCATTCAGTATGGCCATTGCTAAGAATTCTGGGAGTTGAAGTCCACGCATATAAAACTGGCCCAAGTTGGGAAACGCTTTTATAAAAAGCAGCCAGAGTCATAGGTGTATCCACAGGGTGTAGTCAAAAAAGTCAAGATGGCTACCATGACGATACAGTATGATTGAAGCTCTACCCATTCTTTTTTAAGGTGCCTTGCACATCTTTGACTTTTTGGCCACACTTCGCAGACACCACTGGCCCATGACACCATGGACAGTTTGAGAGCAGAACAGAGACCAGGATAAATCCTACTAGAGACCAGATCTCTTTTAGCTGCAGAGAAACAATTATTTTGCAGAGTGACAAAAGGAATCAAGTTGCTCTTACATGTTCATTGATTTGTCCTTAGTTGCTTCCATACCAAAAGCATTCGGTGTCTTAAAACTTTGCAAAATCCTATGTGAGTGGGCAACTATAATAAATTTAAAATAATAATAATAATAAGGGCCTGCATGGTGGGAGTCTTAAGGAATCTTTCACCCCATCTTTGAATCATGGGACAGGAATGATGCCAGCAGCCTGTTGTGACTGCTGAACACACCTTGCGATCAAAAGAAAACCAGCAAGCACAACATAACATCACAATAAACAGATGGAAATCCGTGTTCCCCCCAGCTTCCTTTCCCTGGCCTTGAATTCCCTGGATGCCACCTGTCTCAGCATCCCTCTTGCATATATCAAAGACAACTGCAATAACAACCACCCCCACTCTTACGTACAAAGGGGGAAACGGGCACCACCATTTGCCTTCCAGATGCTCCCATAGAAAGTGGAGGACAAAGTGTCTCTTTCCTTGGGCTGCCAGATGTGAGCTGAGAAAATCAAGACAACCACTAGGGGACCACAAAGAGCAAGACATATGCTTTGCAGCCCCCTAGTGGTCATCTGCAGCATTGCAACCCAGATCTGGTCACTGTAATTTCTCTCATTGTAAACCATCTACTTTGATGCAGGGGGTGGGTGAGGGAAAAAAACCTGTCTTTTTATAGTCTTGACCTGGGATATAAATTAACACCCCCCTTTTCCTTTCTATGTGAAAAATCACTTCCTTTAAAACAGGTGTTTTAGAGGCTGGATGGAGAGGGGGAGTGGGTCAGGAAAGAGCACGGCATTGATGAGGGGGGCTGGTGAGTTTGATGGTTTGTATTTACAAAACCCAGCTTTTTCCTGGTGCCGACGGTGGGAAGAACAACAGGATGCTGAGCCCAGCCGTCTCCTGAGGTCCTGGACAATGCCGTTGGCACAACGGCACAGAAATGATTGACTTTTTCATTCTCTCCCCTTCCCCATTTTTTTACTTCTCCATCTCCACAAACGCAAACAGAGGAACGCCACCTCCAGGGTGAAGCACTTGCCACAGGACACTCCGTGACTAGTCAAGATCTCCACCGGGAATGGATGCTTGGATGCCGCCCCCTCCCCGCAAAATCTTCAGCCTTTCTCTTGGAGGGAGAGAGCAAAGAGAAAACAACAGAACCAACTTTTGCACACTTCCTTTGCAGTAAACGTGTCCTTTCATCCATCCCTGCCTTTGATTTTCCTTTGTCCATTTTAATATAGTTTATTCCCTGGATAGCCTCAGAATATTTGCCAAGGCTAAACATGGGTTGTATGCCTACCATGTGTTGAACTAGGTCAGATGAAATCCAGCAGCTCCATTTGCATCACACATTCATCTTGATTAAGCAGTTCAGGGTCCGTCCTGACCTAGATTCTTTTTAATCTGACTTAGGTTTTCCCTCAATATGTTGGGCAAAGCCAGACCAGGTTGTCTGTCAGAGTTTCCGTGCTTTGTGCAAATCCAGAAATTAGGCCAGTCCAATATCCTGGTTAAGTGTGGGGTTGTGTGAGCTCTTCCACTCAGCAAGCCATCTTGCTGAATAGCACAATTAGCAGGACTCATGTGTTATGCTCAGCCAGAATTAAATGAAATAGCAGCTTAGAACAAGGTGTGAACGTTACCAGTGACTGGTTTCATGCAGCACATTGTGCCATGGTTGGCTTTATTTATGTATTATGACATTTAGTATATCCCAGTTTTATTTTGTACAATTCAAAGCAGGGCATATAACACCCCTGCCTCCTTTTTTTACCACAACAGCAACCATGTGAGGTGGATTGGGCTGAGAGAGAGAGGGTCTGGCCCAAAATCACCCACACAGCTTTAATTGATTAATTAAATTTATGCCGCTCAGAGGCCATTAGAATTGGGTGGCTAATAAACTAAAATAAGTAAATAAATAATAAAATAATCCACAGTTAATAGATTGAATCAATCAATCAGTTAATCCACAGTCGTCTGAGTTTCTCCCCACCCCATAAACTATGGTTTGATCCGTGGTGCATGGGTTCACGCTGGAACCTGACACTGGGCAGAGGGTTGGATTAGATGATCTCCAGGATACCTTGCCACCCTCACCTTCTGTGAACATACTATGACAATATCGATCACATTACACTTACATGAATGAGTGGGATAATGTTCCATCCCCCAAAGCCATGGGGGTCCACAGGGGGACAAGGCAGGCAGATCATGAAATGTGTGACGTCATTGTGCAAATGCTGCAATTTAGATGCATGGATCTAACACAGTGTTTCTCAACCTCAGCAACTTTGAGATGAGGGGACTACAACTCCCAGAATTCTCCAACCAGCACTTTAAGGTGTGTGAACTTCAACTCCCAGAATTCCCAGGCAGCATCTTAAAGTTGCTGTGGTTAAGAAACATGGTCTAACATCAGGATGCAGGTATGTAAGCACAGCAGTTTCATAGTGACGTAATCACACGGATCTCATCATTTGGGCACTGTACTGCTGCCCACCTCAACCCCTTTTGTGCCCTCAGCACCCAAAAGAACCCCGGCTCTTTTAATATGTCCATGCGGGGCGCTCCTGCAGTCTCCATGGTGGCAATACTTGGCTGATCTCATCTGGGCTCAGAAGCTAAGCAGGATTACGCCTTGTTAGTTCTTGGATGGGAGACCAAAAAGAAATCTCTGGGCTGTAGGTTAGAAAAAAATATTCCTAGAAGAAACTAAGGGACAACAGCTTCCATATGATTGCTAAGAAAACTGCATGAATCCATCCATAAAGTTTCCAGAACTCAAATATGGCTCAAAGGAAAATTTAGCTTCTCTGAATTGTCCCACTGCTTGGCATGAAGCAATGGAGGGTCTTAGACTACAGATATAATGTTTTTCTTTCTTTCTTTTTGTATTCATTTTTTTTTAATAATGGAAAAGGAAAACAAAAGATAATGAGAGGAAATCAGGGACCCTCCAACATCCCTTATGGGAAGAGGCACAAAATAAAAGCTATTCATTGCTGATTCCTGAAATCTGAAAGTGAGAACAATTAGTAAAGAAAAAAAAAGGAGGAATCTGCAAAACCAGAGGATGAAAAAGAGCTGTTGCCAAATGTAGTTTACTCTTGTGGAGACCCAACAGAGAAAAATCAGCCATCCATCGGCAGCCTCCGTTACCTTAGACCAGAGTTTCTCAACCTTGGCAACTTTAAGATGTGTGGACTTCAACTCCCAGAATTCCCTGACCAGCATGCTGGCCTGGGAATTCTGGGAATTGAAGTCCACACATGCTGGCCAGGGAATTCTGGGAATTGAAGTCCGCACATCTCAAGGTTGCCAAGGTTGAGAAACACTGCCTTAGACCAATGTTTCTCAACCTTGGCAACTTTAAGATGTGTGGACTTCAACTCCCAGAATTCCCCAACAAGCATGTTGGCTGGGGAATTCTGGGAATTGAAGTCTATACATCTCTAAGTTGCCAAGTTTGGGAAACAATGCCTTAGACTCTGGCTCAGGATGCTGGGAATATTACAGTTGGAGGCCACCAGGTTGGAGAAAGCTCTTATAAAGGCCATAAGTAAACATCACTGGTCAGTTTGGCAGCCTTAACTATTGCATGGAACATTTGTTTTAATCCCAATTGCATCAATGTATGGAACAGCTTGGACTGTCCAGTGTGGGCAAGATCCTTTGGTAAGGTTGTGTTCAGGCATGAGATATTTTCCCAAAGTAGCATTTCTGTCCATGGGGACATCTTTGCTTGAAGCAAAGCAGGGTAATGGGAGACCAGAGAGAAATAAAAATCTCATATGGTGCAGAAAATGTAGAGAGCCCTCAGTGTTAGAAGGCAGAGCCCACCCTTAAAATGAGAGGTGGGCTAATTCAGGACAAGTCAGGGGTGTCTGCAGGTGTGATGAAAAAAGTCAAGAAGATTGCGACAGTGCAATCAAAACACACACAGCACACATAAAAACCAGGCGGAGCTTTGAGAGCACCATTGTGGCCACCATCTTGACTTTTTTGACCATGCCATGCAGGCATCCTTGGGAAAAATCTTCATTTATTGGTTTGTTTTACAATATCGATAGGTCACCCCAATCCAAACAGACTTGGAGCAGGGTCCAGCAAAGCCAAAAAGGAATAAGTCATTCCCCAACTCATAGAAATCATTATATCATCAATAAAAATCAAACACGTCTTAGGTGGCCTTCAAATATATTTAATCTAAGGGCCAGATGCTCCATGGAACAGCACAGCTATAGTTAGTTTATGAACATTTGTAGAAAAGAGTAGAATGTTTCATAAAATGGGGCCACCACTGAGAAGGTCTGATCTACTGAACTTCTTTTGAGATCAGCTATGGTAAAAGTATTCATTCCCACACAGGTAGCATATGTTAAATACTACAAATTGGGAGCAAGAGTGGTAGAATCCTGTTCCATATTTAATACTGTCAATTCCCAGCCCCCCATATTTCTCTTATACAGTACCTTCAAAGATCAGAATCATGCAAGCCATGGTATTTCCTGTGACACTCCATGGAACCAAAGTTGGACTTTGAAGAAGTAGGATAGGAAGAGTATTGATGGTTTTGAACTTCCGTGTGGGAGAAGGCTCCCGAGAAGACCATGGACAGCCAAGAAAACAAACCGATGGATCATCGAACAAATCAACCCAGAGGTCTCACTCAAGGTACAAATGACCAGGCTCAAATTATCCTACTTTGGACATATTACATGAAGGCCCAGCTCTCTGGAGAAGCTCTGATGCTGGGAAAGGTGGAAGGAAAGAGAAGAAGAGGAGGACCAGCAGCAAGAGGGATGGGCTCGGTTACCGTGGCGATGGGAGCACCGTTGGGAGACTTGAAAGAACAGGTTAGAGCAGCATTTCTCAATCTGGGCAACTTTCAGATGGGTGGACTTCAACACCCAGAACTCCCCAGCCAACCATGCTGGGGAATTCTGGGGGTTGAAGTCCACCCATCTTAAAGTTGTCAAGCTTGAGAAACGCTGGGTTAGGGATAGATTATGATGGAGAAAATGTATCTATGAGGTTGCTAGGAGTCAAAAATGACTTGGTGGTGCATAATCAATTCAAACAATCATATTTCTCTATCCAGATCTTAAGTAGCTCTTGATGGGATGTTTATTTTGCTAATTTTGATCTTCCCACCATAATTTTTCATCCTTCTCTGTTCCCTCCTTCCCATCTGCAGGAGTGTTGAGCCTGCACAGAGCTGTACACAGTTTTCTTCTTTTAATCCAGGTTCTGAAATGCTGGAATTTTGCACAGTGGGAAAATGGTGCAAAAGTGGTGTGCATGCTTGCTTCAAGGAGTGGCTGAACCAAGGAAGGGAAATCACGCTTGTTAACACAGAGGCCAGCTCCACCAAATACTTAAAGCCGTGATTCTCAACTGAGGCAACTTTAAGATGGGTGGACTTCAACTCCCAGAATTCCCCAGCCAGCAGTTGCCTCGGTTGAGAAACACTGACCTGGAATTGGGCACTGTAGTATATCTACAAATGTAGTAAATCGTGCTTCCGTGTTTTGTCTTTCTACCTACACAGATGATCCCTGCTCTGCAAAATCGTTGGAGTTAATCGTCCGCCTCGTACCAAGGGTGTCCGCAGGGTATGGCATTGCACCTTAAAGGCCCATCTTTAGATTAATTGGAGCCTCATTCCTTGTTTCATGGAAGTGGTCTCTAAAAGCCCTCATTCTTTCTCGGTATTAAGTGGAAGCAGAGGAAGTCCGGAATAAAGGCGATGTCCTGTTTCCAAGCTGGGTTCGTGCGGGTGGGTGGGGAGAACCCTCTCTGGGGCCGCCCAACTTACGATCGCAAGGTGCTAAACGTTTGAAAAGTGCGGGCGCCCCTTGCAGAGTTACTGAACACAAGGGCTTCCAGGCAGGATTCCATTCATCTTGGGGGAGGCAGTGATTTCTCTCTTTCTCCTTTTAAATCCAGCACGGCTCGGACCAGCTTGCCTGGTCCCATTGCCACCTCTTTTCCCTTTGGAAACTTGATGGCAGAAGAGCGGTCCTTCCCCAAATGCCATGGCTTGTCCCTGACGCATGCTCTGCTCTGACGACGGCCAAAGGGGAGCAACGTCCCAGGGATTGCAGGGCTGTTTTGCAAGGAATTCTGGGCTTCTGCTGCAGAGAGATAAGCTCAAGAATTCACAAGCCCGTTCCAAATATCCTGCCAGCTTCCGGCTGTTTCCTTACCGCTGCTTCATTTAATTTGTTTGGTTTCCGCTGCATCACGCTGTGGAGGGCTTCCTGTTTTCTAGACAGAGATTGGAGAGGGGCCGTGCAGAAGACCTCCCCGGAGGAGAAAGACGGAGGGGAGGCTGAGAGGGGACGAGGGGTGAAGTAAGGCCTGGTGGTCCGGCTTGAGGGACTCATGTGCTCGGGAGATTGGGAGGGTGGATTCGAGGAGGGCAGCCTGTATTTTGGGAAAAACAGCAGGGCACTTGTTTTCGAGATGATGCCACCTCTCAAGGTGGCACCTGTCTTCAGGGCTGGGCGCTCTTCCCCGTGCATCCTGTCGAAAGATGCATCTGGGCTTGATGAGAATTCATGTTAAGGAGGGGCCCCTGGAGCACAGCCCATGTTTCCACACCAATCTGACCACAGAAGGCCTGGATTTCCCCAATCCTCTTGGAAAAATAAAAGGAAACAAATGGGAATTGCAATGAAATGCCGTAGCTTCCTCTGGGCCTGTTTATGGTATCAGCTGGCTGGTTACGTCTTCTTCAGGGAGGGTCCACCTCAGATGAGCACAGTATGCTGACATGTAAAGAGTCCCATTCAGCCTTCTCCAACTTGGTGTCCTTCAGCAGAGCTGGAGGTCACTCCCAAATTTCCAACCTGCCTTCTGGATTCTCAGCAATGGATACATTTGGTGGGCAAATGGAGAAGGCTGGTCTGTTTCTTCCCATCTGCAGGCAAGCTCCCCCTCCCCCCTCCCTTGCTTGTTTTTTAGCTCTTTGTCTTCCTTTTCTGCATTCACCCTGTCTGCTTAACCTGGTTCCTGAATTTGCCAATTTTCTAGGGCTGTGCTGATCTTTCACACAGCACATGGAGCCATAAAACTAATCAAGTGGGGTGGGGTTCCACAGCACACTTAGCCAGTTACCAAGACTAGAAGTTGAGGCCAATTTTTTCCTATAGGCATGCACCCCCAAACACTAGCATAGCACAGCAGGTATGGCAGCACCTAGATGACCTTTGTTGACTTGGAAAAAGCTAGTCCATGGATGGGAGGCCAACAGGATTTCCCAAGTCTATAGGAAAGAATGGGAACTTGAAAAATATCCTGGCATGCAGAAATACTTCCATCCTATTGCCAAAAAAGCATATTTGACATGACCCCAAAGTCTAGTTTATTGTGAATGTCTCCTGCAAATGACATTGCTCAGAATAACAGCAGTGAAGTGGGGAACTTTAAGAAGGAATATTATCCCCTTTTCCATGGTAAGGGTCCACTCCTGAGACCATTTTGCAACAGAAGAGAAATTAATATACTATAGGTAGTCCCTGCTTAACAACCACAGTTGAGACTGGAATTTTGGTTGCTAAGCAAAGCAGTCATTAAGGGGATCTGACTCAATTTTACCTTTCTTGCAGCAGTTTTTAAGCAAATCACCATGGGTGTTAAGCGAATCACATGGTCGTTAAGTGAATCAAGCAGTTCCCCACTGATTTTGCTTGCCAGAAGCTGGCCAGGAAGGTCGAAAATGGTGATCATGTGACCACTGGTGATCATGTCACCAGCATGTGATGCTGTGACGGTCATAAATGTGAACTGGTTGCCACAAGCCCAAACCATGATCATGTGACCATGGGGATACTATGACGGTCATAAGTGTGAGGACCGGTCGCAAGTCACTTTTCCCAGCACGTCATAAGTCCGAACCATCACTAAACAAATGGTTGTTAAGTGAGGACTACCTGTATAGGGAAATGCACTATCAAATTTCATGCAGTGTGTCAGCTGTGTTCATATGCTGCCCTGGACCACAAACTAGCCACCCCCTATTAATTTTTTTTTTAAAATTAAGAAAATGGATTTGCTCCCCTTTCACCATGAGTGCAGCCTGTGAGGTCACTTCCTAGTTCTCATGTCATATGACCCTCGAATATGGGTTATTTCAGTACTACATGAGAATGCAAATCCTGGATAATGTCATGAGAACACAACCCCTGCTGATTTTTCCATTTGTTTCTCTCTCTTTCGTCGGCCCATTCATTTATAAAAAGGCCCTGAGCCGTTCAGTGACTGTCTAGCCAGCGTTGTTCAGTTGTTGGAAAAGATGTGATTGCACCACCACTGGTTTGTGTTTGGGGCTTGCAACAGACACCACAAATTTGTTCTCTGCCTACGTTAGTCATTCCAGCCGCTTCCCTCTTAGCTCCAGGATCCAGCAAAAAACCAAAAACAACTGATTTCTATAGCTGTTAGTGCAGTTGTGTCCTGTTTCCTGTCTGGCCTGCATTTCTTTCTGTACACACACACACACACACACACACACACACACACACTCCCGCAACAAAATTACAGTCTTGGGCACTCTTGGTTAAATCTTGAATAATACAAGGACTTTCAGCACACGTCATTGAATTACACTGTTCGCTGGCCTAATCCTAGATTGCAACTGCACTCCAGCACCTGAAGTGACGATTTTACTCAGTGCGTTGCTAGCCATGTTGAATTGGAGAAGCTCAGAACTGAGCCCTGGGGCTTTGGGGCTGTCAGACCTTCCACTGAGTCCACTGGCTTGTCCCCAGCAAACATTTTGTATCCTGTTGTGATGTGGACAAGGTGCAGATTTCTTCGGATTATTCTTTCCTTCCATTTTTACGCTCCAGACTGTCTTTGGCATGCCTGCCACTGCACCACGGCTCCAATTTAGAGGAAGGAAGGAAGGAAGGAAGGAAGGAAGGAAGGAAGGAAGGAAGGAAGGAAGGAAGGAAGGAAGGAAGGAAGGAAGAGGCACCCGACACTATGCCTTTCATGACAGCCTGATTTCAGAAATTGCTAGTGGGTTATGTGACTAGACGACAGGGCCTAAGCGTTGTATGTGAATGTGAGAGGGAACTCATCAATGACATGAAACGTGTTTGTTCTCCCCATATTAGACCACAGTCCCATCCTATGCCACATTACACAGTGTCAGCAATCATGAAAGGAAGAATCAGTCCATTTTAATTTTCTGAAAGTATACTAAAACTCCTTCCTTCCTTCTTTCCTCCCCTCTTCCTCTTCCCCTTCCCTCTCCTTCCTCCTTCCCCTTCCTTCCTTCTTTCCTCCTCCCCCTCTCCCTCCCCTCCCCTCCCCCTCCCTCCTCCTCCCCCTCTCCCTCCCCTCCGCTCCCCTCCCTCCTCCTCCCCATCCCCCCTCCTCCCCCCATTTCCTTTTTCCTCTTTCCTCCTTCCGCCAAATGTCCAGCACCGTGCAAAACACGAGGCTGACTCCACAGGGCTTCAAGAGAGGATCGAAACGTCATGGTTGCAGAGTTTCAGCAGCCGTCCTTGGCCGTTCCTTTTCCTGCCGGTGCACGGAGGGGAAGGATGGCAGAGAATCTGTCGATCCGACCGTGAAACTTCCCCCTATCACAGTGCCTGTGGCTGAGGTGGCCTGTGGGGCAACGGTTTCTAAATCAGTGCAGTACCCTTTTCTCCCAGGTCAAGAATAGCAGCAAATCACCATCAGTGTAAGACAAAGCAAAACCAAGGTTCTGCAAAGCGTGACGAATTCTGCAAAATACTGCACAAGGGAAAGCTTGTTCTGGTTTGGTATCAGTTTGGGACATGAGAGGACGGGCTACCTTTATTGGAAGTGGGATTGATCCAAATTCTTTCCCATCTCCTCCTCTTGCTGCATATTTAAATCCACTTTTACCCACCATGAGCGGGGAGATGTGATAAGCCTCAGCAGGACCTGTCGTTTCAGCACTGAAGCCCCGGCTCACCAAAGGAGAAACCATGATTTGGGCGGCCCCGTTGAAGACACAGATGTTTGTGCAGGAACAGTGGAAACGTGGCCATCCTTTCGACCCCGAGATTCCATGATGGAGTGTCAGTAAGTATTCCCAGTAATTCTCATCCTTTTCAACCAAACCGGAGGTATTCAAAGCAGGGAAGGAAGCGAGGGCAGCAACTGAAACAACAATAAAAAGAAAACAAAGACTTAAAAAAAATTAAACAAAATTATCCGTTCATAAATCAAATGAACTGCAGGTGATCCCTGGTGTGCTCCAAAGTCTCGGGAAAGATGAGGTCTTTAAAAACAGCCAAGGAACGGCTGGGAGACCCAAGTGTGGGCTTGCTAAGAGCAAAGCAAATCTACTAGATGCTCTCAGGAGGGGGGTCAAAAAAGTCAAGATGGCGGCCACAGCTGGGCAATCAAAGTGCTGGCAGGGCTCCAGTCACACAGTTGCAGCCACCATCTTGACTTTTTTCTGAACCTGCTCCTCTGTACACCCTCTGGTTTAACTTTGCCAATGCCACAGACCTTTAACAGACTTGGTTAAGCGTTATTATTATTATTATTATTACTGTATTTATACACCACCCATCTCACTATAAAAGTGACTCTGGGCAGCTTACAAATAAAAATTATAAAACCATTATAAAAAACAGAAAGTACAAAAAATAGACAATGAAACAGGCATGTTGTGAGAACAGAGCCATAGGCTTCTGCCAAGGACCACGGGGTGTCGTGTGCATCCTGACGCAGGCTGTAAGTCTTGTAAACTGATGCATTATTCAAATCTACATCCTTCACCACTACCCTGTGCTCCATAACATCATCATATGCGTGATGTCACTGCGGCTTTGACCTGCTGCAAGGAATGGAGCTGCATCATTTTCTTCTTTCTTTACAGGTGGTCCTCGCTTAAAGACCGCTCGTTCAGTGACCATTCAAACTTGTAACGGCACTGAACAAGGGGGACTTACAACCCTGAAGTCCTTGAAGTTCCAGCTGTTGCAGCATCCCACGTTCACGCGGTCACCATTTGCGACCTTCTTTGCCGGCTTCCTACAAGCAGTCAGTGGGGAAGCCAGCAGGAGGTCTCAAATGGCGACCACTTGAGGTCCTTGCTTAACAACCCTGGATGATTCGCTTAATGATGGCAACCAGGAAGTGCCGGAACTGCCATCGCTAAGTGGTTTTTTGGCTTTTTATGTGAAGATCTAGCTTTCTGGAGAAGGCTTTAATGCTGGGAATGGTGGAAGGAAAGAGAAGAGGAGGAGGACCAGCAGCAAGGCGGAGGAACTCAGTTGCAGCATTGATGGGGGCACCGTTAGAAAATCTGATGTGGAATATCTGTGTGGTTGCTAAGACTCGACAGTGACTTGATGGCACATAATCAACCAATCAATCAATTTGAAGAATTAGTTCCTTTGAGAAGTCCATAATGTTGGGAAAGGTGGAAGGAAAGAGGAGAAGAGACCAGCAGCCAGGTGGATGGACTCAGTTACAGGGGCGATGGGGGCACCGTTGGAAGACCTGAAGGACCAGGTTGGGGACAGATCGTCATGGAGAAAATCCATCTATGTGATCGCTAAGAGTTGACAATGACTTGGTGGCACATAATTAATCCATCATATCTGGTAATTTTGAAATGGTTAAGTATATTTTGTGATCTGAAATACATGCCAGAAGAGGAAGGTGAGGCAGAAATGGATGTATAAAGAAGGATGCTGACCCTTCAAGTAACCTGCTGTTGAATCGATATTGACAAATCGATATTGACAAATCGATACTGACAAATTGTACAGCAACTTTTCTCAAGCTGGCCTTCTCTATGGACACTGACTGCAAATCCCATCTTCCCCCAACCAGCCTGTCTCTTGGCGAGGCTGGTTATGATGAGAATTATGATCCAAATACTTCTGGAGGATGCCTGAGAACAGCAGGCTGGGGCAGAACAAACTACACATCCCTGTAAGCAGAAAACAGGAAGGAATCTGAACAGTTGCCCAATCTTTTCCTGAAACCTCCAGCGATGGAGCACCCATAACTCCGGGAGGCCAGCTGTTCCACTGCTTCATAGTTCTCGCTGTCAGGAAATTCCTCCTGGTTTCCAGGTTGGATCTCCCTCTGATGAGCTTCCACCCGTGGCTCCTTGTCCCACCCTCAGGTGCTCTGGAGAATAACTTGATGCATTCAGTTCTTCGCCCCTTGTCTCTCTGTAGAAAAAGCCCATCCATATTATGGAACCCACCGTTGGACTGGACACTGCATATAAACCCTGCATCTTTAAGACATTTCATACAGTGCCTGGGAAAGCTCTTGTTGAATTACAGCTTTTTAATCAAATACATGCAACCATGTCACTTAAAGGGCCCAGGAGAAGAAATAATATATAAAAAATACAACTGGAAGAGCATGAGATTAAAACCAGCTGCTTTGCTATACCCCCACCACATTTAATTGGTTTTGAATGTTCTGGAGAAGGAAGGGGGTGCAGAAATGAACACAGCCAAAACACCATATTTCTGTCCATCTTTTGGATCCCACTAAGTCTGCTTTATATTTTTTTTGGAAAGGGGGGGGGGAACCCAGCAGGAACAGCTGAGCAAGGAGGAAAATGGACCACGGGGGGTGGTGGAGAGACCCCCATCTGGAATGGTTACACTCCCTCTCTCCCTTCCATGCCAGCTTCACGGGGACACCAGAGAGCTTAGTTTCCCTTTGCAAGGCAAAGAAATAAAGGGGGGTGGGGCAAAGAGAAAAACTGAGGAGGTGGAGAAAATGCTGCAAATTAATAATGGAAGGACAGGAAGCTGAGACTTCCAACTTTTCCCCTGGTCCACTATTTCCCCTTGCTCTGAACGCTGTAGCATTGTGGTTCTACCATGTTTCCACCCCTTGGAAGGAGTATTGCCCGAAAGACAGATTTTCTCCTCTTGACTTATTTTCTCCTTTGTTTTAGGGACGGTTCAGTGTTAAATATGGTCCTTATAAAATGGTGAGATAGCTAAGGGGACTTCAATGCTGCCGTTAATGGATTTAAGGAGAACTAGATGGACTTGGGGCACCTAAGGGGAAGGTGGGGCTTAACTCCCAATTTTGCTCCATTATAGGAATGGAAATGGCTCCCTGCCCCCCTCCCCCAGTATTTTTCCCCAGGAGGAAAGTCTCGATGACCTTCTCCCTGGAGGAAAACGCAGCTTCACGGCATGGGGGCTCCAAATCCCACAAGCCTTGTACAATCACAGCAGATGCAAAAGAGAAGGATGCTTTGCCTCCAGCACATAACCAGCAGAACTAACCCATCCTAAAGGGTCACGTCTGCATAACATGATAAACCACAAGTTAACCAGTTGAACATCAATCAAGCTCTGCAGGCAGTGCAAATAAAGCCTCTGGGTCTTTTCCTGACCTGGTTACGAGTGCTGTGTGAACAGTCACTCTAGTTAGGGAAATCAGCTCTGGGCTAACAGGTCCCTTGTGAATGTCAGCCCACACGTCTTCAAGTGGCCAAGGCTGAGAAACGCTGCCCCAGAGGCCTTCCCTAGGCCTGGACATTTTGGCTAACTATCTCCCCGTCCCCAGCTTCCCCATATGGAGGAAGAGGTAAGGTGTCTATTACAGAGTCCCTAAGGAAGGAGATTATCTGGACCCCTTTGAGTCAGAATTCAGGCATGGAACAAAGATGCTCTTGGGTTCTCTGTTAGATGACCTGCATTGGGACCTGGGTGGGAATGACGCACCCCTCTTGATCGTACTAGACCTGTCAGTAGTGATCAGCACCAACAATCCTGGTTCTTTCTGGACCAATTGCAAGGGACAGGGGTTGGGGACACTGTTTTACAATGCCTCTACTCTTTCCTGAGCGGTGGATCCTGATGGCGGTGGGGGAAGGCAGGTCAAGGCCTTAGCCACTTCATTATGCAGTAGCTCAAGTCTCAGTTCTCTCCCTACTACTTTTTAATATCTACATAAAATTGCTGGAAGAGGGCATCCATTAGTTTGGTATGATGATATCCAGTTATGTATCTCTACCCTGGGCTAACCCAGCGGTGCTGTGGGGCTCATAATCTGGTGCCTAGAGGCTGTGAGGGGCTAGATGGAAAGGAACAAACTGAAATTGAATCCCTGCAAGATAGAGGTGCTGTTGGTCCAGAAAACATCTGGTCCTTTATTTGTTCCAGTTGTAGTTCTGAACAGCATAACACTCCTCTGAAGGAACAATTCCACAACTTGGGAGTTCTCCTGGATTCACGGCTACTGCTGGATGGACAGGTGGAGGCTCTGGCCAAGGAACCCATTGCCCAGCTTTGCCTGGTGTACCAGTGCCAGCCCTATCCAGAATGAGTGGCCCTAAAGGTGGCAAGTCATGTCCTCATTGCCACAAACCTAGATTCCTGCAGTTTACTGTATCTTTGAAGATCACTTGGAAACTGTGTTTGGTGCAAAATGTGGTGGCTGATTAATGGACAGGTGAGAGTTGCCATAGCCTCATAACCCTGCCTACGGGTCCTACTCTGGCATCCAATGGGTTTCTGAGAAACTCACAATGAAAACTCCTTAATCTCACCAACACATGGACGGACTCAACCACAGTGTCAAATGGGAAAATATGAGCGTCCTAGACCAAGCCAAATCCAAAAACGCCAGGGAATTCCTGGAAGCCTGGCACTCAGTCAAAGCAGCCATCAACAGACACATAGAAATAGACACATAGAAATAAACCATACTTACACACCAGCAAAGGTCCGCATAGTTAAAGCAATGGTGTTCCCCGTAGTAACATATGGCTGCGAGAGCTGGACCATAAGGAAGGCTGAGCGAAGGAAGATTGATGCTTTTGAACTGTGGTGTTGGAGGAAAATCCTGAGAGTGCCTTGGACTGCAAGAAGATCGAACCAGTCCATCCTCCAGGAAATAAAGCCAGACTGCTCACTTGAGGGAATATTAAAGGCCAAACTGAAATACTTTGGCCACATAATGAGAAGACAGGACACCCTGGAGAAGATGCTGATGCTAGGGAGAGTGTAGGGCAAAAGGAAGAGGGGCTGACCAAGGGCAAGGTGGATGGATGATATTCTAGAGGTGACGGACTCGTCCCTGGGGGAGCTGGGGGTGTTGACGACCGACAGGAAGCTCTGGTGTGGGCTGGTCCATGAAGTCATGAAGAGTTGGAAGCGACTAAACGAATAAACAACAACACACACCATTCAAAAGACACAACAAAAAAGCTAACAAAGAAACAATACCCAGATAAGCAGGGGTCATTACTAGGCAAATAATCAAGCAGAGAACAATACCCTAATCAAGGAACTACCAAGGGGAAAACCACACCCCAGCAACGCTGGCAGGGCAAGCGACTGAATATAAACAGGGAGCAAACACCACCCTCCCTTGCACTGATGATGCTACTTAGTTGGGTCATGAAACATCTGCAAGCCAACGACCAAGCTCAGAGAGTACCAAGGACTCCACAGTCCATCCCTGGGCTACAGAGATTCTGTTCTGTTGGGTTTCTAAGTGCAGTTCAATTACTGGTTTTATCTTATAAAGTCCATGGCTTAGCTCCCATGTATCACCAGGCCTTTCTCCTCCATGTAGAAGCAACCCGTCTGTTCCATTCTCTGGAGGAAAATATATGAATTGTTCCCCACTTTTCAGAGGTCAAGGGCAGGGGCCCAGAAACAGTGGTTTTTGGTAATGGCCCCCTTTTTATGTAAAAGTCTCTCTCTCTGCCCCCAAGCTATGCTGGCACCCACCCTGAGCTTGTTAACCCTGAACTTCTCCAGAAAGCACTAGAAGTATGACAGGTCCAAGCCATTTGTGGTTTGGAGCTTGTTAGTTGTTTAGATGTCATGTTTTGTAATGAGATTTTTGCTGCGTTGTTACATGTTTTCTGTTTTTAGGATGCTAACTGCGGGAGTCTTTGTCGATTACGGCTGTGAACAAAACCATTATAAATAACCGCACATAAATAAAATATAGAGTCACTGCAAGCTAGGGGCTGTGTCCTGAACCCTTGCATTGCATTCTCTTCCATCTTTGGGTCATGCAAACTTCCATGTGGAGCTCCCTGGGCTTTTGACATTTTCTCAGCCATGGATTTCCACCAGAATCCTGCTTGGGGACCAGAGATAGCAGGGTGAATCCTCTGCCAAAAATTGTTTGCTTGCTTTCCTAACCTGCAGAACTCACGAGTTCTTGAGGGTGTAAAGAAACACACTTGATTCCTGGCGTGGAAATCATTGCATGCTTAGGTCATCTTCCATACCATGGGACAAACCACATAATGCCAGGAAGGTATCAGAATCACCTTCCTCGTTCAGACGAAGAAATCTGCTTTTGGTCTTGGCTTGCTCTGGGCCTCCCCCAGTTAAGAGGTAGGCACTGACAGCCTTTCTGTTCTGTTAGCATCTACAACATTTTGTTAGTGCTGTTCAGCCATGCTTGAATCACATCTTCCTGACCTCAGTCCTGCCTGCCTGTGTGGCTAATCTCCTTTATCAGCCTGTTGTCTGAGCTGGCCACAAATCACAGTTTTTGTACTGTCATAAAAGTATCAAAGATTTCCAGTAGCTGGAAGAGAGACAGGACCAGGCAACTGATTTGGTGGGCCAATTCACTGTCCATTTATGAACGGTGCCACCCACACCAACCTTCCGTTTCCTGGATCAAGATGGGAGGAAGAGATCATGCAGACTCTCTGGCTGGGTTCACACAATGCTTATGCAAACTCTCTGGCTGGGTTCACATAAGGAGGTTTACAAGCCAAGGAGTTGCATTTGTACAACATGTTAAGTTTGCTTAACCCTAATTACATTTTGTGTATTGTGGCTTGGCATCCGTACAAGCCCAGTTCATCATTCCCTGTGTTCTATGACCCTGGAAAATGTGTTAATTCAGGAAACAAATTAAATGTGTTGTGTGAAAAAAGGCAGCGGGTAAGATTAAATCAGTTATGAAAAGTTTCGCACAGCAGTGATCATAGGTCTGATATGTTGGCAGTTCACATAGTGTTCAATAGAACATCTTTGACTAAAAAAAAAGGTAAAAAACCATTAATCAAATGATATCTACTATTACTCAAACAGTATGATGGTACCAATTCATCCTTCCAAGGGTATCTGAAATAATTCCATTTATAACAATATATGGCAGTGTTTCTCAACCTCAGTAAGTTTAAGATGTGTGGACTTCAACTCCCAGAATGCTGGCTGGGGAATTCTGGGAGTTGAAGTCCACACATCTTAAACTTACTGAGGTTGAGAAACACTGATGTATAAGAAGCCAGTAGAATGGATGGAGATTACATTTCTGGGGGAAGGCTATTCCAAATTATATGCCCCAAGAGGTCCCTCTGAGTTCCTAACTCTTTGCTTCAGGAAAGTGAGCAATCACACACAGCTTCTCCTGAGATTTTAAGTCAGGCCAGTCTAAATTGTCAGAGAAGGAGATCCTATGAATCCTCCAGTGCCAATCCATGTAGGGTTGTAAATTCAAAACCTTTATGTTAAACTAACTTAGACAGATGGTGTTGGAGAAGACTCCTGAGGATACCATGGACAGCCAAGAAAACAACAGATGGATCATCAAACAAATCAACCCAGAGGTCTCACTTGAGGCACAAATGACCAGGCTCAAATTGTCCTACTTTGGACACATTATGTGAAGACCCAGGTCTCAGGAGAAGGTTCTGATGCTGGGGAAGGTGGAAGGAAAGAGAAGAAGAGGAGGACCAGCAGCAATGAATGCACCATCAGAAGACCTGAAGGACCAGGTTGGGGACAGGTTGTCATGGAGAAAATCTATCTATGTGGTCACTAAGAGCTGACAGCGATTATGACACATAATCAATCAATCAATCAATCAATCAATCAAGACCAAAGTACAGTTTTTATCCGTTTGAGGGGTATCTGCACATTTGGTTGAAAAAGTTAAGAGGGTGACCATGATGGTGGGTTGCACATAAACAAACAGGCAGAACTTCAATCGTACCACCATGGTTGCCCTCTTAATTTTTTGAGCGCACCCTGCAGAAACCTCTGATCTGTTTTGTTGCTATTCCGTTGCACTGTAAACCAGCTTCAGGAAATGGCTGCCTGGAACTATTTATATAAATAAATAAACTTTACACAAGGAGGTAGGCAAGTACATGTGCTCTCTACACATCTGAACTTTGCTATCTGGGCAGTAGAAAGGGAGGAAATGTATCATTTTCCCCAACTTATTCCCCCCCCCCCGCCCCTTCAGCTCTTATTCCAGTTCCTGGAATTAAACCAGGCAGAAGTAAGATGACAGACAAAACATGCAATTCTAGCTCTTTTGGAAAGGTAAGGGACCCTGGCGATCACACAACGCACGACTGGTCATTCACAATTGTACTACTCTGCAATCTGCCTCCATTGTTTTTGTGGATGGAGACATGAGAAATTGCACTCTCCAAAACAGAGAGGCCCCTCCCATTAAAAACACACATCCACACACATGCAACTCACGGAATATATCTAAATGCTGGCCTATTGCATCCTTGCTTGTTTCACTGGGATTAGTATTTGGGTCAAGGGAGTTGCAAAGAAGAGAAGAGAACTGCAAAGTCAAACTTGCCTGGGTTAATTCTGAGTGTGTTCCTGAAGGAGGAGGTGATGTCGTGGATTTCGGTGCTGCCGCTGATTCCCAGGAAGGAGGAAGCGCATTCCAGGCAGATAAGAGGATTCACAATCTGGAGACTGTTGCTGGGAAAGTTAAGAGGTTCGAGGTAGCTCTGCCCTAGAGTCCCCCAGGTTTTTTACCCTTAGGTCAGGTAGAGTAGCTTTAGTCTGGCAAGATTCTGTCTGTATGGTGAAAGTAATAAAGAACTGGAGTTTGGATTACACTGACTCAACATCGTTCTTGGGCTGACCCTGGCAGTTATACAGGTAGTCCTCACTTAATGACCATTTGTTTAGTGATGATTCAGACTTACAACAGTGCTGAAAAAATCGATTTACAACCATGGTCACGTGATCATGATTTGGGTACTTGGCAACTGGTTCGCATTTATGACCATCTCAGCATCCCACAGTCACGTGATCGTCATTTTCAGCCTTCCTGGCTGGCTTCTGGCAAGCAAAATCAATGGGGAACTGTGTGATTTGCTTAACGACTGCCACAAAAAAGGTTGTAAAATTGGGTCAGATTTCCTTAATGATCTCTTCGCTTAACAACCGAAATTCTGGTCTCAGTTGTGGTCGTTAAGTGAGGACTACCTGTATTCTGGAATCATAAAGGATTGGAAAATGTTTCTCTGGAAGAGTCTGGGAACAAATGAATAAAACAGGAGAACTAAGGAAAATAACATTGGGAAGAGTGGGGTGGGGGTACAACCCCTGTTTGCCCCCTCCTTTGTTTCCTCTAAATCAGTGTTTCTCAACCTTGGCATGCTGGCTGGAGAATTCTGGGAGCTGAAGTCCACACAAGCAGCTGTGACCACTAGGTCAACCAGGAAGTCCTTTGTCCTGGTACCTCAAATGTAGGGTTCACCGTTTAGAGCAGTGTTTTTCAAAGTCGGTAAGTTACGGACTTCGAAAAACACTGCTCTAAACGGTGAACCCTACATTTGAGGTACCAGGACAAAGGACTTCCTGGTTGACCTAGTGGTCACAGCTGCTTGTGAGGCTAAGCAAGGTGAAGACACTATAAATTAGTCTGCATTGTGATGGCACTATTAAAACAATTAAGAATCCCAGTGCCCAAGCTGTGAGAATCCCACATCTTGGCACATGTGTCCCAATTTCCTGGTTTTCCCAAGCCTGGGATCACACCCTCCTCTTCTGTCTGATGCTTTTTGGCTTAAGTCTTGCGTTCCTATCGCTGGCTTCCCCCGGTCGCACTTGCCAAGTCTCTCAAGCTGTGTGGTTATTGTGTAACGTGGACAAACATTTGCAACGAGTCATGCAGGGACCACCAGACAAAACACTTCAAGTTTTCTTTGCTTCACACCACACATTTGGGCACCTTGTATGTCAAGGAGGACGCTTTCTTGAACCCTCCGATGCTTGGACGAGGGGCATTTTATACACACCACTCTGACAAGACCTCTCCCTACTTAATTTAATATAAAAGGGATCTTCATGAAGCACACGCATGCACACTTGCACATTGGATGGAAAATGTGCATGCATTCCATATGGGAACACACACTGGCCAGTGGAGAGCAGCCAAAGAGAGAAAGAAGTGGTTGGCTCTGTGTGTGTGTGTGTGTTTTCAAAGCCACATTCCTCAAAACTGATGGCTGGATGTCTTCCCAGAATGGCTCCATTATAGCCAGGACCAGTTTTTCTTGATGAAGTTCAACTCCAGCAGAAATGCAGACCTTTGCCAGCATTTACCCCCACCAGCTCAAGAGGTTCTGTTGTTGGATCCCAGAACCCTTAAGAACCCTCCCCCAGAACCCGAGTCAGAGAGGAAATGTGTGTATGGGAAGACTGGGGGCTGGCAGAGAAGAGACCCTCTCACCCAGCGGGTTCTGCAAGGGTTGGTTAAAAAAGTCAAGACGGCAGCTAGAAGAGTATGTTTGAAGCTCTGCCTTTCTTGTGTGCACCTGTTTTTAACCACACCCTGTGGACACCAAGGTTGCCACTTGAAGGTCCAATGGATTGCCTTGTTCACCAGCTAGAAGGGGCTCCATCTTCAACTGCTCTTAAGGGTTCTGGAGCCAGTAGAGATTGACCCCCCCAATAACTACTTCAGATAGATAATGCAGAAAAGGAAAATAAAAGATTGGAAGAGAAAAGAGAACCTTGCCCTGGCTGTTCCTGGTGGTTCTCAGACAAGTCACGTTGTTGACAAATATCTGGATCCCCACAGGTCAGGGTGAAGCTTGTTGTGGTGAGCAGGAACACTTCGTGAATAGCTGTCAGTGGGCATGTCTTCTGTAGCTTGTGTGGTGTGTTTGTGGTTGAACCTTTCTGCTAATCCCCAGCTTTGCCTCCCCTGGGAGATCTGAAGCCCTCGAGGAGATGCGGGTTGAGCGATCAGCTGAGTGGAAGTCTTGACCTCCGAAGGTGAAGGATCCATCCCATGATGCCTGCTCAGGGAGTAGTTGAAGAAAAGTCATTTTGAGCTCTCCCCTCAAAAGTCATGTGGGGTGCAGGGAACCTTTTGCTCAGGCCAGCGATGCAGCTATCTTGTCCTCTGCTTTTCCAAAGAGGAATCAATCGATTAATCAATGAAACAACTTGAAAGCAGTATGAAGCCCTCTGGAAATATTTCAGGAAGGGTGAAGACTAACAGTCCACCCAAGCTATGTTACAGTTCAAAGAAGGAAAGGCAAGCCCCCATTTGCACTACAGGTAGTCCTCGCTTAATGACCACAATTGGGACCAGAATTTTGATTGCTAAGCAAAGCAGTCATTAAGGAAATCCAGCCCAATTTTACAACCTTTTTTTCTGGCAGTTGTTAAGCGACTCACCATGGTCATTAAGTGAACCACATGGTTGTTCAGTGAATCACACCGCTCCCCATTGATTTTGCTTGCCAGAAACTGGCTGGGAAGGTCGAAAGTGGTGATCACATGACCATGGGATGCTGCAGCAGTCATAAATGCGAAATGGTTACCCAGCACCCAAATCGTGATCCTGTGACCATGGGGACCTGTGACAGTCATAAGTGTGAGGACCGGCCACAAGTCAGTTTTTTTCAGCACTGTCACAAGTCTGAACTGTCACTAAACAAATGGTCATTAAGTGAGGACTACCTGTACTCAGAATCCAAATCTGAAATGTCAGTTAAATGTGAAGAGAAAGCAGCTCCTCCGTTGAGATGCTGCACCACAACTCTGGCTCAGCCTTCCACAAGGTGATGTCCTCCTGCTGGGCTGGAGCACACAACAGCCTCCCCCGCTCAGTCTCCCCAGAAACATGGGAGTTGTGGTCATATCTCCATGACACCAGTCAAGGAAAGCAGCTGCAGCTGTTAGGTGATGCCAAAAATTGGTGCTTCTGGGAGTTTGGGGCGGCCTGGGTTAATTTTTCATGTTTTTGTTATTGATGTAGTGCAGCGTGCTTATGTCGGTGCATATTTTATTTTATTGCTGTAATGCAGTGTATTAATGTCCTTGAATATTTTATTATTGCAATGCAGTGTGCTTTTTTATTTTATTTTATTCTTGAAATGCAGTGTGTTTACACCCTTGAATTTTCTCTGAGACTTCAAGACTATTCCTATACAGGTATCCCCTAATATTATCCCCACAACAACCCTGTTAGGTAGGATTGCTGGCTGAGTGCATACTAGGAAGCGGTCCAGCCTGACAGATTCCTGCCTGCCCCATGATGCTTCCAACCTACAAAATGCGAGAGGGGAGTCAGGTAAAGATTAGGAATGGAAATTAGCAGCGTCTGTGCATCCTTTTAAAAGTGCATTGTGGGGATCAGAATTTGTTTTAATTCCAGCTACCATGTCTGGACTGCAAAACTGAAACGACCGCTAGAGGGCAGCGAAGCGATCTCTTCTGGACTTTCCCTTCAGCTAGAGTAAAGGGTTTTGATTGCTGAATTCTTATTGGACTTAATGTTATTGCAGATTGTTTTAGCTAACTGGTATATTGATGGCTTTTGTACATGTCTCTGGGTTCTTTGGGGAGGAAGAGCATAGAAATAGTAGTATCCCATCTTTCCCTGCTATGTGGAGCTGAGTCAAGTCTCTACTAATACAGAAATTTCTCAAAAGAAATACTCGAACTTTTCTTCTGGACTCTGGCAGGAAAGCGAAGAGTTAATTCCTCTGTCTTCACTCCATTAATGTCAGACTGGCCCCTTCTCTCCCCCCCCCCCATTGCAGTTTGCATCTTTAAACCCTGCACCTCAATTGGCAAAAATAGCTTGAGTCACATAATAAAGAGCAGATGGTGCGGTGGAGTTTGGCAGAGATGGCACCCCAAGTTTGCTGGCCACTTTGATGGTGGATCAGGGCCTTGCCTGGACTTAATAGCCTTGGCGGGATTGGCTGCTGGCAACCTCAGGGAAGCAGGCACCCACAATCCCAAGAGATTCTATTAGAATAATTGAATCTCCTCATTGAATCCAGCCCACACGTATGTGCGTGAGTGTATTTTATTTTCAGCCCCAGCTAAATAGCTGGGAGGTCCTCATCAATAGGGAAGTGTGGATTTCATGGAAAACCGCCCTTGCCAGATGCCAGAGTAATGGACCCATAATTGACACGAGGAAGGGGAGGAGAAGAAGGTCTTCTGCTTGGGGAAGGCTAATGAAAAGTCTTCCTTTTTCCAGCAATTCCAAGGAGAAAAAAAATGTGAAGGCCACTTTTCCACAGCTAAAAGAATACAGCATTTCAGCAAGCAAGCAAGATCACTTCTGCCCAACTCCTTAAGGATGCATGACAAAGCCAGGTAGAACAAAGGAAATCAGAGGTGGACGGTGGCTTCTCTGGATAATGACTCACGCATGAATCAGCGGTCAATATTTGGACACTTTTATACCGCCATTGATTCCATTTCCCAATCCCTCAAAAGCCGCTTGACACCTTGTGGTCATTTTTGTTGCTGCCGGCCTCGAAAAGTTTAGAACAGCCGAACCCATCTGTTCTTTGTTCCAGTTGTCCAACAGAAGAGCCCAGAGAACTACATGGCATGAATGCCCTCATTGGTATTTTTAGTTCATGTTGCTTAATGATTTCCTATTAAAACATGAAGGTTGTTGATTATAAATTGTTTATAAGTATCAACCCTTCAAGGTAGTCAGGCCTGGTCTGGAAACAGGCACAACAGGGATTCCAGGAATGTTCTTTATTGCAGTAAGAAAGGATAACCAAATCTTGAATGCCTGTCCAAGTTTCTCTTTGTCCTGTCTTATACCAAACAAAATCAAGGTGGAGTTATTTTGAGGTTCTTTCTCATACTTTTCTCTATCTTAGGACTATGCAATCTTTTCTCAAAGTCCCCCCTTAATGGTGTTCTTATACTTTCCCCAAGGTCAGCTCTACCTTTTTTACAGCAGTATTGCTCAACCTCAGCAACTTTAAGACATGTGGACTCCCAGAATTTCCCAGCCAGCATGTCTGGACTTCAACTCCCAGAATTCCTCAGCCAGCATGCATGGATGGTGGTGGACAATGGGTAGTTTTCCATGGAGTGGAAAGGCCACCTACTTTTTGCTTGCATAAATCAGTACTCTCTGATGTATTCCCGAGCACTAGCAGTTAAAGCCGCCTTTCCTAGCATAGTATCCTCCAGAATTTCAAGAGCTGGGATCCAACACTTTTGAGCGCACCAGATTAAGAGCAAAAACATCTCAGATCATTGAGATGGAGATGGCCAAGCTCATGTCTGAATTCCTTGGGTGAGGATGAAAAGATTTCTGCCTTGCAGTGTCTCCTTTCTTTTGATAGAACTTCAGATGAACCAAAATATCGAACAGGTTCATAAAGGCCAGACATATTTAGAAATAAGGAGAAGGGTACTTTAGAGCACATGTTCAGCCCAGGAATATCATTTCAGTACCAAAAGTGGTTTTGCAGTGTTTTTTTTTCTTTTACTAAACCACCATTCTTGGTTGTCCCCCTTCCCTGAGCGTTTTTCATTTCAGCCTCTAACGAAGTCTCCTTCATTTTTTTCATTTCATGTAGCTACTTTAGATAAACTATAGGGAAACAGAAATCCTTGCTCATCCAATAGAAATCACCCCGAGATCTGCCATTAGATCTGGCCTACTTTCTGCTCAGTCTGTAGACAGCAGATATTAGTTAGTCATAAGTGGTTCGGAAAGAGGTGTGAAACTTGTAGCAAAAGTGAACATTACTTGAAGATAGGGAGGTACCTTCATCAAGCATAAATGAGTAGGTGTCAGCCCCACCAGGTAGACCAGACCAGGAAATCATCTCCACAGGAAGGCTGATACTACATTTATTGAGATGGGCTACAACAGCAGAATCTTGCAAGCCTGATTGTGCTGTCCTTCCTCCCCTTCTTATACTCCAGTGAATCAGGGGGTGTCTGCCTGAGCCTCTTCTGAATGTGGAGTCCTTGGTGCTCTCTGAGCCTTGTCGTTTTCTTGCAGTCATTTCATTGCCAGGCTCAGCAACATCTTCAGTTCTTCAGTTCTGAGAGCAAGGCCCACTCCCTCTTCGCACTGAAGATGTTGCCTAGTCTGGCAGTGAAACGTCTGCAAGAAAACAACCAGGCTCAGAGAGCTCCAAGGACTCCACAGTTCAACCCTGAGCTACAAATATTCGCTTCAATTGGTACCTCTTCTGAATGTTATCTTGTTGCTCCAGACTCAAAAAATGCTTCAGTCCCTTCCTCCTAGGGAATGGTTCCTGTATATCCATGTCAAGGTCTCTACAGTAGGGCTGCACACTGTTTTGAAAATAATTCAGGAATGTGCTTCAGAGCATGCAAAAGTGCAAACGTAGTGACTCTTGAAAGCCACTGCACCTTTTTCAGGGATCGTCCAGCTATCCTCTCCAATTATTTGACATGGCTGCTTTCAAGGGTTGGAGACTGGTGCTCCTTTTGTGTCCCCACATGCTCCGGGGTGCCTTTTTGGAATCAAATCCACTGCACAGCTCCCATGATGAGATCATGCCATGAGCCCCAGAGTGGAGAATGAAATTATTTTAGCAAGTGGAAATGTCAGCTTCCACACAAAAGCTACACAGGAGCAGAACATCCTGTTCTCTAGGCAAACAGGAAGTGCTGCTCTTCCAGCTTGACATGGCATCCTTTATAGGTTAACCAAACCCAGAAGGGAACTACCAATCTCCCTCTGGGGGCCAATCAAACTGATTGGGCTGATTATCGAGGGCACTAGGATAATATTCTGGAATATTTCATTCTTTTCAGAACTCTGAACTGCCATGGTGGACTCCTGCTGCAATGAACATGAGAACCTAACCACGATAATAAGCTTGGATATATCTAAAACACTCGCTGACTTTGATTTTTCTAAAAAAAAAAAATCTTCCAGGGACGTTGTTTTCGACTTCTGGGCCAGTCCAATGCTTTGTCGGCTTCCTGGTCTGTGCAACTGGATAGTGGTAACTGCGAAGTTAGAATTTGCAGCCTGGAGTCGGCAGCCTGCAATCACAACACAATAAAAAACACAACACAAAAATAGATTCCCAATCGCCTTCCAATGGAACCATGCATATCTTTGCCTATACTTTACCTTCTTCAAGGTGATAGAAGCCCACAGTCCTTACATAGTTTTCCAGGAGGAAAACACAAGTATTTTCACCTTATATTTCATTTTATTTCAGTTTTGTAATCTATCCATGCCTCAGCCCTGGAGGGCTGTAGAAGGCGAATTAGTGATTCTGGCTGGCTGGGGAATTCTGGGAGTTGACGTCCACACATCTTAAAGTTGCCAAGTTCGAAAAATGCTGGGCAAAACCAAACAGTTCATCAATCTTTGGCTCATGGGGAGCCCTAAGCAAGATGATGGTGATGCTGATTTAATTTATAACCTTCCCCAAGTTCAGTCTGGACAAACAAGGCAACTGAAGGCACCTTCTCCATCTCTATGAGGCATGAGAAGTCCAGGTATGGACAGGGGATTCCCTTCAGGGATTTGGTGCTTAACAGATGGCCCTCAATGGTGGCTCCTGGTGCCAACTTTGGATAAGAGGAAGAACCGACATTTGACGTGTTCATCTCTGGGACCAGCACTTAAAAGGTTCAGGAAATGAAAGGGTGGGAAAGGTCCTTTTCTGTCTGTAACTTCAGAGAGATGTTTCCAGTTGGAATAGACCATTCATGGATGAGTATCATAATGTGGAATAAAGCCGTTTCCTATGCTTGTTGATTTGAGCCCATGGGCAGTCTTTGCCCTAAAAGCTCCAGTGTTAGAAATGGGGCCCTATTTCTTGGTTATTCAGTTATTTATGGATTATTCAGCAAATCTCAGATGAGCAAACCATAGCTTAGATCAAAACTAGGACCCGGTCACTGGCAGTGTTCACACAACACACTTGACCTGGATTGCTCAGTAGTGGTGGCTGCTTAGTGCAATATGTGAAACTTGGTTAGTGTTAACCTTGGTGGTTCCTTTTCTGGCTTAGCCTGATTTGGGAACACAGCCTGTTTAGGGTTGTGCAAATCTAGAAAGTTAAGTGAGTTGTACGAAAGCAGCCCCTCCTTTTCTCAAGCTGATTAAAACCAGTGAGCTTTTTTCTACAGTATAATTGTGGGCTCCCTGAATCTCTGGATTTAGTCAGTTCCAAGATCAGCATTTGGAGCCATCATCAACTCCCTCTGATTTGCTCTGTTTCTTCCATGCATGTTGGGTGGATTAGTGGTTTGTGAAAACTGGTTAATTGCTCTGGTTGTGCACAAAGTCCCCAAGTCTTATGTCTCTGCTAAGTATTTTTGCAGGAGCCTTGCATCCTAAATCTCAAACATATTGAAAGCACAGGGCTACATGTAAACAGCAGCAACGATTGCGGTTCGAATCCGCGTGACGGGGTGAGCTCCCGTTGCTAGTCCCAGCTCCTGCCAACCTAGCAGTTCGAAAACATGCAAATGTGAGTAGATTAATAGGTACCGCTTTGGCGAGCAGGTAACGGCGCTCCGTGTAGTCATGCTGGCCACATGACCATGGAAGTGTCTACAGACAAACGCCGGCTCTTCGGCTTTGAAACGGAGATAAGCACCGCCCCCTAGAGTTGGACACGACTGGACTTAATGTCAAGGGAAACCTTTACCTTTACCTAATTAATTATAGGTTTGAGCTTTTGCCCAGCAATAATAAAAAAGGACTTCATCCTTACAAAGGATTAACCTAACCACTTTGACTTGTCTCAAATATGCCTCCACATCAGATACGTTTGCACTTCACTATCAATATCATTAATAATTTTTCAAAAGTGAGTTGCACTTTTTTATGGTTCTTGCTTTTCTGAGTCGCAATATCTTCTGCATCTGGAGTAATCTAACTGTTTGGGCTGATGTCTTCCTGGACACAGTTTCTAAGAGATGCATCGCTGGATCAAAGCTGGGATCAAAGCACCACTTCATAGCATTGAATCGAGAGGGCTACCCTCTTCTAAACACCAGATTGTAATGGTCCCTCCACTTGGAGCTGGAGGTTAGAAGTGTTTTTGTGCACATGTGATCCATGCATTAAGCCACTGGTGTGCTGGAGCCGGCCTGCGCCGGTTCGCAAGACCCGATTGTTAAATTCTCTAGAATTTTGTGAGCTGGGTGAGAGCAGAGATCAGCCATTAAGCCTAGTGTGCTGATCAGCTGTTCTGCAGCTAGCGATGTGTTGGCCACAATGGAGCCAGCAGAGACCATCCTTAAACATTTACCAGCACACCTACATTAAGCCCATTTTTCAGTGCATTTTAAAGACTGTTGAAGGAATCCTTGCATTTCATCCTGTGTTTGTCAGACCTACCTTGAATGTCTTATGTCCAGTTCAGGTCTCCATGTTTTAAAAAGGATTTAGAGCAGTGTTTTTTCAAACCTGGCCATGTTAAGATGTGTGAACCAACTCCCACTTAACGACTTCCTCCAAAAGGGTTGTAAAATCGGGTCAGATTTGCTTAACGACCGCTTTGCTCAGCAACTGAAACTCCGGTCCCAGTTGTGGTCATTAAGTGAGGATTACCTGTAATCAACATCATCCACAATTACTTGGTCCTTTTCCCTCCCTCTTTTTATATTGGCATCTTCAGCCTCCATCAACACTAATATGATAGTATATAAACAGGGCTTGTTTGATCACAGGACAATTCCTAGGAAAAAAAAAAGAACAAGAGGTTTTACAAAGGCTGTGCCGACTTCAGCAAAACTTCTTTGTGGAACTTCACGGAACTCTGCACCGTCCCCAAGGATGCCTTGGCTAGCATGATCAATGTCTCCCTGCTCCAAGGTAATTTAGGCCCATGATAAAGGTGGTTGGAATATAAACCACAGTTAAGATATCACACAGTTCCTAGTGGTTGAAAGAGCATAGGAGAAACCTACTGAATGAAACCACACATGCATCATCAAAGCTTCTTCCTGTTTCCCCTAGTGGCCAACGAAAAAAGCACCCAAACATGAGATTGTCACAGTAGCACCTGCTATTCAGTGGCGTGACTTCCTCTGCAAAGAAAGGTTTTCTGGATATTATCTAGCCTCTAATCATTAACCGCCTTATTCTCCATGAATACGTCTAGTCCCCACTGGAAGCCACCTAAGCTAATGGCTGAGATGAGGCTCATGTGTGAGTCAGGAAAATCCTGGTTTAAATTCCACTACTAACATCTAAGGGCTAGCTGTTCCGTCCTGGAGAATTTCCAGGCCTGTGGAATAGGGCGGGGACAATAAAGTCCTTCCTGACCAACTTGCAAGAGTGACCAGGTTAAGAAGCCATATTCTGCACCTTACCTTGGAATGATCTCACATTGTTCAATGAAAGGCTGGCCATGAGGACCACTCAGAAGTAGGCTCCTGGGCCCAATTCAAAGGGCTGGTTTGAATTGATTGAATTGAACCTGCCCATACTATACAAGATGGATTATGGGCACCCACCCCTTCTGCTGAGATCAAATTAATTGCAGGACTGCCTCTCCATGAGGGCATCTACCCATCCTACCAGGTCAGCTAGGGTGGGTGTACTCCAGGTCCCTTCCCCTACATGTTGCCATCTGGTGGGCCTTTGGAGATGTGCCTTTTCTGTGGCTGCCCCAACCCTTTGGAATAGGCTCCCTGCTGAGATTTGGAGGACCCCCTTCTGTTGGCCTTCTGGAGGACTGAGAAGACCTGGCTGTTTGCCCAGGCTCTCGGCTAGAATGGAAGTGATTTCAGCACATGCAAGAGTATGCAGAGTTTATGGGATGCTGCAGTGCTATCGTTGGGATATAAGGTGTTGTTCTGGGGTTTGGTTGGTTCTATTTATTCTGTGGAGCCCTTGGTGATCTCTGAGCTTGGTTGTTGGCTTGCAGACGTTTCATGACCCAACTAGGTAGCATCATCATCAGTTCAACCCTGAGCTACAGCAATTCTCTTCCATTGGATCTATTTATTCTCTTTGTACTGAATGTCGTTGGGAGCCCTGTAGGATTATCATGTATAAGATAGGCAGCCGTATACATTTCTAAACAAAATTAAAGAAGTAAATAAATAAATCAGGGATAAGGACCTGGAGAATGGCACAGGGGCATCTCGGGGACAGGGCAAAAAAGTCAAGATGTCACCTGCATCCTCATGCATGTCAAAAAGGGGAGGGTTTCAATCACATGGAGGCAGGCGCATCTTGGTTTTTTATAACCCTCCCTATAGAAGCCTGTCGTGAAAGAATATAAACCTGGCTTTAGGAAGGGAACAATGACCTGTTCAAGAAGGAGATAGCCCAGTCTGGAGAAAGTAGAAGATGTGAGAAGGAAACTCACACTTTGATTTTGTTCGGTGTAAGATGGGGTAGAGAGAGACCCCGTCAGGCATCACTCTGTTTTTCTACCCTACCATAATAAATATCTCTGCTGCTTCTGTTTCTTGACCTTGCCAACACTAAAGGCTGGCATCCCTGGATTAGCAGTTTCCTGAGGCCGGGCTACCCCCACCTTTTTACCCCCTGGCAAACAGGTAAAAACCATCTTTTTCCTGACAGCATTTAGGGGGGTGTTTTAAAGAGGATTGCCTTCAACTCTTCCAGGTTTTAATACTGATGGATTGTATGGATGTTTCTAAGGAAATCATTGTAGGCCGCCTCGGGTCACTATGGCTATTAAGTGGGATAAATCAGTGAAATAAATAACACGGAGTTTATGGGGAGGTGCTGGCTAATGGTGCCACGCTAACTGAATAGGCAGTAGCTAAGCCTAGTTGGGCAGATCGGTGTACTCCCCTAAGTCCTGTAGTTGGGAAAAAAAGAAATATATATATACAGATAGATAGATATAGATATATAGCTATGCAGACTGAAAACGTGCCAAGGGGTCCTTTAAGACTCTGAAGTTCTTGCTTTCTGGAAGCCAACTATCATCAAAACTTCCTTTCCCTCTAGGGCAGTGTTTTTCAACCTTGCCTACTTTAAGAGGCGTGGACTTCAACTCCCAGAATTCCCCAGCCAGCATGGCTGGCTGGGGAATTCTGGGAGCTGAAGTCCACGCCTCTTAAAGTTGCCAAGGTCGAGAAACACTGCTCTAGGGCACTGCTTGGCCGCAAGACACAGATGCACAAAGGCCCCGAAAATGGCCAACAGCCATGAAGGCCTATCCCTGCATCCGGGATGAGGGGGCAGGGCTTCCAATGCAGAGGGTGTGGCTTCCCGGCAAACCGGAGAGGTAGGGTCCCTGTCCGAGGAGGAAGCCAGCTAATGGGTTTCTGCTCAATGAAATGACTCCTGGGCTTCCTCTGAGATTGGAGCAGCCCAGCTCCCTTCCTGTTGGTGGCCGAAAGGGGAAAAGGGCCGCCGTGCCTGGGCTTGAGTTTCTCCTTTATAGTTCAGGAAATGATCGCATAGCCATAACCTGAAAAATAAGTCAAGGGGTCCATTCTGCCCCCTTCCCTCCCTGCCCCCCCAAGTTCATCCTTCCAGATTTGCTTCTGGGGAGTATAAAGTCATTGGGACATTTCCTTCCCATGGCCATATGCGCAGCCGTACACAGGATGTTTCCCATCTTTTTCCAAGGTTGGGGTGGGAGAGCAGTAACTCCAGTCCTTTTGGCACGCGTTGAGTGTCCCAAAAGCCAGACCTCCTGTTTAATGAGTGATGTCACTTTTCCCTTTGGTTTCCCTTTATTTCTTCCTTTTTTGTTATTACACTTATTTCAAACGCCTCCCCTGGCCTTGTTATCATGCTGGATGTGTCAACAACTGCAAAGCCAAGTTTGTCACTCTAGCTTGTAGTGGAAATCCAAGTAAATGTTTTTAAAAGCATTTCAAAGCGTGGTTCCTTTGTTTTGGGTTTGGTTGAAATAATAATAATAGTTTAAAAAAAAACCCAAAAAGGGAGTGAAAACTTAATCCTTTATGCCAATCATTTTCATTAAAAAAAAAATCTTCTGTTCTCAAAGGTAGTTTCTTCCCTCACAATAAGAAAAAGCATTCATTAAAAATGAAGACCTTCCTTGACAAGAAGAAATCTGTTCTAAATCACCATTATCATTCAATGAACAGATGCCACCAGCATTTTCCTGCAGTGGACGGAAAATTCCCTATTCAGATACTCAAAAGACATGTATAGGAATTTTTACCAAATGAAGCTTGATTAATTGGGTTAAATATTGAAAGAAGAAAGAAAGAAAGAAAGAAAGAAAGAAAGAAAGAAAGAAAGAGAGGGAGGGAGGGAGGGAGGGAGGGAGGGAGGGAGGGAGGCAGGCAGAGAGGGAGGGAGAATGTTTTCAATGTTCTACCAGCCAACAAAGAATCTACTTTTTGGCTCTGAAGCAGATATTTTAGTTAGCGCGCTCTGCTAAAAAAATTAAATTAAAAGAATCTGCAACAAAAAGGGTCATTTTTCCCCTGAAAATTAATGCAAATTGTTTTGCCAAAGGAAAGAAAAAGATCATAGCGATCTGTCTTGGGGGACATTCTACAACTTCACAAGCTCTCCTGCACAACTGAGTTCCTATTCTGATGACATTGTGTTCCTGGGGCTGAAGTTAAGTGTCTTATTCTGGAAGGTATTTTGGTAAATTACACGGAGGACTGATTGTTTCTTTTTTAAATCCTGCATTTGTAAACTGGATGTAAACCAGATTTATATTTATAAGAAGAAACTTTTGATCTTTCAAGAAACCCCCCGTATTATTATACTTCATTAATGATAATTAATAGCGATGCATTATTACCAGGGAAATTACAGGGAGTTTTACAAAAGGCAGTCTTGATTTAGAAAGTCAGACTTTCTGCAGCCCCAAACTTAAAATTAAACACAGGTACAAGCATACTGTTGCGATGGTGAGGACGCATTTGGCTTAAACTCAAGTTCCTTGACGTCATCCGAGTTTCTGTGTCGCATTAAAAAAAAAAACACAACATGCATGCAAGCAACCATATTTGTAACCCAACCCAATTGATCTATAAAGCCTTTGATATGTTTCCCCCCTTTCCTGCAGACCCCCCAGGCGCTGCAGAACCTCTCCAGTGGCAGACTCCCTCCCCATCTGAGAAAGCCCAGGGAAGTCGAAGCATTGCACAGAACAGCCGGCGGTTGCGTTAAACCAAAAAACCACACACAGACATGCTGAGAAAAGAATACCACGGTGTTTTATTCGAGGTCGGCGTTTTTCCACGCCAAGAACAGATCGTTTCTCCAAGCAAAGGCGTCAAAACCATGCTGCGCCGAACATCAGCCTGTCAAGATCGCCGGGGTTGAAATGCCAGCCTTTTTGTATCTTTGAGAGCATCGCTTAGCGGGAGATGTTCCCATGAAGCCAACGCAGAGACTAAACCCGGATCAGCTGCCAGCAAAAAATCTGGAAACACTTGGGGGCAAGTGATTTGGGGGAGAAACATGTGTTCACATAACAAGCGCATGGGAGTCGAGCAATTAGGAAAAGATGTTTTAATAATTAACCAGCCGGCAAACACACACCCAGTGAGATGCTCCCTTACATGTGTCTCTGCAATGCTGTAGGTGTACAAGTGGATCTGCTCAAAACCCTCGCTGGAAATCTCTAGTGGCAGCAGCAAAAATGCTCCCCACGCTTTTCCGCGAACCCCAAACTCCAGAGGAGTTATTATTCCCTGCAGCTTCAAAGCTGCTCTCCTCTTCCTATTTGTTCTTCATCTGGTATTTGCTACATAGATGCTTTTCAACACTGTGGCTATCCTTTCATTTATTACGAAAGAGAGAAAGAGAAGACGTAGTATAAAATGCCGGAACAAATTAAATATTATTTATAGATAGATATAAAAAAAAGCTTAGTAAAAAATATAGATTTGTCCAAACAAAAGAGAATGCTCTTGATAGGGTGGAAAATATGTGGCAGGGGGCACCCCAAAATCATCCTGGTCCCTTAACAATATTGAAAAAGGATTGTTCTGGATTTTAACACTGGAGCGTTCGTTTTGGATTGAGCCTTTATGGATTTAAGACTGAAAATTTCAGTTTTCACGCGTGGCAGTCTTTGGCTAAAGTACAAACACGGGGTTACGTTTCCACCCTGAACAACACCTTTATCCTGTAGGGAGGTTCATAGAGGTGTGTGTGCTTCACACACAGAATGCCCTACCTTCACTCCCTGGCACACCCAGCTCACACTTTCCAGGGAAAACAGTGTCGGAAGGCTGAGATCTACGGTCAGCTGGACAAGATACATCTGCCTGGCTTGAAAGTAGGGTTTAAAGCATCAGCTCCAGATGCGTAAGCCACATATGTGCCTGGCAATTAGCCAAAGGCACAAATCCACGTGGCTGAAACTTTGCAGGCTCACAGGCTTGTCCTGAGCCTACCCAGCCGATTTCATTCAAGTGGGGTTTTAAGTGATGAGTAACCCAAACCTGTGGGATCAATTCTAGACCTGTTTAGAATTGCACCCGAGGGATTAGAGAGCAAGACAATGAGAAACCACTTCACAGGGATTAAAATAGGTAGATTTCCTGCCCGTGGCAGAGGGCTGGACTACATGGGTCCCTTTTGGCTCCATAATTCTATGATTCTACAGACTGACCGTCAAACAAATGGGCATGATCCAGGGATCCTCTGTGAAACGTACCACCTTTCCTTAAGACTTTTCTAACACTTCCCCTTCCGCATATCTTACAACATTTTAACCACATCAAGCCACTTTCTCGTCATTCTTCCGTCCTCTTCGATACCCAGCTTTATGGAACATCTCAACTATTAATGCTCCCTTGCAGGAAATCATGCACTGCTTTCCAGCAAGTGCAGGGCAGGCCTAACTTTCCCGGCAAGCGTAACCCAGAGCTCTGAAGTGCCGTGTTTGCAAACCGCTGCACTGACTTCACCAGCTGCCCAACCCCGTGGATATTGTTCAGACCCAAGTACCACCATTTCATATCCACACGTTTTATTTAATGTGTCTTTGGGGCAAGCTGGGCAGGTGGTTATCTCACTTGAGACACCACAGTTAAAACCCTTGAAAACAAACCTTTTTCAATTATGACAGTAGAACAGTGTTTCTCAACCTGGTCAACTTGAAGATGTGTGGACTTCAACTCCCAGAATTCCCCAGCCAGCCATGAGAGTTGAAGTCCACACGTCTTCAAGTTGACCAGGTTGAGAAACACTGCAGTAGATGGACTGGAGCAGTTGATGGGGAAGGCAACCAAGTACAGGATTCATTTCCTATGAGAGAGAAAGGAATTCAAAAGGCACTGCTTGCTCTAATACGGAATGGTGTAAATGAAGATGGTCAATAGGTACCTGCCTGGATTACTTCCCCACATTACCTGCAAAAATTCAGGAACAAGTGCCCCCCTCCAATATTCCAGCACCTTATAAATGCATTTTCCTTCTGCTTTGAATCATCTCCTTGTGCTACACAGCAATACAGTATATCGGTTCTTCAGCCTTATTTGTTTTTTTTTTAAAAGGAAGCAATGCAGTTAATGAGATAATCTAAAATACTGCAGGGTTCACAGATAAGGGGAGAGGTTTGCGGGGAGCCTGGTGCACAGAGGAAAATTTCCCCACCTTGTGTTAATTCACAAGTTATGCAAAAAGAGCAGGCAGCAGCTAGGCTGAGTGAGCCCTACTGAGGAATATTTTCCTTCTGCCTTTGCTGTAAATGTGGAGAGCAGGAGACCAAAGGGCTGATTCACACATTACAGGACAGGAAGTTTGGCTTGTCATCCATTACGGGTGGTCCTCGCTTAATGACCACGAGACCAGAATTTTGGTTGCTAAGCGTGGCGGTCATTAAGCAAATCTGACCCAATTTTACAACCTTTTTTGTGGTGATTGTTAAGCGAATCACCATGGGCATTAAGTGAACCATGTGGTCATTAAGCGAATCACACAGTTTCCCACTGATTTTGCTTGCCAGAAGCCAGCCAGGACTGTCAAAAACGGCGATCATGGAACCGCAGGATGCTGCGACGGTCATAAATGCAAACTGGCTGCCAAGCGCCCAGATCATGACCATGTGACCACAGGGACACTGCAATGGTCGTAAGTGTGAGGACCGGTCGTAAGTCAGTTTTTTCAGCACGGCTGTAAGTCTGAACCATCACTAAACGAATGGGTTTAAGTGAGGACTACCTGTATCTTATGGGAAGGAGATGGTGTGTCACCCCCAGCACCTGAACAATACATGTCTCTCTAAAGGCACTGGCCACATCGATCCTTGTGTCTTCTAAACTGATACTTAAAGGTCTCCGTGGAAGTTCTGCAATGTGCGAAAAGGCCCTTCCTCAGCTCCTTCTAGAATTGTGGGTCGTTTTCTGGGCAAGGTTTGTTTCAAACTTCTCGTAGAAGCTTTGCTCAACTCCTCCGCAGCCAGCTGGGCCCCTGGCTCCTTCGTGGCCAAAGGCACGACACCCACGCAGAGAGTGTCCACCCAGCTGCTCCTACCTGGAGCAAAAGCTGAGCGTCTGTGCGCCCTGCTTTTTATCCAGCCCGTTCCTACAGATACGTCTGTGCCCCAGGCTCATCGCCAATTAAAGCTAGGTTCACCGTCACAGCTTCGCCCAAAGAACCCCGGGAACCAGGACGGGGACCCTGTTGACAAGTCTGCGGGCACTCCCCTCCCCTCGGATTTCCCAGGCTCCTTGAGAAGAGGAGGTGACCGCTGAGCCAGCGCGCAGACGTGCCCCGGACCTCTCCCTTAGGTGAACCTTTACCCAGTAATACAGGTGCTGTAGTAAACAGCACTACTTGCATCGGATAAGGCTGATATCAAGCTGCTGTCCTCACAGGAGAGGCTCCGCGGAGTCACTTTGGACACAGAAACATAAGTAAACCCCGCGGGATCGGGACGAGTCCTGCTCATATTCAAATACTGGTCAAACTCGTTGCGGTCCACTTCTGTCCACAGCTCGCTGGCACTCAAGGGCTCCACGCCGTCCAGCTGGTGGGACTCGGGAGGCGGGGACAGCTGGCCCAGGTGAGCCGACAGCCCGCTGGCGGCGCCGGCACAGATCTGGTGGTAGAACATCCCAGGCGGATGGGGAGTCCTCATGGCTTCGGCCAGTTGGGAGGGCGGGTTCGGGGGGTACCCCATTGCCACGTTCCGCCCCAGGTTTTTTTCTGGGGAAAACTCCATCTGGGGAGGAGGAGGGTGGTGGTGGTACCCCCGAAAGGACATCACGTTGCAGTCGTCCTGCATGTGCGGAGGGAAAAAGGCAGGTTCCGCCTGCTCCAAGACATCCAGAGGAGACATCTCGGGGGTCGGCAGGCCGTAGTTCTCCACGTCCGACCCCATCGGGCGCAGTTCTCGGAAGTGGTTGAGCGGGGGCGGCTGGGAGTGACCCGAGTGGCCGATGCTGCCGCCGGTGCTGCGGTGGCCCATCCCGAAGCTCTCGCCGCAGGGCTGGGGCAGGTTGTGAAGAAGGATGCCCGGCTCCATCCTTTTGATCTTCTTGGCTTGCTTCTTTCTCCGGGGACGGTACTTATAATTGGGGTGATCCTGCAGGTGCTGGATCCTCAGCCGCTCGGCTTCTTCCACAAAGGGGCGCTTGTCACTGGCGCTCAGGGCTTTCCACGCCTGGCCTGGGGAGTCCAGAAATAAAAGAGAGGGCGTGAAGATGCAGCTGCCCCACTGGTCGCCCAACGGTTCAAGGATCTAGCAGAGAAACTGGCATGGGCACTCGTAGGCGACCGGGGCGTGCAAAGATCCTGACACATATGTTCAATGCATTCACATAAACCACTTTGGGAAGTGGTGTAAAAGAGTAAGTCTTAGCAGGGGCAGGCAGAGGGGTGGGGGTCTAAAAAGTCATGATGGTGGCTGCAACCCTGGGGTGGGGGGATGCCCTGTTCTTTTTTTACGTGCATCACAATTGCAGTGCATGTAAAAGACGGGAAGGGCTTCAATAGTGCAGTTGTGGCCACCATCTTGACTTTTTGGACCACCCTCCCCTCCGCAGGCATCCCCGAATCCTGAGAGATTAATGGCGGAAGGTTAGGGAGCCAGTTTTTGTCCCTCCCTGGTTGGATCCATCTCTTTCTCTCTACATATCACACAGATCATGCGCAGAGGAGTCGTGGCACCCTGATTCCCACTGAGTCAAGCCGTCATGCCAAGTTTTGTAAACAATAGAGCAACAAAAGTCACAATGTCGCTTTACAAACGGGGGTGGTGGGGAGGGCACTTCGGAAGCTAGGTAGTTCCCTCTTCCTGGTAAACATCTTGAGATGTTTTTTCTGGACCGTGGTCTGGTTCTAACCAGATGCACGGAGTTATTTGTGACCCATGAACATCTCCAGGAACATCTCTTTGACTTTAAGGTACCATAATGTTTTGAGACATGTTCACAATTCCTAAGAACACTTGCTCTACTTTGAATTTAGGTGTGGAGATGTCTAAGCATAACGGGGGTGGTGGTGGATGCCTGGCCGCTGAGTCTTATTAGTACTACCTGCTGCGGAAGGTAGACAAGAAAAGTATTTTTGAAATGAGGAGGGAGAAAAAATAGCAAAAACATGCTCAACGTTATGTGAGAGCACCAATGAGATTCTCACACACCCTCCCATACTCCAATAGATCTTGAAAAGAAGGTGGCTGTCCAGCTTAACACAGTCTTCTCCAAACTGGTGCCCTCAAGAGGGTCTGGATTGACAATTCCCAGTATTCCCAACAACCCTGAAGGGTGGGAATTTTCAGCGTAACCACCTCAACACATCTTGAAGGCACCGGCTTGTGGAAGATCCGGAACGAAGAGGCAATAAATTGATCAGAAGTGGACCTCATATGGGTACAGGAGAGGGACACTGCATGAATGCCAGATCCGAGAGAGCCTTAAGAAGACTTCAGTATCACAAAATAGTAAGCAAACTTCTGGAGTTTGGAACCACAGTCCTCAAACTGGATGTTAAGGAACGTGAGAGAGGCTGAAAGAGACGGGAAATATAAAAACTAATCTAGCCTTCTCCAACTTGTTGTCCCTCAAATGGCATCTCACCATCTCTGGAGAAGCACCCAAAACCTCCTCTAATCTGATGCAGAGCACTGAAGAAGTTGTGGGCTTGGTCACTAACAAGCTTAGGTTCATACCAGCTTTTGTCAACTACAATCTGGTTCTAATTACTTGTGACCCATGAACACCTCCAACTACATCTCTCTGTCTTTAAGATACCACAATATTTTGAGACATGTTCACAATTCCTAAGAGCACTTGCTCTATCTTGAATTTAGGTGCGGAGATGTCTCCTAAAAGACCAGCTGCCACTTTTTTCTCCCATAAGTATGCATAAAGAGAGGCAAAAAAACTGGTGCCCTCATTCCATCACCTCAAGTGTTGCATAAAAAAATACTTCATGGTTCTTTCACACAACCATTACTGGTGAAGTCAGAGTGTTAGCGGATTCTGGAACGGGCAACTGATTTTTTGAAGGTGCACAACTTCCAAATTGTGACTCACTACATCAAAGGGCAAGTTGTTTAGGGAACATTTTCCAGAAACAGCAAGCTGCAATTTGGACATTTTTCAAACCATGTAAGTGAGCCAAGTTCCACTTCAAAGAAAAAAATAAAAGGTACTCTAAAGCAAGTTAATTTCACTACAACCCCTTCAAGCACTGAAAGAACGAGAAATGGCTTTGAGACAACAAACACTGGAGCATAACAAGATTTTTTTTAAAAAGCTCTTAAATCACTTTCCATATTGCCTTGGTTTATGCCTAAAGCCAAATATGTTGCCTACAGTGGCCAAACTGTAGATCCAGTTTAGAAATGGCACTTTCCCACAATCGGTCCCATCATGGGAGTGAAGAAGAGGGGTAAAAAGTGGGTAAGATTATTCACGGTGCAGAGAATGGCGGTAGGGAATGTGGGTGCCCCGGATTGTCCCATAAAGCTGAATAACGGGAGATCCCAGGGTTATAGCAAGGATCTGCTCTTCACAATGGGCATGGTTCAACTGTGAAACTCAGGGCCACAAGATAAACTAACAGCCAAGGATGGGGAAAATTCCAGGAGGATCAAGCTATCAATATGGTAGATCATCTTTCTATGATCTCCTGCAATATCAGAGGCACCCTGAGAGCAGGAAGGGAAAAGTAGATTTAAAAAATGCAATGACCCCATTTGCTTTGAGAAAGTCATTTTCTGGGACTGGCGGAAAAATCCCCCCCTGCTTTTGTTTGAAGGACAAAGGTGCAGGTGTGCTCCACGTGGATTTGTTCAAGATTGGGGAAACTATACCCAATACAGAATGGGACATGTAAATAGATAAATAATAGAGTTGCTGGGAGTCGGGCAGCATATACATATTATTATTATTAGTAGTAATATTATTAAAATGGGACTACACTGAATTGTCTTGATCAATAGAGTATTCCAGTGCTGTTTTAACTTGCTGGCTGTGTTTTCACAATACGCTCACCCTGGCCAGTGAAAGACCTCTTCGCTGTGTTTGCACTACATATGAAACTGTAATCAAACTAAACAAAAATAAATAAACTTGCCGACTTAACCCCACCACCCATTTCCACCCGGTGGCTTAGTGTGTTACATGGAACCAGCCCGCTTGGTTAGTTTATGATCCAACGTGCTGTGTGAACCTGGGGTGTGGGTTCAGTCAGTACCTGGGTTAAGAGTGTTGTGTGAACACAGCAACTGCATTGCGTCCAGATATAGAGTGCCCTTGAACACCAAAGCAAGGCTTTGATAAACACCATTTCTCCCTTGAGACGTGCAACTTAACCGTTTGCTAATTTATTAAGCATCAAATATTTGACCGCCCAGAGTCCCCTTTTTGGGAGAGACGGGCGGTGATAGAAATTTGAAAAACAAACAAACAAACAAATTTGCCAGCTGTTTCCAGATGTGCTAGTTCATAAGGGTTGGAAATCGCCTTAGCGGTCATCTAGTCACCCCAAGCAAAGCAGTTAAAACTCAAAATACTTGCAAGAGTGGGAATCAGGAGTGATTTAGTGTGGAAAAGAAGGATGAACTCAGCCCTGGGCAACTTCTGCAGGATTCAGCACATGCTCAGGAGTACCTTTTCTCTTAATCCTAAGTGCCTATCTGCCCTAAGTTTTTTGTCCGGTGGATTTTGGAATTACAGTAAAAAAATAAAATATAATAGATCTCATAGGTCAGAAATCTCTTCCGTCCTGTCTCAGCTGATTCTCTAGATCATTATAAAGACGCGAAACATTCCTGAAGAGAGCCCAGCTAGACTCAGGATAATTAAGATAAAACCCTAGGATGTAATTGTGCTGCACGTACACCCCAATCTTGTCCTGCTTGCATAAAATTCCTCTGTCTGTTAATTAGGAATACCGGGTTAACACCACATGGCAGAGGGTTGGCCTAGATGATCTTTGTGTTTATTTCCAACTGTACAATTCTGTGATTCTCTGCATGCACTTAAAGGGTGGCAGAAATCAACCCAAAACGTCTCCTTGGTCTCTATGGCAGTGTTTCTCAACCTGGGCAACTTCGAGCTGTGTGGACTTCAACTCCCAGAATTCCCCTATGCTGGCTGGGGAATTCTGGGAGTTGAAGTCCACACAGCTCGAAGTTGCCCAGGTTGAGAAACCCTGCTAGGGTAACCAAGGGGTAGCCAGCCTGTTCAATCTTCATTCTCAACCTACCTCATCGGAGCACCTGGACCACCATGCTGGGTGAGAGTGAGGGGAGTTGTTATCCTGCACATTGCAAGGTCACCTAGTTGGGGACGGATGCCGCGAGGTGCTGCGGCCCCTCCCTGGGACATCCAGACAGAAAGAAACCCCACATCTGGATAGAACAGCAATCCTGCTTCCAGATGCAAAAGTTCACCAGGGCACCCTCTGGACAGGATTCAGTTCCCCTCTTTAGGCCCCCCTTCTTCTCTTCTGCCTACAATCAATCATCATTCCATAAGCCCCTCTCTCTTTTCAGTTTGTTTTGGACTAAGGTCCCCCCCCACCCCCGAAGAAAAAATTCCTGCAGCCAGCTTTGCGGTTCCCCTAAGCATGCTAACACATCCCTCTATTCTCCTGACCCCAGCCAATGTGGTCAGCCTGCCGCGTGAGCCCAGCCAGCTGTGGTTTCTCAGATACAGCGTGGCTCAGAAGACCATAACTCCCTCCTCCAGGATGGGCCGCGGAGTCACCTACACTCCACGGCCGTCTTTGACAGCGCGTGGCAGCCCCGCATCGCCTCTGCGTTCCTCCCCCCCCAGGGCTGCGTCTCGTGGCGAGGAGTTCCGCCGCGCCTGGCCCGGAAGATGTCAGCCGGCTCCGCGAATGGAGGGCAGGGGGGAGCTGGGGGGAGCGGGAAGAGGGGTGGGAAGAGGGGCCCGCCCGCCTTACCCAGCATCTTGCTCAGCACCGCGTTGTGCAGGTCCGGGTTCTGCTGCGCCAGCCGCTTCCTCTCGTCCTTGGCCCACACCATGAAGGCGTTCATGGGCCGCCGGATGCGCGAATCCTCGCCGCCGCTCTTGCCCTCGGCGCGCCCCGAGACGGCGCTGAAGCCATAGCCGGCGGCGTCCGGGCTGGGAGCAGGGCTGGGCGCCGTCGAGCCCAAGAGCGCGCCGCCGGGCTCCGCCGCCGCCGCCGCCGGGGCGCCTGGGCAAAATCCGAAGCCCGGGTCGGGGCTGGGCGTGCGGCTGGCGGCGAGCTCGAGGCCCCGGCTCTGCGGCGGGTAGGCGCGCCCCGGATCAGGCGCGGCGGGCGCTGCGGCGGCTGCTGCGGCGGGCGGCGGCGGCGGCGGGGCTGCTGCCGCGACGGCTCCCCATGAAAAGTCGCCTCGGGGTGGGGGAATCTCCTCTGCACAGAAATTAGGCGCAGATATATTCATTCCAGCTGGACGGAGCTCTGGGGGTCAAGCACGACGCCGAGCGAGACGCGGAACCGGCAGCGGCGGCAGCCAACGGCGAGCGGCGGGCGGGCGCCCTTCCCTGGCGGCGGAGAATCGAGGAGCCGAGGCGGGAGCCCGACCCCGAGGCGCGCGGGAGCAGCGGGCGGCGCGGCGGAGGCGGGCGGGCGGGCGGGCGGGCGCGGGCGCAGGGGCGGCGCGGGCCGAGGCTCGGGGGCGCTTCTCGAGGCGGGGGCGGCTCTCTCGGCCGGCCGAAGGAGGACCCGTGGGTTGGAAAGATGCGCTCCGCGGAGGGGCCACATTATAAAGGCTTCGGGCGGCGGGGGGCGGGGGAGGAGGGACCGTCGGGGCGGCCAAACTGGCGAGGAGGGAGGAGAAACCGAGCGGGGGGGTGTGGTGGTGGTCCGGGACTGGAAAACCGACCTCGCGCTCCGCTCCGTTTCCTTTTGTTTTTTTCCAAGGAAATGGGCGGGCGGGGGGGCGGGGGTGTGAAACGGACTCTCTTCCCCCCCCCCCCCCGCGTTGGCTGCTGTGGCGGCGGCAGCAGCGCCCCCAAACTGCTTGCAACAAGCGCGAGGGGGAGCGGGGGGGAGCAGCCTCCAAGGCCGTGGGGCCGCAAACTCGGGACAGCTACTTGGGTGCTGGGTGCTTGCTGGGTGTTGGGGGGGAGCAAATATTTTTCCTTCCCTTCCTCCCTCCCTCCCCCAAATTTATTAGAAAGGTTTGAGTCCCCCTTCTTGCCAGCCGCGCCGTTTTCTTCTGCTGAAAGCTAAAATAGCGACCCGAACTTTTTCAGCGCCTGCGGCGGAGTTGCTGGGAACCTTTTTTTTGAAAGGCGAGGTTTGCGCTGGGCGTTGGGTTGGATTCGGAGCCCCTTAGCGAGAAAGGGAAGGGAAGGGAACTGGGAGGGGGAGAGGAGGGACGGGTCTCAGTTTGCAAACGGGGGACGATTTGAAAAAGCCTCGCGCGCGGGAGGTTTAGCGCGCGGCAGATCGGTGGAATTCATTGCCACGAGATGGTGATGACGAGGAACTTGGATTGGCTTCCAGAGGGGGCTGGAATACTCATGGAGGGCTCTTAGTCCTGAAGACTCAACATTTCCTCCAGGTTGGGGGCAGCCTGCCTCGAAATGCCCCTTGCAGGGAAAGTGGGTGGGAGAAAACCGGTTTCCATCCTCTGCCTGTGAGTCCCGCAGAGGTATCCCAAATGCTGGGCTAAGGTGGGCCTTGGCCATATCGAGCAGGCAGTCCTGGGATGCTGAAATGCCAGTCTCTAAACTTTGGGTGGGCCAGTCTCGTTTTTAGGCTTCTGGTCTTAAGGCCTGGTACTCAGGAACAGAAGCCCCCTTTGGCTGCATGTATTGGCACAAGCAAGGCATGGTTAGGGTTAACCTTGGTTAGGTTGCCGTTGGCTTAGCGTGGGGTACAAACCCAAACAATGAACAAAGGCAGCAGTCAGGTTTGTGAATACAGCCTCTGGGGCCAGTCACTTCCTCTCAGCCTAACCTACCTTGCCGGGTTGTTGTGATGGCACATAATCAAATCAAGACATGTGCCGCCTGAAAGAAAAGTGCAGTATTGTTCTGGAAAGCAGCAATCAAATCATCATCGTGCTTGGTGCCATCTCAAAAGATCTGGGGAAAAACCCTTGAGCACAGGAGGAAGGGATAGAAGCTCAACTCCTCAATTTCAGGAAGTTGGATTACTGTACTGTACTTGGAACATCACCTAGGGAGGGAGATGGGAGGTGGCAAAATTTGAAAAACAAAATAAAATTCTCTCTCTCTCTCCCGTCTGTCTATCATATTTTTATAGCCATCCATCTCGCATAGTGACTCTGGGCAGCGTACATAATAAAACAATCAAAATACATTCAAAATCATTCAGAAAACCAATTTAATTTTTTTTTAATCCGTTCAATCATGTCTGGTTCTCGGAGGCTGCCTGGACAAGTCCCTGCAGTTTTCTTGGCAAGGTTTTTCGGAAGTGCTTTGCCATTGCCTCCTTCCTAGGGCTGAGAGAGAGGGACTGGCCCAAGGTCACCCAGCTGGCTTCGTGCCTAAGGCAGGACTAGAACTCCTGGCCTCCCAGTTTCTAGCCTGGTGCCTTAACCACGACACCAAACTGGCTCAATTTAAATTTAAATTTAAAAAATAAAACAGGATAAAAAAACAACGGCAGCAAAACATACAAGGAGTTCAATTAACTGTGTAATTAACTATTATGCAGTATCTTTAGGTATCCTAGATCCTTGGGGAGGATCCGACAGTCAAAAGTACCAAATCCAGTCCGAACTGGCTGATAGACTGGGTAGGCAGGCTTTGATGATGTTCAAATGGGCCACCCCTGTTTGTTCTAGGCAGTAAAACAAGTAAGGTCTATCATCTCAAAGAGATTTAGCCTTTTGCATTTCCCCTACACTTCTGTGTTTGGGGCCATTGGTGTAGGATGTGATGAGGAGAAAATGTTTTTTGGGGGGGCTCTTATAAATATTTACCTCTTTCCTCCATTCCCCAGCCTTTCAGGATTTTGAAAGGGGTCCTGGGTCTGGGAAATGTTGATCCCAAATCCCAAGACAAGAGGGTGTGTGACTTCTGAGTTAATCCAAGGGGAGAAAAGTCACTGTGCACATGGTCATGGTGATTACCGAGTGTTGCATGGTGATGTATGTGCAGTTCAAGGCTCAACCTGGCATGCATTAAACTCACAGTCTCTGTGACTAGAAAACTGGAACACAGCACTGCCTTGTGCGCCCATCAAAATTCAAAGTTTTTTTTTAAAGCCATGCAATAGATACATTATTAGGGGTGCATTTGACACCAAATTGTCTATAGGTAGTCCTTGTTTAGCAACCACAATTGGGACCAGCAACTTGGTTGTAAAGCAAAGCAGTGGCTAAGTGAAACCGCAACTGTGCTTATGATCTTCCTGCAGCTTTTCTTTGCTTTATGGACCTGCAAAGGTCGTAAATGTGAGGATTGGTTGTAAAGTTACTTTTTCATTACTGTTGTAACTGAACAGTTGCTAAAGGAGGCAGTTGCTAAATGAGGACTACCTGTATTGGGGAATTTCTCCCAGGTAATATGAAGGTTAAACTATTATGCTCCAGCTGTGATGGATACAGTCCCCGGAATTTCCAGCCAGAAATGCTAGTTTGATTTGATGAGATATACAGGTAGTCCTCGACTTATGACAATTCATTTAGTGACCGTTCAAAATTATGATGGCCGTGAAAAAAGTGACTTACGACTGGTCCTCGCACTTATGATCGTTGCAGTGTCCCCACAGTCACATGCTCAAAATTCTGGTACTTGGCAACCAGCATGTATTTACGGTAGTTGCAGCACCTTGGGGTCACGTGATTTCCATTTGTGACCTTCCCAGCCAGCTTCCAACAAGCAAAATCAATGGGGAACCATGTGACTCGCTTAACAGCCACTGCAAAAAATGTCATGAAATTGGGTGTGGTCATGTGATGCCTCGCTTAACAACCACACCGCTTAATGATGAATTTTCCGGTCCCTCTTGTGGTCATAAGTCAAGGACTACCTGCTTCATTTGCTTCAAAAGTGGTGGCACGCACATGAAGTGCACTCAAGATGTAGAGGTGTGACAGCATTGCAATGTGGGTGGGTCTTAACTCCTGCATGTGGGCAGGGCCAGGATTTCCTGCATTATTTTGAGCAATGGATTTCTGTTTTTATTGATTGATTAGGATTACATCCCACCTTTTCTTCAGGAGCGCAAAGCAGCCCTAGTGTTTCCTTCTTCCAAATTTTCTCCTGCACCAACAACCCTGTGAGGTAGGGTGGCATTATTTAAAACCGATGCTCTTGTCTTCCTGTATTTCCCAGCACAAATTTAGCCCTGTTGGAGAAGATTTGAAGGGGTCCAAATGGCATACAACATGATGTCCTTGTGCCAATGGTATAAACTATGCCATTGGCACAAGGTGTGTGAGATTATCATGGCTTGCATTGGACACCTGTAGATGCAAAAAAGTCTTTTTTTCAGGATCCTAAAATGATACCAGTCACCAAGGGAGTTTTCCTAGAACAGTGTTTCTTGACCTGGGCAGCTTTAAGATGTATGTATGCTGGCTGGGGAATTCTGGGCATCGAAGTCCACACATGCTGGCTGGGGAATTCTGGGAGTTGAAGTCCACACATGTCCTTGAAGTTGAGAAAGCAATCTTCTGTTAAAAGATCCCAAATGGCAGCTGGCTCGCCATATGCCACACCCAATGCCTCTGCGGACGTAGATGCCTTAAGGTGATAGCCTGGTTCATCGCACATACAAGGGCTGGGTTTCCACCTCACAGTGAACCACAAGCTATTCTAGCCTTGTGTACTGTATTGTGTGAACCTGGCTGGGGCATAAAGTTCAAGGCAAGGTTGGCAGCATGTTGTGGGCACTTCCCCCAAAGGACGGGCATGGTGGGCATGGCCAGCCAGAAGCAATTTACCCCAATGCAAGATAGGTGGGGTTGTTCTCATGAAGATTCTTATTGTTACCATTTGGTTAGGCTGATCCTTGCTTTTAACCCCAAAGTGGAAGATGGCAGACATAGCTCTTCCTCCCTCACTTTTTCCTACACGACAACCCTGGGAGGTAGGCTGGCCTGAGAGAGGCTAACTCTAAGTAGGCTTCTTCAGCGGGGAGTGGATTGTCCCTGGTTCCAGGCTGTGCATGGTGTGCGTGTGTGTTTCAAAATCTGCAAGATTTGCAACACCATGCCCGCCATCTTGCAGATTTTGACACACGTGTGCACCCTGGTTCCTCCTAATTCTAGCCCCACTGCCACTTTCCCACCTGGTGGATCCCCTCTCCGCCCCACCCACGTTTCTCTGGGGGCGGGGGTTGGAGGCCCTGTCCATCACCTTCATTTCCTAAGAATGCCTCGGGGGGATATAGGAAGCTCAGAGATGTTCTTGGAAATAATGACACGCTTGCCTTCTATTATTTTTCAGTTAAAAGAGTCTGTAAGCAATTAAAGTCAGATGGGGCTGGGAGCCTGGGGGGAGCCACAGGAGGTGCCTGGGTGGGGGCTTCTCTGGATTCAAAGGGTCAGGACAGTCTCCTACATCTGAACTCCTTCCCAGCATTGGAACCTGGAGGAACATCACCGTTATTTTTGGCCAAATGCCCTCCTGTCAGTGCTGCTCTGCTGGGTGCTTCAATTTCTTTCCTCAAATGGGACCTTGAGCAGCCTGGCCAAGCAGAAGACCTCTGCTTGAGGAGCCCCCTGCTTGCCGCCACCCAATAGAGCAGTCTTTCTCAACCTCATGAAGTTGAAGATGAGAATTCCCCCCAGCAGGCTGGCTGGGGAATTCTAGGAGTTGAAGTCCATACACCTTAAACTTCATGAGGTTGAGAATGAGGTTGAGAAGGTTGAGCGTGCTGGCTGGGGAATTCTGGGAGTTGAAGTCCATACACCTTAAACTTCATGAGGTTGAGAAGGTTGAGCGTGCTGGCTGGGGAATTCTGGGAGTTGAAGTCCATACACCTTAAACTTCATGAGGTTGAGAATGAGGTTGAGAAGGTTGAGCGTGCTGGCTGGGGAATTCTGGGAGTTGACGTCCACACATCTTAAACTTCATGAGGTTGAGAATGAGGTTGAGAAGGTTGAGTGTGCTGGCTGGGGAATTCTGGGAGTTGACGTCCATACACCTTAAACTTCATGAGGTTGAGAATGAGGTTGAGAAGGTTGAGCGTGCTGGCTGGGGAATTCTGGGAGTTGAAGTCCATACACCTTAAACTTCATGAGGTTGAGAATGAGGTTGAGAAGGTTGAGCGTGCTGGCTGGGGAATTCTGGGAGTTGAAGTCCATACACCTTAAACTTCATGAGGTTGAGAATGAGGTTGAGAAGGTTGAGTGTGCTGGCTGGGGAATTCTGGGAGTTGACGTCCACACATCTTAAACTTCCTGCGGCTGAGAAACACTGCAATAGAGAATGAATGGCTGCTTCAGGAGAAAGGAAGTCCAGCCTGCCACTCATATTGGCCAAAACTCCTCAAGGAACCACCAAGGAACTTTTGAGGTCAGGACTGGGTCATGCTGGTGGGGCTTCCCTGGGGATAGAGCAGCTCGCAGTGGCAAGTTTCCACCCACGTGCTGATGTTTCCCACGTGCGCTGGTGTTGCCCCATGTGCATTAATGTTTCCCCACATGCGCTGATCTGGGAGGAGTCACGGACATGATGCTTCTGGGTAAGGATTCATTCATTGAGCTGGGTAGGAGGCTACAGGATGCTAGTTTGCAACTTCCTGACACAGCATATTCTCAATTTTGGAATTGGCTAATGCAAGAGGCCCCGATCTTCCCCCTCGGTCTCAGTTTGATGCAGGGGTGTCCTTGGTGGGGGTATGAAATAAGCCAAGGTGGAGGCCGTGAGCATGTGATCAAAGCCCTGCTCTTCAACACACACAAAAAAGGGTCAGGGCTCCGATTGTGCCGTTCTGGCTGCCATCTTGACTTTTTTCACACCCCTCCCTTGAGTGCGCCCCTGGTTTGATGGGTAATAACATGTCTCGGTTGGTGATGCAATTCAAGAGCGCATTTTCTTCAGGATTAAAGGAAGTATCTACGGACAGGTGCGGCATCTCCAGTGAGAAGGTGAAATTTTGTTCATGCCCTGCTTGGTGTCTTCCCAAGAAGGCCCTCAACGGCATCAGCTACGCCACTCTGGAGTTAGCCAGCCCCAGGGGTGCGTGCCTGGTATGGTAAAGAAAAAGTCAAGATGGTAGCCATCTTCAACCTTCCCACAATCTTCAGTCACATATTCATGATTGCCATCTTGACTTCTTTTGACCGTTCCCTGCAGACACCCAGGCTAGCACACTTAACTAGGGAAGTTATCAATTTCCTGGTTGTATTCACACAACATGCTAAGTCTGGTTAGTGTTAACCGGGGCCTGTTTTCTTTCTGTGGCTCAGCATGTTGTGAGAACTCAGCATGTTTAGTTAGTTTATAATTCAGTATGCAAATGCAGGGTAGAGGGAAGAGGGAATGGCCTTGAGGGACAGGCGGAAGAGTGCTACCAAGGCAATGAACAGAACAGAACAACAGAACAGAACAGAACAGAACAGAACACTTTATTGGCCAAGTATGATTAGACATACAAGGAATTTGACTTCGGCAGAAGACCTCTCAATATATTTACATAATAATAGTAAAGTAATAACGCTAGTTACTAAAACTATACAATCAAGAAAGAAAAAAAAATGAAGGAAATAATACTACAGCTATTAACTAACAATGGCCAGATAAGAGGGGCTGGAGCCCAGGGCAAGAATGTAACATGAGAAAATGTCCCAGACAGGCCCCTCCCTAGTTCTCACCATGATGGAGGGAGGGAGGGAGGGGGGAGGCGTATTCAGACTTGCAAGATTCTGATACTAAAGCTTTACAATAAAAGTAATACTGACCGACATGAGATTGGACCCCTAATCTGATCTACCCTGGAGGGCTGACCCACAGGAAGTGGGTTGATTCAGAAATGAGGTCAGGAGTGCTGTGTGAATGTGGCTGAGTCAACGGGTTGACTCCTGCTGACAGCTGGGGAGCTGTTGTTTGGAACTGAGTGATAATATGATTTGTTTGATTTTGGCTTACTACAGTATGAATTTAGCCAAATGTGGTTTAGTCAACAAACCATAATTACACCATGGCTACTTTGGCAGCCAGCAGAGGCACTCCCAGGCACTGCATGAAAGGAGCATGTGGATGGGGAAATTTCACTGACATCACTGTTGATGAAAAATGGCCAGCCCACCTTGGGAACATGTGTAAGATTGTTACCCAAATTAAGAAATAAAGGCAGTTGATTAATTGGTTGCATCTCCATAATGTGGTTGTAACTAAAGCAATTGTTCTGAAGGAAAAAAATCTTCCTTTGTTTTGGAGGGAGGTAGGCTGGAGCAGAATGAAAGCAACATTTAGGAAACAGATGGCTTTGCTATTGTACCAGCCTCCCCTCTGCGTGGTGGCTTCTCTGTTCGACCTGTTTGATGCCCTGGCCGGGCGGGTGGTGGGCGTTCCTAGACTTATGGCACTGGGAGACTTCAACCTGCCATTCCAGGTTGGCCCAGAGTCTGGAGCAGCTTGGGAGTCCATGGCCACTATGGACCAATGATCCAGGGACCGATGCACAATGGGGGCCATTAGTTGGGTCTGTTTTTTGTCTCAGAACAGTAGTGACATGATCAGGGAATGTCTGTCTGTGTCTGTCTGTCTTTCTTTTCTTTCTTTTCTTTCTTTTCTTTCTTTTCCTGTCTTTATTATTTTTATAAGTAACTCAAGGGAGGGAACATACCTAATACTCCTTCCTCCTCCTATTTTCCCCACAACAGCGACCCTGTGAGGTGAGTTGGGCAGAGAGAGAGGGACTGGCCCAAGGGCACCCAGCTAGCTTTCAGGCCTCAGGCGGGACTAGAACTCCCAGACTGCTGGTTTCTAGCCCGTTGCCTTAACCACCGGACTAAACTGGCTCTTTGTTCATCCCTTGTCATGGACAGATCCCTTTTTCATTGTTTCAGAGCCTTCCACAATAGTTCCCCCACCACAGGAAGGAAGGACCCATTAGATTGATCCACCCCAGGCACTGATAGAGAAACCTACTGGGTTTCAGAGGGCACTTAGAGTAGTTCCTGATGATCCACCCCATAGGAGATCTACTCACTGTTTGAAGACATAAGAAGTCTCCTCTCAGAATGAGAGGGTGTCTGAAGTTTTGGGTCAGATTGCCCCCGCATGGCCTCTCCCTTCATGTAGAGTCTGGTGGGCCTCTGGTTCTTAGAGGAACTTCATGCGATAAAGCAGCGGAGGAGAGATCCAGAGCGCTGCTGGAGGAAGACAAAGTGGGACTCCAACCAAACATTTGCGAGAGTTTTCATTACGGATTACACCATGGCGATTACAGTGGCAAAATGGAGGTATTTTTCCACTCTTGTTGCATCTGCAGAAAGTTGTCCTGTGGTCCTATTTAAGGTAACCTGTGTCTTCCATGGCTGGGAATTGGCCAGATCACCTTAAAGATAGCTGTGAAGATTCTTTTTGAGACACTTATTGGGTGAAATTGCTCAAGTGCATTCTGAAGTGGGCTCTAGCTGCCCAGGTCCTGTTGAGTTGGTTGAAGCATGGTCTTGCATGGTCAGCCAGTAAGCGTGTGCACCTGCTGGTCCTGAGAAAGTCAACAGGATCTTCAGAGCTGTAAGTGCAACCACCTATTTATTAGATCCATATCCCTCTTGGTTCGTTAAGGTCTCCTGGGAGATGACATGTTTGGGTCCACACAGTGGTTCCATCAACCCTTAAAGAGGTGGTGGTCCACCCTCTTCTCAAGAAACTGTCCTTAGATCTGACAGTGTTGGATAATTTCCAGCCAGATTCCAACCTTCCCTTTTTGGAAAAATTCTTCAGAAGTTGGCCTGCCAACAGCTTTAGGGGGCCCTGGAAAAAAAAGATTAACTAGATCCCTTACAGTCAGGCTTTGGACCTTGGCACAGCACTGAGATAGCATTGATCTTGCTTGTGGATGACCTCTAATGGGACTGAGAGTGGGGTGGTACATCTACCGTGGCTTTCCTTCATCTCTTAGCAGCCTTCGATACCATCGAACATGGTCACCTTCTGGTACCCAATTATACATTTCAGCCCCTGATTGTCCCAGTGATGCCATTAAGGTTCTGTCCCAGTGTCTGAAGGTTGTGGGGTCTTGATAGGGAGGAACAGGCTCAAGTCAACCCTAATAAGACTGAGTGGCTATGGATCTAGAGACTTCCCACATCTTGAGATTTTCCATCTCTGATACTAATGGGGTTGCATTTCCCCAGGCAGATACTGTCCACACTTTGGGGGGTCCTCCTAGACTCACAACTACTGCTCAAAGAGCAAGTGCCAGCTGTGGCTTGAAGGGCATTTGTACAAACCCATTGTGCATGCCTGGTTGTGCCTTTTCCTGGACTGGGTTGCTTAATTCATGGCCACTCATGCCTTGATTACTTCTTGTCTGGACTACTGCAATGTGCTCTCTATGGGGCTGCCCTTGAAGACTGCCTAGAATGCAATGATGTAGGAAGTCTGGGGTGTACCATAGTACACTCATATAACACCTCTACTTCATGAGTTGCACTGGTTGCCAGTGTGCTTTTGGGTGTGATTCAAGATACTAGTGACATGTTTAAAGCCCTTCATGGTACAGGGCCTGGTGATTAACAGGACTGCCTATTTCCAATAAGTTTTGCCTGCCCAATAAGATCTGACAGGGTCAGCTCAACTCTGAGTCCTGTCTCTTAAACAATTTGTAGACGGTAAGGAAGATGACTTTGACAGAGAAAGGCCAGATCTATTACTAAAGCAACAAGGGGAAAAACATGGCTGAAGTCCAAAACAAACAGAAGATATGCAAAAGCAACTCAAGCAGACACCTCCCTAATTCACATGAGTAAAGGGGGGGGGGCAGAGAATTTAAAGCACAGCCAGACTTGCAAGATTCTGTTACTATAACCAATAGTAATAAAAGTAGTTTTCTCCTTCCTGTGGAGTTGATCTCTTGGTTTGGTCTACCTAGTGGGGCTGACGGAATATCATTTTATGGGATCCAGGTGATGTCTCTGCCCTATGGGGTAGCATCTCCTACAAGATCCGGCTTCTTTTCCCCCAGATCCTGGGTCAGGAGGATTTGTGATCCTGCCCAGTGTGATTGATGGCAGAACAGTTATTTAGTTTTATCATATTTTATATTTTACACTAGCTTATTTATGTTCTTTCTACATTTTTATCTGCATGCCCCCGTGATTCATTTTGAGAGGGCATCTATATAAATCTTATAGGATCAACAAACCAACATAGAATCAGATATAAATGCTCTTAAGGAGGAAGAATGGAGTCAACAATGTGATGACGTGACGTGGGGACAGTGACAGTTTTGCAAAATTTGGATGCTTTTGTTAAAAGGGCTTGAGCTATCAAGGATTATTAGCTATGATTTGTAAATGGAGCCTGTTTTCTAGAGGTGTTCAACTTCTGAAGTTTATCAGGAAAGATAGCTGCCATCATGCCCTTGATTGTGGCTTTAAAATATCAGATCTTATGGGGCCCCCATTAAAGTATCTAAGCCACGGTTTCTCAACCAGGGTTCCGTGGCACCCTAGGGTTTCATGAGAGGTCACTAGGGGTTCCCTGGGAGATCATGATTTATTTAAAAAAATAAGTCAAATTCGGGCAACTTCACATTAAAGAGATAAGCTTCATTCTTTACACTGTGAATGCATATATACAGGCTTACCCATGAAATGAATATAATAATTTTATAACTTCTGCCCTATATCCGAGCCTGAATGTGCAGGGGTTCCCCGGGGCCTGAAAATATTTCAAGGGTTCCTCCAGGGTCAAAAGGTTGAGAAAGGCTGATCTAAGTTCAGCTTCTTTCCTCTAACAAAACAAAAGCTGCATTCACACACATGCTGAACCCGGGTTAGCAAATTAACCCATTTTCGGAGTCAGCACAAGAGTTGGGTTTTCAGATCACAAGAAGCCACCGAGAAACCCCCTAGTCACAAACAAATCTAGCATGAGACTGACACGGCTGCTGTAACTGACCTGAATAAACCAGTTGTCTGAATGCAGCCCTTGAGCACCATTCAAAAGAAAGAGGAAGATCAGTCTGTTCACGAACTGCAAGAGATCCTAGCTCAGTAGCTGATGTTTGTGGATGCTCCGATGTGGAAGGAACTTTACGGATGGAGGACTGGGTCCAAGAATTGCACTCATGGCTTGGAGCTGTTGGTGTGCTTTACCTCCACGCTGAGAAGGTGGTGATTAAGTGTGTATCACCCTGGAATCCCACCCATAGCTGGAAGTTTGCAGTTTGCAAGCAAAACCTTTTTGCTTTCCTTCTTTCCCCCGGCCCCCAACCCTGCATTCCTCTCAAACCCCCAATGTTTGCAAACACCCCCCCCCCACCTCCAAGTTTGAAATCTGAAGCCCTGTCTTGGCTGGAATAAGGGCACTGGGTTGTGCAACAGCCTGTTGGTGGGAGATTGCATGCAGGCTATGGTTTGGGGTGTGTGAGTGTGTGTTATGTCTGGAACTGATTTTGGAAACGCCAGTCTAGATTTAACCCTAAAGAAAGCAAGAACTCCCTTCTCCCGGTTTAAGCCCTCTCCATCTTCAGACCCAGCCAAAACGGTTGTGTGTTGCAAATGGAAACTTGGCACACAGGATGCGACCTCAAGGCTGTCTTTCCATTTCTTGCCAACTGGAAAGGCCCCGTCGGTTGGTCTGAGCACTGTGCCACACATTGCTTGGCACCCCCAAGGTTCCAGATTGCAGCCACTTTGGGAGGAAATGACCAGGGTTGGCATTAACAGCTGGCATGCTGAATCCAAACCTTGGTAGGTGATCCAGTGGTGCCACCAAGTTTAGACAGCGAAGTGGATATCCAGGGCTCTGCAATCTGGTCGGCTCCCATATTTAAAGGCTCACCTGTTGTGTTTTGTGTTGGTTTATTGTCCCTGTTTTTTACATGTTGAAACAGGATAAGAAATGGATCCGGTTCCTGTCACCTGCTAGGTTTGCTAGCAAACACTCCTGGAAAGTCAAACCACCTCTTTTGTCAAATCAGTGGTATTCAAAAGGATGGGAAAATGCCTTCGCTGAAAAATGAACCCAATAATTTCTTTAGTTCTCTGTATGTAAACTACTAAGTCTGTGTGTACACAGCGTGTTGAATATTTTATTAGGGGAAATTTCACAAAGATAAAACCGATACCAAAATAATAATACAGTTGATTGGTGCATATCATAAAACAGTGGTAAAAGTGAACTAAAACTTTAAAACGAAAGAAAGATCCAGACAGTATTAAGAAATAGCTTGGTCAGTCTTTCACATAGCATTAAATCTAGCCAGTGTTTTTCAAACTTGGCAACTTTTAAGATGTGTGGACTTCAACTCCACGCGTCTTAACACCTCTATACATCTCCACACACACATGCTGTCTGGGGAATTCTGGGAGTTGGTCCACACATGCTGGCTGGGGAATTCTGGGAGTTGGTCCACAGATCTTAAAGTTGCCAAGTTTGAAAAACACTGCTTTAGACCATACAGAAACATAGAGCTCCATTTGCTCATTTCTACAAGATTAAGACCTTCCAAAAATCAACAGACAGGACCTCTCTTGAATTCACTCCTCGACACCTGGTGTGTTGTTCTATTTCTACCTATATAGGATGATTCTCCTAACCAAACCAGGGACTTCTGCAGGGGATGTCCACAAAGTAAAGCCCGGAGCTGCAACAATGCAATTGAAGCCCCCCCCCCCGCTTTAAATGCATTGGTGCAGTAAAAAAGGGGTGGGATTTTGCAAAATTGTGGCGTCTACCTTTATTTTCCTGATTATCCTTCCCCCTGCCCCAACATCTCTAGCTGAACTCCAAGGTCAATAGAACCAGAGTTTTTGATCAATTGTCACATACATTTTGGGAGTATAAGTCCCCTTCACATTTACGTCTTGAATTGTTATATTTTCCCTCCAAACTAGATTAATACACGTAGTTTAATGTGTTGGGGAAACCCAATGATTGTCTTCAATATTATGGCCATCATGTCCAACTGTAATCTAATTTCTGGAGACTGAGCATGTGAGCCTAGTGATTGTATTTGCTTAACATGGCTTTCACAAATTGTGTGAACCACCCACTAGATTATTTGGTATGGATCATGGATTGGAGTATGCATCTTCCAACCCTGAAATTGCCCGCATGACAGCATAGATTGTATAAAAAGAGGTCCAAAACGATGGGAGGAAGGAAGAGATTCGTTACTGAAGATGTTGCCTAGTCTGGCAATGAAATGTCTGCAAGAAAACAACAAGGCCCAGAGAGCACCAGGGACTCCACAGGATCATTACTCTCTAAATGGCAACCTTTGCAGTGAGACTTCACAAGCTTGGAGATAGTACTATCTTTTGCAGACACAACTTTGCACCTGAATTCATGTATCAGACAGGTTCACACAATACACTGAACTGTCAATTAACTCAACAGGCTGGATTTGCACAGCACATTAAGCCTGGAAATCTGAACCAAAGCTAATATATTGAGCAAATGCAAATGCTGGAATTGTGAATGACTTGATGAAGTGCGCTGTGTGAATATCACTGCTATAGTTTGTTTATCTCCATTGAGATTATTTTGCTTCCTCCTCCTCCTCCTCTCCTCCTCCTCCCCTGCATGTACATGCACAGACATTTCTTTAGTAAAATTAGATTCTGCTTTTTAGTGGTAATAGAAGTTTGGCTTAGAAGATTGTTGGCAATTGGAAATGGCTTGTCTCCATGATAAATTTCAGTCATCTAAAAGAGGCCTTGAGGACTAGAAAGTCTGAAAACCTGTTTTAGATTGTAAGTGGAGGGGATGATGACAATGATGAGGAAGGAGAAGGAGGAGAATTGCAAAAACGTCCCAAAGTGAGTCTAGGACTTGGCATTGCTTCGATAGTTAATTCTGGTGTCTGAGCAGCTTGCTGCTCCCGGGGAGCACAGAGTCCTCAACCCTCTATCAGCACATGACTTCCTTTTCACTCCATGGACGGGGTTTCTGCTGACTGAAGGACAAGGTGAAGTAAATATAGAAAGCTGTAGATTTGAGGGATGGGGGTCCGGTGGCCTGCAAAGGCGGTTTCATGGGAAAATGTTTATCTGCCCCTCTCCTGCTCATTTAATCTCAGCTGAAGGTCTGTGGATAAAAGCAGGATATCTTTTTTTCCTCTCTCTCTCCTTTCTTTGGGTTGCAAATTTTAGAAAATAGGAAAGGCCTACCCCTGGCTGTCACCCTGCAGGCCACCAACCTCTTCACTGAGAAGGCGGAGGTGGTAGAAAAATTAGCTGCTGAGAAGGAACCTCCGCGCTCTTATTGGGGAGTGTTTCAAAAGAATTGAAAATGACAGCCCACGTTGGAGAAGATGGGAAAAGTCTGCTCCAAAAGGTGGATTTCCACCAAAGAAAGCTGAAGGAAGTGCGGAGACAGGCGTCTTGCCAGAGTCTAGCCTCATGCTGTGTAAACATCAGAGCCTCTTCCAAGTTTTGGGTCAAACTGAAAGAAGAGAAAGAAAAAAATAATAAATCTACAGCCTCAAAATTCCCATCATTTTTAAAAGCAAAAACACCCTGCTTGGTGGCCTTTTCGCAATCATTTACTTTAAATCCGGATCTTGGCCACGGCCGTTTTGTTTCACCTGGGGCTGCTAAGCCGAGATTCACAGCATCTGGAGTGGACGGCCATAAGTAATTAATAAATAAATTTGGGGATGGGGGACCAAGGGCCACCCCCATCCTGGGGTGACATATTCAGGAGAGAATTCAGGAGGCTAGCCCAGCCTTGGCAGGGCTAGCGCAATGGAATGGCTGGCCCGGGGCCAAAACTGACATCTGATTTCATTTCATTTCAATGTATTTATTACAGCATCAATGTAGGTCCGGCAATTAACAGTTAACATGCTCAGAGATGATTAACACAATTAAAACTAAAGCCTTCTTGTGCTTGACGTCAAGGACACAACCGTGCAGTGCTCTGGGCAACAAAATGGATGTGTTTTTACCATTCCCTTGTTTTACGCATGTTTGTTTGTTTATTTAAAATAAGGGTCCATTGCTTCCTATTTTAAAAAATCTCAAAGTGGTTTACTATAAAAATGCAACACAGGTAATCCTTGTTTAGAGACTGCCTTGTTTAGTGATTGTTCACAGTTACAACGGTGATGAAAAAGTAACTTTATGACCAATCCCTGCATTGATGACTTTTGCAGGTCTGTAAAGCAAAGGAAAGCTGAAGTAAGATTATAAGTAATAAAAACATACATCGAAATATAAAATAAGCAGTGAATTAACAAATAATTACTTTCCTGTCTAGGGCAATTTCAGCCCTAGAATTTCTTGGTGTCCCATCCTCTTCCAAGCACACTTGACCTGATTTGCTTCCTGAGGTCCACCAAGGAGAGCCAGATGCCACCACTTGCTATGTTAATAACATCCCCCTTCTATTCCATTACAAACCGGTGCCAGCCTTTGGCACAGCTTGAGGGTGTACGCATCCTCATAGCCACAATTTGGGCTTCTCTACAGTGAGGCCCTGCGCCGACTGTTCAGGTTGGCAGGTGTGCACCGTCTCAAACTAAGAATGGTGACAATTCTCACTGATGACATTTCTTTTGTGCCAGTCCAAAAGAGGACCTCTAGTGCACAGGGGAGCAGATCTTTGCGGCCACAATCTGGCCCCACACCTGATTATTCTCACCTGATTATTCTCACCAATGGAGGAATTAGCACATGCTCAGATTTCATGTCTCAGCATACACCCTGTATCAGCCAGTGGAAAACATGTTTAGGCTGGGACCACCTGTTCCAGCCCTTACGGTTTAAAAGTTGTGCTGCCAGATGTGGCAATGCTACTAAGACAGGCTGAAATTGTTCTCAGTGCCTGGGAAACTAACTGTAGGAATGGGGGCAAAAATTTGGAAGCAGCCACCCAAAATCGACTCCTGCAGATCCAGAATAAGAGTGAGAATTAATGCATTGGCTGCGTTCACCCAACGTGCTGAATCTGATGGCGCTTGGTTTGCTTGATGCAAAACTAACCAAACGGGCTGGGTTCAGACAACATGCTTGCTCCCCACCCTGAGGGGTAGCATTATCGTTTTGCACGAATGCAGCTGCTTGATTTTTATTTGAGCTTGTTAGGTGTGTAGTTTGAATGTAGCTGCTGAAGGCTGGAAATATATGGCAGAGGGTGCCCAAATGGAATTTGAGCCTACGAGTGAGTGCTATGATAGCCGGGCCAGCCACATGGCTAACCAGGTTGATGAATAATGTCCAGCTTGGTTAATTTTACAATTCTATGGCCAGGTTCATGCAGACGTAACTCTGTAACTGAGATAATCCAGTTTCTCCGCTTACACAACCCACTTCATCATAAACTGATTTTAAGCAGTTTTTACTGTACTCTTTTACTGTTTTGCTGTTTTACTGTATTTTAATTAATGTTTTATTCCTGTTTTAGGTAACCTGCCCAGAGTTGCTGGAATAAATTGATATATAAAAAATAAATAAAATAAATAAACTGCCCCAAGGAGGTAGATTTGCACATCAGGCTAAGCCACCAAAAAAAAAAAAAAAAAACCTCACCAAGTTAAAAATAAGCCAAGATTAGCATGGGTTGTGACTGCAGCTGCTAGATTTCCAACTGACCTGTTTACAGGTGTTCTGTGTATCTGGCAAATGAATTAACCTAAATAAGTTAAGAGTGATGGGTTTATACATTCATGGCTGAAAAGAGATTTGAATTTGGGTCATAGTTTTAGTTGGTTATAACCCTCCCATTATTCTGCACTTCCTTTATTTGTCTTTATTTTCACTGTGGGCTTAGATCTATTTCTCGCAGACTTCTATAAGCTTTGTATCTCAGCCAGATGGCACCAATCTGATTTTGCTCTGGGAAAAATCTAAGCCTGGTCCATCCTGTGTGCGCTGGGATAGGACACCACCAGGAAATCTGACGGCTGCAGGCTAGACTGGGAAGACGAAAAAGCATTCCTAAAGAAGCCAATCTTAAGCTTGTCTCAAGAACATCTTTACCTTGTTTAGCCTTTGTAGAAGGGGTTTTGGATTTGGGGGAAGGATTCTTGATTCTAATTAATGTAGATTAATTTCCAGACCAGATCTTAGGTTTGGTAAATAGTGGGGTTTGGAAATGGAATCCCTGCAGAGTTGCCAGTGTATTTGCTCTGGGGGGGTGGGGGGGTGTTACAGTGGATGCACTGTGCAATTTTCATTGGCTAAGCTGGGTGGGAGTGATGGAGGTTGTAATCCTACTGATCTGGGGGCACCTGATAGCTTCAGATCCCTGCAGATTCCATAATGGAGTAGAATTCACTGATTTTCCTGCTGAATATAATGTTCTGGGACTGGGACTGGGACTCCCTGTTCTGCTCTTTCCTATTATTAGCTGGTAGAGTGCCTTCTGTAGGGACCACTTCTCAATATTTTACCTTTTACACATTTGTAGCTAAGACATCTTTCAAATGCATCTCTCGTGACTTGATTACAGAACCGCATGGTTTTGCTATTATGGACAGATGGTCAAAAGATCAGCCCTGTCCCTTTGGGGCACCTCTGATGATATGGTGCAGTTAAGTGACATTTAGCAACGCGGTGGTGGGGGGTACCTGAAAGAGAAAAAAAATGCTTTTCTATTCACATTCAGACTGGAAGTCAAGAAACACCTTTCTGCATCCTGATCCCAAACTTTAGCTCCTAGTTCAAGGTCATAGGCAGAGGATCAGCAGCAGAGGAGCCCATTTCAGGCCACCGTTAATTTCTGCCAACTCAAGGGTGGGCAAAGGCATTCTAACTTTGATTGCCATTTTATTGTTCTAATAAATCTTAATGAGATACGTTTATCGTTGGTCGATTATGGGCTTGTTCATTTTCCTTCTGGTGCACCAAGTCAGATTCTCAGAGCTGGGTAGCCAAATAAACGTGCAAACAAACAAATAAAGGTGGCAGGGTGCAAGCCCTGCAGATCTCAGGAGCCTTGCCACGGACTGAAAGTTGTTTGGAAAAGCAGGACCAGCGAAGCTCGCCCTTGTCCGACCTCGCCGAGGAAAAGGGTTCCACTTTTTCAGCCTTGCAAGAGCAGGGTGTGACCGAAACACACAGCCCGAACCTCTGGCTTCATAAGATACTCCGTGTGTGTGTGTGTGTGTGTGTGTGTCAGACAGACACAGACAGAGACAGAGACAGAGACAGAGAGAGAAGAAACCATTCCTGCCCCCCCCCCCTCTCCCATCGCATGCAGGTGGGCAAGCCGAAGAGGCTGCAGAGCGAGCTGTGGAAGCGCTGGGGTGAGGGCGGGGGCTGGCGAGCTGCCTCCTCCCCCGCCGCCCCCGCCAGCTTTGCTTTCATTGTATTTGCAGCGCTGCACAGAGGGAGGAAATGTTGGATATTCCTGGGCAGCGATAAGATCGTTGTAAAAGCCATCTGGTGACCTCTCCCATCACCCTCCGCAGCAGAACTGGCGTCTGGCAATGCTGGAGCGCGGCCCGAGCGCCAGTGCGCTGGGCAAAAGAGACGCGTGTACTGTGGGAGCCTTGGTCCCCCCCTCCCCCCGCTGCGCTCACACCCACCCGGTTTCTCTTTATAGCCTCTTGGCTCTCTCAGGACCAGGACCACGCCTTGCAAGGAGGAAATGGGGCGCGGAGGAGCCTGCTGCTCTTGCAAACGCAACACGGCTTGGGGCGGGGGAAGGGAGGCAGGCCCCCTCCGAGCTGCAAATGGGGCCCCTGGGCCCCCGCACCACCCACCTGGGCAGGGCTGGATTTCCAGGGGCAGTTGAGGGAGCCCAGCATCCTGTCTTTCTGAGGGCCCACGCTAGGGCCCTCTCTTCCCACCTTGAAATGGGAGGAAGTCATGCTGTCCGTTTTCAGGAATCGTGGCCCGGGGAGTTGCAAGGGCAGGAACAATGAAGACTTGGGGGCTCAGCCCTCGTCCACAGGAAAGGGGGTTCCTTGCTCACTCTGCTTGTCTTCTCCTCCTCCTCCTCCTCCTCCACTGTTCCTGATGCTCCTTACTAGGAGTGGGCTCTTGGTTGATTCTGTGCCATCAAGTCATCATCATGTGCCATCATGTGCCATCATCATCATCATCATCATGATGTCCATCAACTCCTATTATCATGTGCCATCAGTTCCAAGCAGCCATGTAGATAGATTTTCTCCAGGATGGTCTGTCCCCAGGCTGGTCTTTCAGCTTTTCCAACGGTGCCCCCATCGCCACTTTAACTGAGTCCCTCCACCTTGCTGCTGGTTCCTTCCACCTTTCCCATCATTATGGACTTCTCCAGAGAGCTGGGTCTTCGCATAATGTGTCCAAAGTAGGATATTTGAGCCTGGTCATTTGTGCCTCAAGTGAGACCTCTGGGTTGATTTGTTCAATGATCCATTGGTTGGTTTTCTTGGCTGTCCATGGTCTTCTCAGGAGCCTTCTCCAACACCAATGTTCAAAGGCATCGATACTCTTCCTCCCCTGCTTCTTCACAGTCCAACTTTCACTTCCATAGAGTGTCACAGGGAATCCCATGGCTTGTATGATTCTGATCTTCGTAGGTATAGACACAACACAGCATCTGAATACCTTTCCCAAGGCCTTCATGGCTGCTCTGCCAAGGGCTAGTCTGCAGCGTATTTCCTGCCTAAAAACCTGGATGTATATGTCAAAAGGTCAAGATGGCAGCCATGAGCATGCAATCAAAACTCTACCCCTTGTTTACATTCAGTGGTCTTAGATGTCGTCTTGACTTTTAGACCATGCAGTCATAATAAACATGTCAACAACAATGGTCTCTGCACATTCTATAGCTATCTGGTCAATGGCACATGGGGACAAATTATTTATATCTCAGCTCCTTGAGATCCCACAGGGCTGTCATTTCATTTTATCTTCAAGACAACAACCCTGTAAGGCAATGGCTGGCTGGGGAATTCTGGGAGTCGAAGTCCACATATCTTGAAGTTGCTAAGGTTGAGAAACACTGCTGCAAGGTAAAGCAGCTTTGAGGTTGAATGGGGACTTGAAATCTGGTCCTAACCTGGCTCAGCCCTCTAACAACTGTACTGCATTGGGGGAAGCCATTTTAAAGTTCAAACAACCTATTACGCACTGGCAGTGTTGACCGCACATGCTCAGCTGGTTAGTTTTAACCTTCTTTCATTCTTTGTGTGGCTTAGCCAGAATTGCAAACCAAATCTGTTAGAGCAGGTTGTAGTTCAGCGTAAATGTTTGAAGGAGGACTTTCCTGACTGCGAGAGCTCCATAGCAGGGGAAAAGTCCACCTCCTTGGGATCATGGATGCTCCATCACTGGAGGGTTTCAACAAAGGTTGGACAGTCATTTGTGGAGTAGTTGAGGATTCCTGCCCTAGGCAGGGGTTGACTTCCAAGGTCCCTTCTAATCCCAGGATGCTGTGCTTCTAAGGCTGAGAATGACCAGGGTCAGGCTCAGAGGGTCAATCCTAAACTTTGGCCCTTAAAAACATTTGAAAAGTGCCCTTCTCCAGTCCTGCCCCTCTGGCACTGGAATGCCTACGCTTGTGCTGCTGTGCTCAGAATGGCTTTCAATTCTTCGGTGGTGGCATTTAAAAGAAGCAAAATACAACTACCGGCTCAAAGGAAGCCCAACCTGCTGGAACCACCACTGCTTTTGCTGGCTGGGGAGTCAAGGATTTGCAGCCCTAAGATGGATGAAGTCATCAGATTGGGGATAATTGCTTTAAACTATTAAAAATGGGGATTTGCAGCAGGCAGAGATAAATTCTGGGAGGGGTGTGGTCACTGACATGGAGAAAATCTAAGATAGATAGACCAAGCAGAGATTGGGTTTAACCCTTCTCTTAAGCACTTTCTTCAGCCTTCCTTCTCTAAAGATTGAATGATGGATGAATCGAGCAAATGTATATTGGTGCCAATCTACCCAAAGGAACTCTGGGCAGCAAACAAGAATAAAAACACAATGCTGTGATAACAACAACTATAACAATAAAACTACAAAAGCAAAAAATACAATGTTGAGGCCCCAAGAAAGCTCTCATCTGTAGATCCATCACACTGTGGCAGCTCCATCAACATCTGGGCCCAGGACCTACTGGGAAGGGACGGCTCTTCATAACTTGGGGCCATCCATATCTGGGGGCAGGGGGAGGGTGTTCCAAAAGGCAGGTGCCATGACAGAGAAGACAAGAATCCACCAGGTGACACTGTTTCACCAAGGGGATGATGGAGTTTTTAAAGGTTAATAAAAGAACTCCAAGCAGCAAGCAGCAATCTTGCAGAGTAGAAGTGTGAACCAAAAAAGAAACTTGCACATTAAGCTTAATTACGTTCAGAAATAAATTCAGTCTTCACACTGTAGTTAGGTGAAGAAAAATAGAGATAGCTTACTTTTATTCAGTAGATCTGGATACAGGTAGGTTCATAGTAGAAAGCATTTAATCATCAGTGGTTCTTTGGAGACACTTTCTAAAGGGCAAGAGCTGCATCCTGCAGCAGCTCCTGCTTGCAGGTCTGCCTAAGAGGGGTAATGGAGATTGTTAATCCCCAAGCCCAAGAAGAAGGAGGAAGTGGGAATCAGGTGACCCATGTGACATCCCACAAGCACAATAGAGATGCATTTCCTAGAGTGACCCCTTATGCTTATGAGACAATGCTGAGTTGACCCCTGATAATTCCAACAGGGGACTCAGAACATGACCCCATTGCAGGTCTACTGGGATGGGCAGAAACAGTAATGACCCCAGGCCATGTAGGGCTTTAAGGCTCTTCTATTTTTATTACAAGCAAGCAACAAAGCCAGCAATAGATGGGGGGTGGGGGGGCAGGAATTGGGACAGAGGAAGATCAGCTGCTGAGCAAAAGAAAAGTCAACCTGGTTCCTCACCCTTCAACCAATGTGCCCTGCTGTCTGTCTGTCTGTCTATCTATCTTCTATCTATCATCTGTATCTGTATCTATCGTCTGTCTCTGTCAGTAGATCTTCTATCTACTATCATCCATTATTTTTCTCTCTCTCTCTCTTCTATCTTCTATCATCCATCTATCATCTCTATCTATCTACTATCATCCATCATCTATGTCTGTCTGTCTGTCTATCTATCTTCTATCTACTACCTACTATCTACTATCTACTATCATCCATCATCTCTCTCTCTCTATCTATCTTCTGTCTATCATCTATCTATCTATCTATCTATCTATCTATCTATCTATCTATCATCCATCCATCTGTCCATCCATCCATCCATCCATCCAAAACATTTATATAGCCGCCCTTCTTATACTGAACTCTGGGTGGCTCCCAACCAGCAGTTAAAACAGCATCATTATACAATTAATATATACTGTATGCATCTATTAAATCTATCTCGCAGGCTAGGATCACATGCTGTTCTGTCTTCAGAGCAACGTCTTTACACGGCTCCCAGTTTGTCTGCTTCCCCTCTGGCTTCTGGACAAGCCAAAAGAAAAAGAAACCAGCGAGCAAGCAGATCAAGAGCAGAATCTCTCCCAGTCTGCCTTAACCTCAACCAGATGGCCACTCAGGTTTGGTCCTGCGGTGCCAAAGAAGCAAATTTGGTCTCATTTGCCGTTTTTATAGTTTCTTGGGTTTTTTGAAGCCAAGAGAATGTCTCCCTGAATTGTGCGCGTGTTTGTATAAATAAAAAAATAATTTAATTATGAAGCAATGCAGCAGGAGAGAGTTTTAATTGTGTTTGTGCATTTGGGCACGCCGATGAACCTTCCACTGGATCTGACCATCCTCCAGTGGTGATGCTGGAATGCAGCACGACTTGTTCAAACCCCCAACCAGTGGTAATGCTACTGGAGCTGCTGGGAGATGAAGCTGAGAAACATGGGAAAGGTCAAGAGCGCCCCATATTTGCCCCAAACCTGCCCCATTTGGAGGAAAGCAGGGAGATCCGTATGATGCCTCTGTGCCTCATACTCGAGAAAAATTGCTTTTCCAATATTCCCATCAAGACTGGCATTAGAAGCACTGGGAACCCTACATTTCCTATAGTTCCTTGAACCTAAATGAAGCCATTGCCATGACTAAGACGTTCTTCTCGTCCTCTGTGGTCAGAGAAAGCGAGTGGCTTTGGAGGTACGCAAAATGTTGCCAGGTGTCAGCAAATCTCTGCAGATCCATTACTGTTTTCTGCTGATTGCCCAAAAAGCACCCTTAAATTTGAACAATCTATTGGAATTGGGCTATTTATTCCAGCTATGCGTTCTGTTAAAAAGCAAACTTATTTTCCATAACAAAATGCATGGTGCCCCTTCAATTAGATCATTTAGAGCCAGTGAGATATTCTCTTGATACATATATTGCCATGTATTAAACTTCCCCATAATTAATTACAGGCATTGGTGGGGAAGGGAACTTGGCTAGGAGGGCAATTTCTGGGGATGGGAACCTTCTTTCTATTCCCCCCCCAATCCTTGGAACAATCCAATTCTTTTTTTAGTAAAGATGCTTACTAAGTGAAAAACAAAAGTCTTCGGAGACATCCATCCATGAAATAATGTGACGATGGTGAAGGCAATGTAAATATGGATTCCGCTCCAGAGCAGAAAGACACATTTGTTTTGCTGAAATGTTGTGTTGATAAACAGATGTGGTTTTGGTGTGGGTTTTTTTTTAAACTCCTGAAATCTAGTGCATTGTTTTCTCCTTGTATTTCTCCTGAAATCTGACACTTAGCAACACGGGCTCTGATTTGGATTTTAATCTGTCAAAGAGGAACATTTGAGGCTCTAATGCAGGCCTTGCGTTGAGCCTGCAAAGGTGAGACATTTTCAGGCCAGGAAATGCACATTTCAGCACCATCCCCAATTATTAGGGCAAAACAGCCATGTTAAAACTAACAAAGCCTTTTAAAACACAGACATGCGCTGGATTCCTGGTTTTCGGTGTTTTGGCAGGAAAAATGGAATTGGGGGGATTGGATCCAACCCTTGGTTCTCATTTCCAATCAGCTGATAGGTAAAAAAGAATCCTTAAGGAAGGATTCTGCACACGCAGCTCCTAACATGGGCTCAGGGCCTGGATCTGCAGTCTTCTGCAGTTAAATAATGAAATTGAATACGGTGGTTAAATAACAAAGTTAGAGATGCAGTCCACTGCCTGTAAATTTGAAGGCAAGATGGATGCAAGCAAAAATTAGTTTTTTTTCTGGTAGAGGTGCCCCACTTACAAAATGCCTGTCCTTTAGTGGGCTCAGTTGGCACATTCTTTATGATCTTTTTGGCACTGAGTGGAGATGAGCTCGTTCTCTGGAGCTCTGAGTGGGAAATAATGCAAGCCAGCTGCACTTACCACTTATTCATTGCCGATTCTTTGATTGTTCCCTGGTATCGTTGATCCTGGTTTTAGAAGAGTTTGCCTTGCTATTGTGGATGTTTTATCTAAGGGTTCACAGACAGTCTGGGTGGAAAAGATTAATCAGGCGGGTGCCCTGTCAGTGTTTCAGGCTATGCTTCCCATCATCCGATCCTGCATGGTTGGGGATTACTGGACGTGAGGTCCAAAATTTGAGGATCACGAATCGGGAAAGGTAGGCAGTACTCCGTCAGTGAGCCCCAGGAAAAGCTTTCTGTGATCCACCACGAGTCTGCAGTGCCAACCACCCTTGCAATCCGTTCAAAGCCATTGAGTAGCATTCTGGCACGGATTCGGAGTACAAGTCTGCAAACAGGCCACAGTTTACTGTCACTGGTGGACAGTGAATTCAGGAACTCACTGCAGAGAAAAAAAAAACCCTGAACTTCAGGCAAAGCTGGGCAAGACACCTCCTTTTCTCTAAAATTTACCAGCGTGTACATTATGAACATTTGATGATGTGCTCTTCACCAGAGCCCCAGAGCCCAGCTGTTTAATTTTGTGAGAATAGGGCCCATTCCTTTTCCTTTCCCACTCCTCCCCTTTCCCTTGCCTTTCCTCCTCCTCCTCCTGATCTCCCTCCCCTCTCCTCTTCCTTCCCTTCCTTCCTTTTCTTCTTCCTCTTCCTCCCGATCTCCCTCTCCTCCCCTCCCCTTCCCTCTCCTCTCCTCTCCCTTGCCTTTCTTCTTCTTCTTCTTCTTCCTCTTCCTCCCAATCTCCCTCCCCTCCCCTTCCCTCTCCTTTGCCCTTCTTCTTCCTCTTCCTCTTCCTCTTGATCTCCTTTCCCTCCCCTCCCCTTCCCTCTCCTCTCCTTTGCCTTTCCTCTTCCTCTTGATCTCCCTCTCCTCTCTTCCCCTCCCTTCCTCCTCTCCTCTCCCTTGCCTTTCCTCCTCCTCCTCTTCCTCCTCCTGATTTCCTCCTCTCCTCTCCCTTGCCTTTCTTCTTCCTCTTCCTCTTCCTCCTGATCTCCCTCCCCTCCTCTCCCCTCTCCTCTCCCCTCCCTTGCCTTTCTTCTTCCTCTTCCTCTTCCTCCCGATCTCCCTCTCCTCTCCCCCCCTCCCCTCCCTTGCCTTTCTCCTCCTCCTCCTCCTCCTTCCCACATGTGTGCTGTTTGGATGGAGCCCCTCCACCATGCTTCTCCATCTCAGTGGGAGATCCAGGCTGCGCTCAGATTAGCTTTCTGCCGCTTTCTCGATCAGCCCCTCTTGTTGCTGTCTATTACTGCCCTCCAGATTTACTGCTGCGACAGCCCTTCCTTTCCAGAGGACAGCGTTACCCTCCCGCCAACCATTTCCAGATGCCCAGAAGCATGCTTCTTTTTTCTTTTTGAGTTTCTGGTGGGGCGCTGCTTGTTGGTTGGTTTCAGCATTAAGGAATTGCCTCGACGCAATGCGGCCTGCTTGCCAGGAGCACGAACAGAGCTCGTTGGCTGACCGTGGAGAGAAGCGCGTTTGGTTGGCGTTCCACTGCAACGACTTGCACAGAATTTATTCTTCAGATTAGAGCTTCACGTTCCTGCTTAAATGAGTTTCTTCTGGAGCTCGGAAGGAGAAGGGAGGCCGGCTAGCAAGGCCGCTTTGTGTCCTCTAACTATCTGCTGAAGGCTGTTCTCTAGCTTATTGCACGCGTGCTCAGGTTGCCCGGTTTGCACAAAGTATTTTTATTTTTTTATTTTACTTATGTTCTATCCTGCCTTTATTATTTTTATAAATACCTCATACTCCTTCCTCCTCCTCTTTTCCCCACAACAACAACCCTGTGAGGTGGGTTGGGCAGAGAGAGAGTGACTGGCCCAAGGTCACCCAGCCGGCTTTCAGGCCTCAGGCGGGACTAGAACTCCCAGTCTCCTGGCAGCTTTTAGGCAGCATTTTCAGAAATGGTTTGCCCTGGCCTTCTTCCCAGGGCTGAGAGAGAGGGATTGGACCAAGGTCACCCAAATGGCTTTCCACTGATAGTGCCCCATGGCTAGAATCTTCTCCCTAGGAAACTCTGCTAAGGCCAGTCTTGATCTATCAGGGCGAGATGACAGCAATCCCATGACATTAATGAATTATTTGTGTTTTTCCCTCTATCCTGCTTATGTATCTGCGCTTTTACTGTCTTTTAAATACATTGTTAGGACATTGTTGTGTTATCTCGTTAAGGTAAGGTGACCATGAAGATAATTCTACTGCTTCTGAAATAAACTGTATAGTCTTCCATGGCTACGTGGGCTGTCTTAGGCAGTCCCTCCAACAGGTAGCCTAGGAAGATATATTTAAAAAAAGAATAATAAAAGAGATAAAGGAATCTAAAAAGAGATGAGAAAAAGAGACAGAGAGAAGTCATCAAACTCCTTCCTTCCTTCTTCCTTCCTTCCTTCCTTCCTTCCTTCCTTCCTTCCTTCCTTCCTTCTTTCCTTCCTTTTTCCCTTCAAGTCACTGTGTGACTATATGGACAAGCTTGTGCAATATTTTAGGCAGCATTTTCAGAAGAAGGCCCTTACCTTCTTCTTCCTTGGGCTGAGACAGAGGGACTGGCTCAAAATCCCCCAACTGGCTTTGTGCTGAGCAGGATTAAGTTTCCCCAGTCCTAGTCTAGCACCTTAGCTACTAGATCAGTGTGTGTGTGTGAGCACATGTGCGCACGCCTTTGGGTCATTGTTGACTCCTGGCAACTGCCTGGACAAGTCCCTGCAGTTTTCTTGGCGAGTGTCATGAGTAAGGATGGCGAGCAGGGGGCTCCCTTCCAGACTGTTAAGCGCATGCATAGCACTGAGGAATTGGTCAGCCATTCCAAGAGGCACAGATTGGGACCGCCTTAACCTGCGGGGTTTATATGGCTGGGTTTTCCCACTTTTGTTCAGTTTGTTAGGATTACTGTTATGTATTAGCAGTAAAACATTAGAGACCAGTTCCATGTCTCAGAGTGTTTCCTGGGAGTCAGGACAGCAAGGTTTTTCAGAAGTGGTTTGCCATTGCCTGTTTCCTAGGGCTGAGAGAGAGTGACTGGCCCAAGGTCCCACAGCTGGCTTCGTGCCTAAGGCAGGACTAGAACTCACCGTCTCATGGTTTCCCTCCAATACTGATTGAACTCAAACTTTGCTCAGTTAATCTGCTTATTAAAACCACTTCCTCTTATTATTAGGTTTGATGGAGAAAGCCAGCAAGGGAGTACCCTGTAATTATGACACGAACTAAGCAAGAAATAAATAAAACAGGATTATCCCAGAAAAGTATCAGAGCAGGATTAGAAAAGAGTATGCTTGGGCATGTACCAGTTACAGCAACTGAGCACGCCTGGCTAAGCCTCCCAGCTGGATCGTTGGCATTCCTGCAAAGAACCCAACCTTGGATGGGTCACGACGTCTGAGCGGATTGGGCCAGGGAAGATGGAAACCTTGAAATTCCAAAACCAGAGCCCCCCAAAACATAAGGAGGCAGTTCCAGCTCATTTGGGGATCCGACAGGCAGTGTTGCTCAACCTTGGCAACTTTAAGATATGTGGACTTCAATTCCCAGAATTCCCCAGCCAGCATGGCTGGCTGGGGAATTCTGGGAGTGGAAGTCCACATATCTTAAAGTTGCTAAATTTGAGAACTCTGTGATAAAGTGTTGTTTGGCAAAGCTTCTTGGATCTAGAAGAGGCATTTGCCTATTTATGGGTAAGACAACATCAAATCCAGCCTCAAAATGAGCCAAAACAAGCTGCGGCCCAGTGAATGGAGAGACCAACAAAAGGGAATTTTTGGTGCCACCAGCATCAGCTTCGCCCTCTGCCAAATTGATCCCACGAGGAGCATTTCTCCCTTCCAGTTAGTAGTGGAGGTTCTCTCATGGTCAGTATTGCCAAAGGGTCATTCAGGATATACACACAATGCCAGGACATTTGAACGCTGATCTCACCACTTGATGACTCTCCTAGCTTCCTTCGCCGGAAATGAAGTCCTTGGAGATGACAACCTGCAGCACTTAAGTTGCCAGAAGGTCTGGGAGCAGTTTACCTTGCGGTGTCCTATTCCTGAAGGGTCCACCCAAGGTCCCTGAAGACCTGGGTCGCCACAATGCAGGTCTTTTCAACCTTCCAGTTCCATGGAAGACAACCAGCCCAAACCAGTGGACAAAGGAGGAGATTGTGATCGTTTGGGAAGCCTGAAATACGAAAGCTTAGTAAAACTGGGCAGAAGGCCAGGGATATTGTGAGAATGAGATGATGCCCTAGGTTCATCAAAGCCAAAACGGTGTCTGTGCTCACAGTAAAGACTCCAGCCTCAACTGCAACGAATAAGCAACTTCCTGAAAAGTAATTCGATTTACCGCTGAACTAGAATGAGTTTCCTGAACGTGAGAAATGCATTTGGGAATGAGTCATGGTACATTGAAGGTGTGGCTGTATGTCCAGCTTGGAACCATGTGGAAGGGCTGACATTCAGCGAGGAAGTGAGGGATTCGGTTGCCCCATTCTTTACGCCATTACTTTCTGTACTACTCATCTAGCCAAGCAGGTTGTCATGGGCCTGACCGACAACACTGTCAATCAAGAGGGCAAGAAAGTTGATATGCATGTAGTAAAACTGAATAAAGGTATTAAAATTAAGTACCTGTTGAAACCAGAAAGTCTTAGCCTTGTGCCGAGATATATTCAGTGAAGGTCTGCCGTGGGAAGGCTATTTTGCAGCCAGGGAATAACTGCGGTATCAAAGAAGATTCCCTGATGGGCATCACACTATTGTGTGGAATAGCAACCAGAAAACAGCCTGCAAAGGTTATTGTGACAGCTAGGAAGCAAAATAACTCATTCTTTATATCCCATTGAGCGGTTTTAGATTTAAAAGTTGGATGTGTGACTTCATGGCACCAGGTACAGATCTCTAAATTCCAAAGTGTTTATTGCCTACTTCAGCAAAATACAGTTTTCCATGTTGCCAATTCTCCACCCCACCCCACCCCACCCCACGCCCCACTCTAATTTTTAATTCTTTAAAATAGTTTAACATTCAAAGCTGGAAAACCTTTTTCTCTGAGGATCACTTCCTGGACTGTCCATGTGATCAGAAGATGTTGAGGAGGGCTTTCCAGGAAGCGCTGATGCAGAGGGACCTTTGGTGAAAAGCCACACCCTTGCCTGAATGAACGGGCATTTGAAAAGTAATAAAGGGTCTATTAGTTTCCTTGTACACTGAGCAAAGGAGGGAGAAAAACCCACCCCTCATAGCGAAAACATGTGTTACCAGTTGTTATAGGGTGGTCCTAAGATCCAGATTCACTCTTGGTGGCATATTTCAACCTTGGCAACTTTAGGATGGGTGGACTTCAGGTCCCAGAACTCCCCTGCCAGCTCCCAACATTTCCCAGGCAGCATGCTGGCTGGGGAGTTCTGGGACCTGAAGTCCACCCATGCTGGCTGGGGAGTTCTGGGACCTGAAGTCCACCCATGCTGGCTGGTGAGTTCTGGGACCTGAAGTCCACCCATGCTGGCTGGGGAATTCTGGGACCTGAAGTCCACCCATCTTAAAGTTGCCAAGGTTGAGAAACACTGCCTTAAACAATTTAGGGATCAGGCTTATCCTAGAAAAAGGGCCTTTTCAGTGGTAACTCCTTTTCTCTGGAAGACCCTCCCCTTGAGAAAATTGAAAAAAAAAGGAAAAGAGAAGAAGAAGAAGAAGAAGAGGAGGAGGAGGAGGAGGGGGGAGGAGGAGGAGGGGGAGCTGACCTTGCTACCCTTTAGACATACTGCACTTTAAAAAAATTCCCTTTGGCATTTGAGAGCCATGCATTACATTCCTGTATTTTATACATTTTTATCCTTGCGCTGGATTGCCTCCCAACGCATTTTAAATTCTTAGTTTGAAAAAGTCTCAGAAACCTCCACTCAGGTCTGTTGGGACCATCAATTCATGGCCCTGGAAAACGGGAATTCCAATATGATGATTTTGCACAGGGTGTCTCTGTGTGTGTGTGTGTGTGTGTGATTCAACTTCCCCAATCTGCGTCTCTTCTCCAGGTGCTGGACCATTAGTGGCGCCATGACTGGAAGAGGCAAGGCTAATGGGGAGGGGGGGCAGGTTTCCCCCCTTCTGGAGGAACAGAAGGGTGGTAGGAACATGAGCAGGAGGTCTGTGGAGGTAGACCATTTCCATTTTTATCCTAAAAAGGAGAAAACACATAGCAAATTTAACTGGACCAAAATTAGGCCTGTAAGATTCGACAGCAAAGCAGCCAAAATTCAGCAGTGTTATTTCTGGCTGGTTTGAGGGGGGGAGGGGGTTTTGGGTGAAAACAGAAGAGTTTCTCCCAGGGCCTCCCGCTCCCGTTCTCACCCGTATGTTTGAAAAAAATAGAAAAAATTGCACCCAGATCAGCGTCAACCTAGGTGAAGAAAGCAATGTATATTATGCAGGAACATGTCCTACTTCCCACTTCTTCCAGCCAGGGATTGGGTGCTGGGAGTAAAAATGTTCCTGCATTTAAGCTTTTGCTTCTGTTTGGCATTTGATATATATTTTTTCAGTGCAGCCAATCACCTCACTGGACTGTGAATTCACATATAGAAACGCAACTGATGTCATGGCAAAGCAATGAGAAAGACAACCTGTTAATTGTGGCCATGTGTGCACAGGTGTGTGTGCAAGAATCTGGGTTCGGTTCAGAGCACACAAGGAGTGTTCGCAGGAAGGCGGTCAAAAAAGTCAAGGTGGCGGCCAGGCCATGGGATCCAATGGGGGATTACATGCCCCATTGCAGAGTGGACTGGCCAGATGGGAAGGAGGCTGGACAGCTGCTTCCTTGAAGCGCAAAGGAGGAGTTGCTCAAGAGAGCAAGTCAAGATGGCAGCCAGTAGAGGCCCAGTTCGCTCTGCAACCTTCCACCGGTCCTGGTAGGCATCCCATGGAGCATGCAGAGGAAGCAGGGAAATGAATCAGGGGAACGCTCTTCAGCTGGAGTATAAACCATTTCACAAATGTGTTTCTCCTCCAATTACTTATTCCTGGATGGCCCTTCCCCTCCCCTCCCCCTTTCCTTCCTTCCTTTCTAATGAGGAGTTTTCCTCTGATGCATTTTCACAAACACTCAGTCACCCATTTCCACCATGGGTTCACTCCCCGTCTTTATTATCCATATCTTTGGGAGTTGCAGCAATGTTTCTGTTCCTTCTCCTTCTCTCCTTCCTTCTCTCCTTCCTCCCTTTCTTCCTTCTCCTTCTCCTTCTCCTTCCTCCCTCCCTTCCCCTTCCCTTTCCCTCCCTCCTTCCTTCCTTCCCCCTTCCTTCCCCTTCCCCTTTCCCTTCCCTCCGTCCCTCCCTCCCCCTCCCCCTTCCTCCTCCTCTTCCTCCTCCTCCTTTCTTCCTCCCTTCCTTCCTTTTTCTCTCCATACGCTGCCAATTACCCACAATGATATCACTTCCAGTTCAAATAGCCAATGAAGAAGTTTTTAAAAACTTAAAAATGAGGTTAAAGCTGCTGACATCTGGGATTATCAGTTTTTACAAGAAGTCACTGCTCTAAAATCTAGGGAAATGGTGATGGTCTTCCTGTAAACCTTGTGGGATTTGGGGGTCCCACAATATGGGTTAAGGCAGATTCGGAGTTACTGGGTGGCAGCAAGGCCCCCGGAACCATCCCATTTCTGCCCGCTGGACATTGGCTGCCCTTTTGGGGTGAAGAGTGCTGAAAGGGCTTGGCGGTGGGTGGCAAGGACAAGTTCCAGCTAAAGATGCTTGTGAGTGTTGGGGAGGAAAGGTGAAGATGCTGAAAAGTTTCCCACCGCCCTGCGGAGTTGTGGGGCAATGGCCTTATCAGTTGGCGGCTGGACGGAGAACGTGGCAGTCTTAACCTCAGCTCTGCTGCTTCTTTATAAATAAACCTCATCCAAGAAGGACAGGATGTGTGTCAGGGCCATTTTGATGGAGTGTTTCTTTCCTGATTCAAGAGAAACAAGACTTTTTTTTCTTTTTCTTTCCTTTTTTTTGAAATAAGGGTGGGATTGCTTTGAAACCAAGGCCTCTTTCCTTTTATTTTTGGCCCTTGGCAGGACACGACTTTGGAGAAGGATCCAAACAGTGAAAGCACTTTTCCTTTTAACAGAAGCCCCGGCATGGGTGTGGAAGTTGGCACCATGACACGTACGATCACGCCCAGCCCAGTTTGAACGGCCAAATTCCCACAGGGCACTTGGATGCTGGGAAGGACAACTAGTTTGGTGGCATAGATAGTCCTTGCTTAACAACTTTTTGTTTAGTGACGCTTCAGACTTACAATGATGTCGAAAAAAAGACTTATGACCGTTGCAGCATCCCCATGGTCACGTGATCACGATTTGGGCACTTGGCAACCAGTTTGCATTTTTGACTGTCACAGCAACACGTGGTCACGTGATCGCCATTTTCAACCTTGCTGCCCAGCTTCCGGCAAGCAAAATCAATAGGGAACTGCGTGATTCGCTTAATGGCCACGTGGTTAGCTTAATGCCCATGCTGATTCTGTTAACAACCACCACAAGATAGGTTGTAAAATTGGGTCAGATTCACTTAATGACCGCTTTGCTTAGCAACTGAAATTCCGGTTCCAATTGTGGTTGTTAAGCGAGGACTACCTGTACCCACATTCCAGTTCTCCACACCTTAGTGTTTGTGCCACGAAAAGTGAAAAGGGATTCCTTGTATCTGAAAAAAATGAAGTTTTGGTTATGGGTTTTGATGATTAAGTTGTTACAGCTTAGGGAAATAATGCTTACTAAGGTTTGAGTTAGAGTAAGAGGTTAATATTTTATGCATCTGCGTTGGAGAAGGTCAGAAATTGCCTCTTTTGTACTTCTTTCTAATTATTTCTGCCCTTTTTAGACTGTCTCTTTTCTTTTAGTATTTTCTATAGTCTGCATTTTATCTGTATTTTGAGACTTTAATAAAGTCTTGTTAAAAAAAGAAACAGACGTGAAAAGGGATTCCAGTGACAAGAAGACTCAGGGGCAAGGGGAAAATTCTGTCCTGTGGCAGGAACTTCATAATGCAGGTGGGTTATTTGGGAGTGAGAGACCTACATGTGCAAATTAAGAAAGGCGAGCAATTTCACACGTACCAAGTCAAGGAGAAATGTGAATGCACATTGATCCAATTCGCATTCTTGAACCAATATGGGATTATTATTATTATTATTATTATTATTCCCACTGTTTTTATATATTTGTTCAACTTACGGTGGCAAACATACTTAATCTTCCTACCTCTTATTTCCCCCCATCCCCAGCAACAACCTTCATTATCATGCAAAACTGGAAAGTCTCCAAATTTTTTACAATGGACCTTGCCAACATTTTAAAAAAAAAAAATTAGGGACCATACACATATTCCTGAAAACCACATCTCTAAATCTCAATTTAACGTATTACATATTAAAAGCCAAATCACCAAGTTAATAATTTTCAGAAATAATGAGAGTCACCCAGAGATTCCCCATTTCTTTGTTGTAGAAAGCCTCTCTTTGGCAAAATTCAAACTGAAAACCACATCTTGATGCATTATATTTGGGAAATCATTTGCAAAAAAATGAGAGGCTTAGGCAGCGCTGCAAATAAACAAAAAAATGTATGGGTTCGGAGAAAAGTGCACCAATCTAATATTATTCTTATATAAATACTAGTGTGGAGTTGAAAAATACACAAACTCAATTTCAAGTATCCAAACTTGACATAATTGCTAAATGAGAAACGGGCAGAAAACACATTCGACATAGTCATCCACCCCTAGTGGAAAATATGCTTGCAATCACATGCTGTGCACACAGACACACACACACACACGCACACATACATGCACATGGGCACACCCAACCTAGTATGGCTTGTTTGTAGATTCTTGGCTTATATTTGGTTTGCTTTTATGCCCTGCCCAAGCCTTTAGGCCAGAAGTACTCAAACTTGAGGGTGGGGGGTGGGGGTGGGGAGATGCATTTGATTTTTTGAGTGTCTTGCCAGGAATCCCAGTTTTTGCATTCCTACGATACCCATCCTGCAGAGAGGTAAGGTGCGAACAGCTAAAAAAGGAAGAAAAATAAAGCTGCCGTGACTTCTTGTTCAGCTTTGAGTCCACTAGCATGTTGAGTCTAGCAGGTTTCCAAATTGTCACGCAAATCTTCATTTGAATAAATTGTGTCTCAGGGTGATCTTTGCTGGAAGTTCTGGCAAATCCAGCATGCCTCCTTTGCATGTGAATTAGCATGTAAATTGAGTTGTCCCACAATGCAACTCTGAGGAAGCTGTTTGTTCCTCAGTTCCTCTTTCTCTCTTCCTTCTTCTCCACCAGAAGCCAGCACAGGGCTGTGTGCTGCTCTCCTCCATTCTGGGCACCATGTGGTGGGCCTGGAATTCCCCTTTCTTCCATGCAGCTCTTGGCAGCTGTAGGGCTGAGAGTTTAGGGCAGACTAAGTATTTAGAAAGAAAAGAAGAACAAAGAAACTTCATCTTTTCCACCAAGATGAATGTAACAGAAGCAACTATAAAGTCAGTAAAACTCTTTTTTTTTTTCTTATCTTAATCTAATCGGTCTAAGTGTGTGATTCTTTATGCTTGGGAGGGCTGAATGTGTAAGACCCACAACCTGTGTTTCTCTGGCATGCTCACTGAAGCTATCTAAGATAATTTTCTTTTTCTGTGCCAGATTCTCAGCTGTGTTATTAGCTCTGCTCCATTTCAGTGGTTCTAGCAGGCCACGAAAATTGGCTTCACTCTTAGCTTAAGATATTAGGTTAAGACCCACAGTTTCCCCGGGTACAGTCTTCCCCTGTAGGATGTCAGCCCCACGAGGTAGACCAGATCGGGAAATCAACACCACAGGAAAGCTAAAACTACTTTTATTGAGATGGACTATAATAACAGGGTTGCAAGTTTGACTGTGCTGTACCTCCTCCGCCTTCTTATACGTCAGTGAATTAGGGAGGTGTCTGCCTGCATCACTTCCAGTGTTGTAGTTCTAGACTTAAAAAATGCTTCATCCCCTTCTGCCTAGGTAAGAGTTCCTGTGTATCTCCATCAAGGCCATCTTCCTTACTCCATACATAGGCTTTTTGCATCTTGTATTTCGGTTCTTTCATATGTATTTGCAGCCACCCATATGAACATGCACCCTCTTATGCCACCGTGTGTCCTTTCCTGCCTTCCACGTTCCCTGCATCGAGACAACCATCTAGCAGGGAACATGGCATCCGTTTTAGGTAGTGCAACCTGATGCTGCTGCCAAGGAGATATCGGTGCCACCACTTGCTCATCTTGGGTACAAAGAAGAGCAGCATGGTGGATCCAGGAAGTGGTTAATGTCTTCCTTGAAAGGGGCAGTCACAGGACCTGGCCCGCAAAAATCCTCAACGGATCTGCAAGGATGTAATTGACTCTTGTGTGCAAGTGTGTCTCCTGCTGGGGTAAGATAGTGTCGAGGGTGATGGTCCTCCATTTCAGCACTGAAGGAATGTACGTGACTCCATAGCATCTGAGCTGAGCGCAATCCCATCCAGATATCTCAGCATCTACATTAAAGGCATTGTGTGAATCCAGTGGAGAATCCATTATGTAGCAGACATCCCAGGTAGAACTTTTCCGCAGGCTGGAATTTGATCCATTTTAAAGCCAGGTGCCATTTGAAAACAGAGTCTTGGGGGACATATTTTTATGACTGGGTTCCTCTCCAATTAATTGATTGATTATGTGCCATCAAGTCGTTATTGACTCTTAGCAACTGCATAGATAGATTTTCTCCACAACGATCTGTCCCCAACCTCAGGACTTATAACGGTGTCCCCATCGCCACTGTAACTGAGTCCCTCCACCTTGCTGCTGGTCTTCCCCATCTTCTTTCCTTCCATCTTTCCCAGCATTATGGACTTCTCCAGACGGCTGGTCTTCTCATAATGTGTCCATTATGAGAAGACTCAGTAGGACAGTTTGAACCTGGTCATTTCTGCCTCAGGTGAGAACTCTGAGGTGACTCTAAATAAGAGATGGGATATGGGATGAAGAGATAAATGTTTGTAGCCTTGAACAGCCACTAAATTTGTTTGCTGTGATGCCTTGGAACTCACTTCTTTATATGCCTCTTTTCTCTTTCTTTATTATATCCTTATTTTTCTCTTTCTTTTCTCTTTCTCTTTTCTGTTGCACTTTTTACTCCTTCTTTCTATTCTCTTTTCTTTCTCTAAGTTCCGTTTGTATTAGATTTTACCCTTATAATCAAAATTCTTAATAAAAATTTATACACACACACTTACACACACACACTCCTTTTTTAAGCTACAAGTACAGCAGGCCCCCAGTTTAAGAACGAGTTCCATTCCTAAGTTGTCCTTCAGTTGAATTTGTATGTGAGTCGGAACAGTTATTTAGCATCAGTTAGTCAAATGTTTGTCAATATAGAGTATATATTTTACCTTTCTACGCATATAAAACACTTAAGAAACGCTCCAAAATACACTAAAACATCTTAAACATAATAACACACAAAGCAGTACTGTGTATTTAACCCGGAACATTGCACTTAACTTGAATTTTTAATATAATAGTCTTTATGGCAGTCCGTTCTTAACTAGGAGTTGTCCGTAAACCAGGATGTTTTTAAACGGGGTACCTACTGTACATCAGAAAAGGGGCTGTGAATATGCTTTTTGCACACAGACAATCCTAGGGTCAACTTTCAGGGAGGCGTCGGAAAGAGGAAGGCCCCTTTGTAATCCTGTTAAATTATTAGTAGCTGTCTTAGACTACTAAAAGCCAACTTTAGAAGCTGCCATAAGCCCCAAAATGCATGGGGGCAGAGTGGGGGCTGATTTCTTAATGTATTTATCGTAAACCTTGATTTTACAGACCCATTTGTGGAATGGGTGTCTGTTAAAGCCGACTGTCTGTTAAATCTGAATGTGTGTTATCTATGGATTTTTCATAAATTGTACAGTACATCCATTTATGTAATGTCCATAAAAGTTACATCTATTACATAAAACGGGAAACTGAGGCCCAGTTTAGATTTTGTCCGTTGTATTGGTTAACTACCAGAGGGGGTTCTGTAAAATCAAGGTTTAACTGTACATTTATTTATTCGTTAGAGCAGTGTTTCTCAACCTTGGCAGCTTGAAGATGTGTGGACTTCAACTCCCAGAATTCCCCAGCCAGCATGGCTGGCTAGGGAATTCTGGGAGTTCAAGTCCCCCCATCTTAAACTTGCCAAGGTTGAGAAACACTGTTCTAGTTTGTATTATATTTTATTGTTTTATTCCAGACTTTTAATAAAATTATTTGGAAAAAAACCCCAGAAACTAGCCAGGTTAAGCATCTCGTGTGGCTGTAGTTTCTTGGCTCTGGTTGTGGCTTGAGATGCAAATGCTCAACTCCCAGAATTCCCCAGCCAGCGTGCTCTAGAACAGGCTGGCTGGGGAATTCTGGGAGTTGAAGTCCACACATCTTCAAGCTGCCACGGTTGAGAAACACTGTGTTAGAGATACATCCCACTTTACTGCAGGACGTCAAGGCAGCATATATAACATTCCCGTATCATCCCTGTGAAGCAGATTAGGCTGAGAAAAATGACTGGCCCAGTGCATGGCTTTTGTGGCTGAGGATGGACTCGAACCCTGTCTCGCCGTCCTAGTTTTTTACCTCTGAAGGAAAGTCAACTTTTGGAGCAATCATTAGAGTTAACGGTGTTTAATCATTTGTCAGATGGTGCACACAGTACATAGTGCTCCCTCCTCTCAGTTTTCCCCACAATAACCTCGTGAGGTAGGCTGGACTGGTTCAACATCACCCAGTTGGCTTCTGTAGCTGAGGAGGGACCAGAACCTGGGTCTCCTGGCTCCTAGTCCAGCACCTTCGCCACTAGACCACCCTGGCTCTGAGGCTCAGAGGGAGGGGCTGGCCCAAAGTCCCCCAGGGACCTTCTGTGGTGTAAGGTGGACCTGAACATGGGTCAGCCCAGTGCCGGTTGTATCCATACACGACTGTGCCGTACTGTTAATGGAAACATCTTGGTGCTCCCAACTTCCAGCTGAGTGTGGGTGGTTTGTTTGTTTGTTTGTTTGTTTATTTCGTGTCCAGATCAAACTTACACACACACATCTAGATGGATCTGTGAGATGATGCACAGTAGCATTAAACAGCTTCTTTGCTTCTTCAGTTTGGGTGTTTTGACGGACCTTTTCTGGAGGGGCAAGCAATCTGTAGCCCATGAATCACAGGTAGCTGCCAGATCCTTGTAATACCTCCAAGACTGTGTTCCTACAATTTTGGGGGCAAAATGGCAACTTTGGGTTGCATTTGGGGGTGGGGGATGAGGATGGTTTTGGGGTGGGCAAAAAGGCCTTATTTTTACTTTAAACCCCCCTCCCCATGCTAAAAAAACCCATTCTCTCCCGTTCCTTTTCCAGTGACAGCAATGAAGTAATAAAATCAAGTATCCCCCCCCCCCCGCATTGCCTGCTCCTTTTTTATGGGATGCAAAATGGATCTTGAACCTCTGAAAGGCCCTTTTCCCCCTTAGCCAAGATTCTTCTGTGTGTGTGTGTGTGTGTGTGTGTGTTAACAAGCAGAACAAGAAATAAATTAATAAGTTAATAAATTAAGGCTGACTTCTGCCCCCCCCCCCTTTGTGGGTGTGCTAGAGGCGAAGGAATGAAATCCTGTGCGCTTATCTGATGAAGCGTGAGCTTTTCCAAAGCTTCTTGCTATCAGCTGGAGACAGATGTGTTATTGGCAGCCTTGCTGGGAAGGAAAAATACAAACAGTCTATTGTGAGATCAACAATCATGGGAGACGGAGCCCGTGTGCCGTGGTTGGCGCACCGCAGGCCCTTCCAAGCCAGGAAGATGCTGTCAAAACCAAACACAGGAGATGGCAGATTTCTGGAGTGTGGCTTGTGTGTGTGTGTGTGTGTGTGTGTGTGGTGTTTCCCAAAGGAAAACTCTTATTTTGGGAGATGTTTGGAGCCAACCCGACAAACACAACAGGCGTTTTGTCTGCATAAAACAGTTGATGGTTGTGATTGCGGGTGGGAGCTTAAAAGAAACTCTTGTTGCCAGCCAGCTGAGCAGAGCCATTGGATTCGCCAAGGTGCTAGTCCTCAGGCTTGCCAGTTGGCTCCCTTTCTGAAACAGAGGTGGGGGGGAGTAGGAAGAATAAAGGATTTCTGGAAAAGCGAGGTACTTATAATCAGGCTGGAATTTGCCAGGTGCTTGACATCCATTTGATTTTCAGAATTGTTAAGTTTTCAGAGGTTAAGGACCAGAAAGATCTTGAGGATGCCAGAAAAATACTTGGGGACAGATGTTCACTCCATCAGTCAAGCCTGAAAATAAGCACAGTCTGCCAGATGACAACACATCATTTACTATACGTTCTCAATAGCAGAACATAACCCGTTACAGTCCCAAACAATGTTTAGGGCTGTACCACTTTCAGATAAGACGAGGACTGCATTTTTGTAACACTGGGCTTTGGAAAAGGTATGATAGATGGACCCAGGGGCCTGCTTAAGGTGCAGCTAGCTCCCGCTTTCTTTCTGGGGGCAGGGGTAGGGCTGATGCTGCTTCTGGCACTGTTTTTTAACCTTGGCAACTTTAAGATGCGTGGACTTCAACTCCCAGAATTCCCCAGCCAGCCTGAGTTCCATCCAGTTTGTTGGTGAGAGAGATGCCCCTTTTTACTTACTTCAGTGATGAAGGTGCAGCTGAGATGGACAATTTGCACACACAGTGGACGGCTGAATTTCAAACCCTTGGTCTGCAGGAGCGTTTTGAGTGAGTATCCTTCCCCTCCAGAGGAGAGATTAGTCAAAAAAGGTGCTGACTTGATTTTTTTTGCCACCATAGACTGACAGAGTTGTCCTCCTACAATGTGTGTGTGGGTGTTTGTGTACAGGCAGTCCTTGCTTAACAACCACAATTGGGACTGGTACTTTGGTTGCTAAGTGAAGCGGTCATTAAGCAAATCGGACCTGATTTTACAGCCTTTTTTGCAGCGGTTGTTAAACAAATCACTGCAGGTGTTAAGCAAACCATGTGGTTGTTAAGCGAATCACGTGGTTCCCCACTAATTTTGCTTGCCAGAAGCTGGCCAGGAAGGTAGAAAATGACGATCACGTGACCATGGGACACTGAGATGTCATAAGTGCAAACCAGTCGCCAAGTGCCCAAATTGTGATCATGTGACCGCGGGGATGCTGCAACAGTCATAAGTGTGAGGACCGGTTGTAAGTCGATTTTTTCAGCAACGTTGAAAGTCCAAATCATCACTAAATGAATAGTTGTTAAGTGAGGACTACCTGTATTATTAAACTTGCATGCTGCCTGACTCTGGGCACTCACAACAATAAAAGAAATGACAATCAAATCAATGGTACATAAAAGGTGAAGATGGCAAGTGCAATTAAGCAAGGTGTCGCACTCTCCTATATATAATATTATATTCACACACAGAGACACACATTCCTTCACTTCTGAGAAAGCACCCAAGATTTTTTATCAGTTGAACCTCTAGCAGAAACTTTCTGTCTGTTTTTTGGTCCCCTTGAGTCAGTGTTGACTCCTGGTGACAGCCTGGACTAGTCCCTGCAGTTTTCCCGGCAAGATTTTGGAAGTGGCTTGCCCTTGTCACCTTCTTCTTCCGAGGAATGAGAGAGGGCGACACAGGCCCAAGGTCACCCAGCTGGCTTCGAGCCCAAGGCAGGACTAGAACTCCCAGTCTCCCGGTTTCTAGCCCGGTGCCTTAACTGCTATGGCAACCTGGCTCCGCTGCCCAGAAAATCCCTTTCTTTAGTGGGTGCAAATATTCCACGGCAGGCCAACGAAGGGTGAGCCTGCCTTCTGAAGTCCTCTTAAGCTGAATTTGCCCCTGCTTTGGAGAACTTCCCTGGGGGATGGAGGGTGGAAACTACAGATGGGGAAACGGCAGGCTGAAGCCTTCCTTAAGCGGCAGTTTCCCAGCGAGTGGGCCCGTACTTCCCGTCATTCTTATGAAACAATCCTTTCTCTCTGCTTGCAGCTGAAGCCCGCCTTCCCCGTTTTGTGGCTGCTGGGAGAAAGCCCTTTCGGGACCATCACAGGCTTCCTTTGGCCGTACGCGGAAGGCGGTATTTTTCTGCACTGGTGCCGGGTGGCTGGCAAGCGTCTCCCAGGGGAGGCCTGAACAAAAAGCCCTGCGTTTCTGGGAATTGTGGAGGTCCGGGACGGAAGTGGTCCGATTTTGTTAGAAGTTTGCATCAGGCGGCTGAGATTGGCCCTTGATCAGCGGTGGAGACATAGGGCTACAATCGCAGACTCCCAGAATGGGAGGGCTGGAAGGGGTCTTCGAGATCCTCTAGTCCAACCCTCTGCCTGGGGTAGGAACCCACTCCTATAGGAATCCACCCCTAGAGCAATGCAGAGGCCTACGGCAGAGGCTTTTCAGAGGCAATTTGTTCAAACCGCCCTTTGAACCGAAACTGCAAATTTCGCATGCATTTGATAGGTTGGCTTGAATTGGCCACCTTGGAGTCAATCTGGCCATTCCATGGACTTGAGCCAGGACGGCGGTTGCAACGGTGCAGTTGAAGCTCTGTCTAGTTTTCATGTGCGAAGGGCCTATCCAACCTTGGCTGATCTCAAAAGAAGCTCAGAAGGGCTCGATCTGGCTAGTATTCAAGCGGAGATCACCAGGACATCCAAGACCTGTTAGCTAGAGTGGGAAGTCAAAGAAACTTTGGGCAAGAATACAGCAGCAGCATCCATTGCCAACTTATTACCAAAAAAAAGGACAAAGATGCATCCATGAATTCCCCAGGGATGGGGCTTGCCTTGAGGGAGCCTTAAGTGAAATGAAAAGGCCAGCAGGAAACAGTTTAAATTGGGGTTTATAACCCACCAGGTCCTCTCTCCTGGTTTGCGAGGACTTCAACTCCCAGAATTCCCCAGCCAGCATGCTGGCTGGGGAATTCTGGGAGTTGAAGTCCACCCATCTTAAAGTTGCAACTTTGAAAAACAGTGATCTACAGAAAGCACAACATTCTGGAGAAGCACAAAGTCAGGTGGCCCAGAAGCTGAAAGCTCAGTGTTTTTTTCGCTGAGCTCATCCAGTGGGCATCCCTTCCAAATCTCTCTTCTGCCTTTGCTGATGGCCATGGAAGTGCATGTGTGCATGGGGGATGCCAGCTTCGGTAGTTGAGGGGAGAATGAGATAGGGATGATTTTGGAATCACGAATGGGAAAGCCTCTGCTGAGAATTAGGGAGCCCTTGTCTTCCCACAGCCAGCTTTGCAGTGGCGCCATTGGGAGGAAGGTTTTTGCAAAAGCCAGAAGGGAAGGATGCAAACAACAGACTTCTCTAGGTCAAGGACGCCGAATAGGCAGAGAAGAGAAAGCTTGCAAGGAGGGGAAATGAAGGGAAGGGCCTGCTGGGGAGGCTGACCCTTTTCGTGAGTGCAGCAAAGCAGAAGGAAGACTTCGGCTGAGCACAGAGCCATGCATTTCTGGACACTGAAACAGAACTGGTAATATTTAAGAGCAGCTGCATCTGAGCAAAGGGGACATGTCTCCAATCACTTCCCTATACAAAAAGGGAAAGGCAGAGGAAGACAAGGTGATTCCTTCTGCCACGTATACCTCCCTCTCCCCAAAATGAGAAAAATAATCCTCTGGCAAAAGAGAAAGCAGACACTGACTCAGATTTCTGTAAAGCACATCAGCTATCCTCAAGATTATTCCAGCTAGTCCAAGAAGAAGGGAGTAAGTCACAAGATGGATGGTACACCCACAAAAACTTGCATACTAACCTGAAAATTTCCTGGTGGTCTCCCATCCAGTGCTCACTATGCCTGACCCTGCTTCTGAGCCCAAAGTCAGCCAATGGAGAATAAAAGAGTGTGTATCTTGAAGCATGAATGTATGATCCCAGTGTAGGTAGCATGGACATTTTCTTCTTTTATTGACCATGGATCGCAATCAGATTTTATTTATCTAGGGAATGGTGGAGAGCAACTTCAACAGTGTGCTTCCTGGAAATGGGTATATAGGTACATAACCTCTTCGAGGTAGCCATTGCCCACTCAGAATTTTGCCCCTCCAAATTCTAAAAGATCCATCAAGCTCTCACGCTGTTCCGGGAAACTGGGGCAGAAGCAAGAATGAAAATGGGTAGGTCTCTTGGGTGGAACACTGGATCACTGAAATGAGATTCTCATGTGCTGCTGCCTGTCTGATTCCCGCCCCCCCCCCGGCCCCCCGCCAATCCAGCTCACTGCATGCTGGGGAAATGTCTGTACAAAGAATGCATATTTTTCTGAATGTAACAGGGAAGAATGCCTTCGGTCTGTGGCAATTATTTGCAGATTTCATGCATGGTTGTTAAGGTGGCAAACAAGAGGGCATATTGGGAAACGTGTGCTAAGATACATACAGATTTTAGGGCTATCTTTAAAACATGCAATAAGCCACAAACTACTGTGACTGGATTTGCTTCTACTTGGAAACCACTTTTGAACTATTTGCTTGTTTTGGAAAAAAAATGAAGTTTTGAGTTTGGGTTTTGACGATTAAAGGGTTCGATTTTAGAGAATTAAGGTCACGAAAAGTTTAAGTAAGGGTACGAGATCGATTTTCTATATACACATTTATATCTGTGTTGGAGAAGGTGGAAGTCACCCGTGTTTTGTGTTTTCTATCTATTTCTGCACTGTTATACTTTTTCTTGTTCCTTTTTAGCCCTGTACTCTCTTTTTTGTATTTTAACTAAACCGGGGAAAAAATGAATGACCGTTTTTAAAAAATGGAATAAGCTGAAGGTGAAAGAGTTGTAAAAATCAGCGCCTGTGAGAAAATTGGACTTGTGAGATTTTGGGAAAGAAGCTGAGAGAAACAAAATTGATATTGTTTTTCTTCCTCTTCTTCCTCCCTCCTCTGCCTCATCTCTCCCTCTTCCTCTCTTCAAGATGTTAGAAGTGAGCTTTGCCTTCCCATCCATTTCTTAATCAATCTACCTTTTATTTCACGTACAAGTATCTCTTAGCCTTTATGGATAGCCTGGCTATACGTATAGCTTGCATTCAAGCCAACTGTGTTATGAGCATTTTTTCCTTTCGGAATGGAACTTAATGCTACTTAACCACTTCGTATTCTTTTAGCACTCTTCGTATGAGGAGTCCTTGGTGCTCTCTGAGCCTGGTTGTTTTCTTGCAGACGTTTCATTGCCAGGCTAGGCAGCATTTGGACTCTTACAGCACCATTAAGCAAGAGACTGCTGGATTGACATGTGTCAAAAGGTTTCAGAAAGTCTCAACGAGAACAACAGGTATCTAAACAGAGAGCAAGGCCCGCTCCCTCTTCGCACTGAAGAGGTTGCCTAGTCTGGCAATGAAACGTCTGCAAGAAAACAACCAGGCTCAGAGAGCGCCAAGGACTCCACAGTTCAACCCTGAGCTACATATATTCTCTTCAATTGGTACTCTTCATATGCTCAGGAGCACAGCCTCAAAGGTTCCTGCTGACTTCCAATATCCCCCAGGTCCAACTTTGGCATGTCTTCTTGATCCAGGCCAAGGAATTGGTGATAATTTCCCCATGAATGGCTTATAGCATCTTCTAGAACAGGTGTCTCAACCAGGGTTCCGTGGGACCCTAGGGTTCTGTGAGAGGTCACTAGGGGTTCCCTGGGAGATCATGATTTATTTAAAAAATTATTTCAAATTCAGGCAATTTTACATGAAAAAAGTAAGTTTTTATTTTTTGCTTAAGAACACTGCTAATGCATATATATACAGGTGTACCCGTGAAACGAATATAATAATTTTGTAACTTCTGGCCTATGTCTGAGCCTGAATGTGCAGGGGTTCCTCGAGACCTGAAAAATATTTCAAGGCTTTCTCCAGGGTCAAAAGGTTGAGAAAGGCTGGTCTAGAATTTCCCAAGCATTGTTTGTGCTAATGGAACGGTAATGAGGGTGGGCTTTATATTGTCTCAGTGATGGGGTGATAAAGGGCAGGGATGCTCAGCTTATTTGCTTCATGCAGCCTCTCAAAATTGCCCCATTTCACCCTTCTTGCTAGGGTGGGATTTGGAGGTGGGGACCTTATTAATTTCTTTTATTATGCTTTTTAAAATGCAGTGCTATTTTAACGTTTGCCCCACAATTTCTTTGAGATTCAAAGAAAAAAGAAAGAAAAGGAAACCGTTAATTAATGCTTCCTGCTCAATGATCCCATGCAATGAAAAATTAGCTTCAGGGCAATTCAGAAAGGCCGTTTACAGATCTAAGCTGAGATCCACACAAAGCAATTAGACTGGATTTGCAAAGAAGAAGCATTCTCTTTGAAGGTAAGTCAAATCAGATGTTCTGAAAAGCTTTAATGGCATTGGGACTGACTTTATTGAGCAAGCTGAGGTTGCAATGAAGTAGCAATCATGATAAGGCCCAAAAGGTATCAAATCAAATCAAATCAGAACAAAACAAAACAAAACAAAACAAAAAAAACCCAACACCTGAAATATTACAGCTATCAATGATGTGATAGCATGCTCTGTTAAAAAAAAAAAAGGAGTCAATTTGGGCAATTCCGATGAAAAGGATTAACGTGCAAACATTCTAAAAGTCTCAAGTTGTTATGTTTTGGGGAAGGGGGAGGAGGTAAAAAAAAATCAAGATGACAGCTGTGGCCATGAAATGAAGCCTGCCCTGTCTTATGTGTATCTCCTCTATAGTGCCCATATAAATGAAATATATTGCACAGTCATAGCCACCATCTTCATTTTTGGGTCCCCCCACCAATGCTTCTGAAAAAGCGAGTAGTTTGGTGGTGCTGAACACATGCTTTGAACAAAAGAAACAGCTTTAGCGTACATTTCTCCTCCTTCCTTGCTAGAAAGACAGCACTGGACTGAGCTATCTTAGATTCTGCCATCCACCAGAAGACCTCTTGAGGTTCCTTTAAACCAGAGTTTCTCAACCTTGGCAACTTTAAGGTGTGTGGACTTCAACTCCCAGAATCCCATACTGGTTGGGGAATTCTGGGAGTCGAAGTCCACACATCTTAAAGTTGCCAAGGTTGAGAAACACTGCTCTAAACAAGATAGTGACCTCTAATTCAGTAAGATTTGTGCCTGTTGTTGGGGTGTCCCTCTTGTATGTTGGAGGGACGTTGCCCCGGGGTCCCAGGTATGGAACGCTTTCCACCCTGAGTTTGATTCATCATTTGAAATGATCAGGTGAATCAAAACTCTTCATGGAAGTCACTAACGGGAACTGGGTCAAGCATACACTGAAGTCACTGCTGCGTATGGCCACTCCCCATTTGGGGGTTGGGCTAGAAGACCTCCAAGACCCCTTCCCACCCTACGCTTCTATGATTCTATGCTTCGTTGACCTTAATGGAGAAAAACTACCGAGAAAAGGTTGTACTGATAGATGACGCAGTGGGAAGAAACTGGGGGGGGTGGGCGGGGGTGTTGAGGGCTGAACGTATTATTCTCACCCTTCCTAATGTTCAAAAGGCAAGGCTTTTTAAAAAATTGGCATGAGTCATTTCGGGGGACAAGACTTCCCAAGAAAGCAGGAAATTCCACCCTTCCTCCCCATGAGGGTAATCTGCAGGGCATGGTCAAAAGAGTCAAGATGGCGCAGCCACAGTGCAATGAAAACTCTGCCTGTTTTTGATGTGTGACGCAGAGCTTCAATTGCACCATTGAGGCCACCCTCTCCTGCGGACATCCCGGTCCCCAACATTCAGGCAATACAAAAGGAAAGACCTCCTGGTTTGATCTGTGGATATCTTGTCAGTCCTGGAGAAGGTTACCCAGAAGCTGTTGGCAGCTTTTACAATAGTGTTTCTCAGCCTGGGCAACTTTAAGAGGTGTGGACTTCGACTCCCAGAATTCCCCAGCCAGCTGTTTTACAGTATCAAGGAGGAAACTGGCTGATTCAGCATATAGCACCTTCTTATGATCTAAGGTGGTATGGAAAGGAGGGGAGCAGGCAAAGAACATCCATGTATGTTATGCTGTCTCTCTCTCTCTCTCTCTCACACACACACACACACACACACAGACACCTAGTCAGAATTTGCTGGCTGGGTGAGAAGCAAAAGGTCATGAGCGCCTGTTCCCGTCAACACTGGAGGACGGTCCCTTGTTCTCATCTCCTTGGGAATTCCTGCTGCCGCTGCAATGGTTCGGCTCCTGCAGAGGTGGGGTTTCCTCCCGCCCTCTCCCACTCCGACTTGTTGGCATGCGTCTTTTCTATTCAGGAGGTGCGTCCCAGCGACGCCATCCCAGCTGCTGCATGGCTGAGGCCCTCCAAAGACTGACCGGCCCTCCTGGAATGGCCAGGAGGGTGAGCTGGAAAAGCCTCCGTCCAGGGTGGGGGGTTCCTGGCACCGCCAGCCACATGGTCCTGTGCAGCCCTTCCATTTGGCCTTTGTTAGAGGAGAAGGAGCAGAGGAAAACCTCCCCTCCACGTGGGAAGACGTTGCCCCTGAGGACCTACGCCCTTCCAGATGAAGTTGTGTGTTTCACACATGATTGTTCTTGCAGACCAGGTCAGCTTTCCCAAAACCAAGTTCTGCACTGCCCCAGAAGCCGGGACAAGGCTTGGCATGGTTTCATCCTCCACCTCGTCCCACCAATACGTGACTGTTCAGGCAGCCATGCTTTGCGGAGAGCCGTTGCGGCTGACGTGAAACACCACTGGAAGAAGTTGAGTGAGCTGCGGAAGTCACCCCTCGCCTTCACGCTCTACTGAAATGCCGTTCTCAGTAAAAGCGCAGAAGGAAGAGAGCAAGGACATTATTTGTTTGTTTGTTTGTTTGTTTATATTTCAAATTTCCATCACCACCCATCTCCCCCGAAAAGCTTACTTGCAAGCTTAATTAATTAACTACTTACTCCAGCTGATAGGTGACAGGAGGAGGAGGAGGGGATTGGATGCAATGGGAGGAAACACCCCAGAGCAGGGTTTCTCAGCCAGGGTTCTGTGGCGCCCCAGGGTTCCACGAGAGGCCACCAGGGGTTCCCTGGGAGATCACGATTTATTTAAAAAATTATTTCAAATTCGGGCAACTCCACATTAAAGAGGTAACTTTCGTTCTTGATTTTCAGTTTAATGCATAGATAGAGGCCCACACATGAAACAAATATAATAATTTTGTTAACTTCTGGCCTCCATTTGAGCCTGAATGTGCAGGGGGACCCTGAGGCCTGAAAAATATTCCAGGGTTCCTCCAGGGTCAAAAGGTTGAGAAAGGCTGCTCCAGATGCTCCTTGCAACACCTCTTCTGCAGCTGCAGCCTGCCAGACAGGCCATTTCTGAACCTGGGTCTAGTGCTCCTCTGAAAGAGCACTACATCCATTTTCGAAGGCTGACGGGTTGCAGGAATGGAGGAGAGGCTGCTTAGAGCAGAAGCATCAGGAAAGACCCCTTCTATTTTATCTAGTGCCCCTTGTCCCTGTCTCTGCCCTATGGGCCAAGCTATCTTTGCATATGGGTTTAGTGCTCTTTCAGAAGAGTGCTAGAGTCGTGTTCAGAAACAGCCTGACTGACAGGTCACAGGAGCTGAGCATCAAACATCTGCATGCCAGTGATTTGCCAGTCAAGCAGCTGAAGAGGTGGCTAAACCTGCCATTCTGAAGTGGTGGACAGCTTCAGCCTTTTAGGATCGATTATCAATAGTAAAGGAATCAACAGTGAAGACATATGCAGCAGATTACACTTGGTAGAGTAGCAATAAAGGTCTTGAAAAGGTATTCAGATGCCATGATGCGTCGATACCTACAAAGATCAGAATAGTACAGGACATGGTTTTCCTTGTGACACTCTGTGTTGAACTTTCATATGGTCTTAAAGAAGAGCGTTCTCTTTGGATGACCTGGGAGTGCATCTCCTAGAATTTAAGCTACCAGGAATTTCAGTTTAGATCCTACAAATTACTATAGAAATTACTATAATATTAGACGAATTTGTTGGAAGTCTTGGCAAATCCAGCATGCCTCATTTGCATGTGAATTAAGATGCAAATTGAGTTGTCCCACAGTGCAACTCTGAGGAAGCTGTTTGTTGCCACTCCCACTTCCTTTTTCTCTCTTCCTTCTTCTCCACCAGAAGCCAGCACAGGGCTGTGTGCTGCTCTCCTCCATTCTGGGTACCATGTGGTGGGCCTGGAATTCCCCTTTCTTCCACGCAGCTCTTGGCAGCTGTAGGGCTGAGAGTTTAGGGCAAAACTAAGTATTTAGAAAGGAAAGAAGCACAAAGGAACTTCATCTTTTCCACCAGGATGGATGTAACAGAAACAACAAAGAATCAAGTCAGTAAGAATTCTTTTACTTATCTTAACCTAATCGGTCTAAGCGTGTGATTCTTTATGCTTGGGAGGGCTGAATGTGTAAGACCCACAACCTGTGTTTCTCTGGCATGCTCACTGAAGCTATCTAAGATAATTTTCTTTTTCTGTGCAGCTTCTCAGCTGTGTTATAAACTCTGCTCCATTTCAGTGGTTCTAACAGGCCACTAAATTGGCTTCAGAATTAAACCTAAAGTCATGTATAACTTGGAGGAGAATTCTTAGTGAATTCCTTGGAAAGTTGCATGGGGCTGCAGGCTTAGGTGTACCTTTATGTAGCCGCCTGCCCCGCTAACTTCACTGATAAAAGCTATCAATGTGTTTCTAATTCAATAGAACCCTGAGTTTACTTAACTTCCCCTGGATCACGCCTTAGATTTGATCCCTTGCCCTGAATTTTCTTTTTTTCTTTTTAATATATTTTTCATTAGAATTTTTCGATACACCACAACTATGCAAAAAAATAAAAAATAGAAAGCGAGAAAAAAAAGGAAAAAGAAAAGGAATGAAAAGAGAAGAAAACCTATAGTTATGCCTTCCGTCCTTCTTTCCATCACGTAATTACCATCTTATTCTTTTTCCATCCTCTTCGGCCCTTTTTAAGGCCCAAATCCAGAAATCATCAGTTCCGTTTTTTCTTCCTTCAACAAACCGTCCATATCAGGTTTCCAGTCTTTCAAATAAATCTTCGTTGTTTTGCTTACCCTGAATTTCCAATCTTCAGACCAGTGTTTCTCAACCTCGGCAACTGTAAGACGTGTGGACTTCAACTCCCAGAATTCCCCAGCCAGCATGCTGGCTGGGGAATTCTGGGAGTTGAAGTCCACACGTCTTACAGTTGCCGAGGTTGAGAAACACTGCTATAGACAATGACTTCTGGTAACTATCAATAAGGGGAAGGTACAAGCACACTGCCTTTTTTAGGATTCAGAACAGAACCTGCAGCTTTTCTCAGCGATGCTTAAAACACTCCTATAAATTATGCCGTAATTGCTCCCCACGAGGCAGATGAGCAAGGGAAGAGATCTTTTTGGAGACCAATGCCTTGTGGAAGATCCCAGGCAGTGAAACACAAGGCATATTTATTTGGAAATCAAACCTGCTGATTCCAAAGAGCTTCTCTCCAAATAAGTCTATTTAGGATTTCAGCCATGCAAAGCAATTCTTTTGGGGAGACAGAGGAAGAATCTTTGGCACCGGCTTCCCTTTTTCTAAAGCTCTGTTGGCATTAGGATGGCAGGAAACAAGGTGAAGGCCAGCAGATTCTTTTTGCTTTTCATTCCGTGGTCTACATATGCTTTCCTTCCTTCCTTTTTAAATTGTTCCTTTCTCTCCCATTGATTCCTGTTCTGTCCTGTTTCAGGGAACGCCCAGGGAACACCTTCCATTTCTGCTTTTCATCGCTGCACTAATAAAGCCTTTGGACCTTTTGGGAGCTGGGGACATAAATCACAGGTGCTTTTCTGACTTCTCAAAAATGCTAAACAAAAGCCGACGGTCTGAACGGCAGGTTTGCTAAAGGACGGCTGATCCTCGCCTCATTTTCGCTCTTGCTCCCCTCCCACCAAACTGAGTGGGATGGAAGGGCACTTGGTACGGATACTTCATCTTTCCTGCTTGCCCTGGTCCAGAAGTGTCTGTAGGCGACGGTCAAAAAAGTCAAGATGGCGTTCACGACGGAGTGATTGAAGCTCCACGTGTTTCTATGTATTGCACATAAAAACAGGCAGAGCTTTGATGAATCCTATCTATTCTGTTCCTTCCACCACTTTGGACTTCCTGAGGTCTGGAATCAAGGAAGGGCTAAACGCTGCCTCTCCTGTTGCAAACCATTTGGGGGTTGGGAATAACACCACAGCATAATTCATATTCCCCGTAGTAGCATATGGCTGCGAGAGCTGGACCATAAGGAAGGCTGAGTGAAGGAAGATCGATGCTTTGGAACTGTGGTGTTGGAGGAAAATCCTGAGAGTGCCTTGGACTGCAAGAAGATCAAACCAGTCCATCCTCCAGGAAATAAAGCCAGACTGCTCACTTGAGGGAATGATATTAAAGGCAAAAGTGAAATACTTTGGCCACATAATGAGAAGACAGGACACCCTGGAGAAGATGCTGATGCTAGGGAGAGTGGAGGGCAAAAGGAAGAGGGGCCGACCAAGGGCAAGGTGGATGGATGATATTCTAGAGGTGGCGGACTCGTCCCTGGGGGTGTTGACGACCGACAGGCAGCTCTGGTGTGGGCTAGTCCATGGAGTCACGAAGAGTCGGAAGCGACTAGATGAATAAACAACAACACAGTTCAGCAGTGCATCATATGTGTAGCTGAGCTCTTGTTGCATTGTGTTATTGTGATCTGAGCATGGTTTAATCCAGTGTTTCTCAACCTAAGCAATTTTAAGATGTAAGGACTTCAACTCCCAGAATTCCCCAGCCAGAAAAGCGGGGGGCCTTCGAGGGGAGAGAAAGGAAGAGGGAGAGAGGGTCCCATCAGAACAGGTCAAAGGCATGGTAACCCACAATCCATTTTAGAGTTCTTCCAAAAACTCGCTTCATGACTAGGGGCTGGGCCCTTCTTTCCCACCATGAGCTTATAGACAGACAGGCAGATTCAAATAACAATGAAAACAGGAGCAAGATCGGAACAGCTGAATCCACCCTATCATCATTTAGTCAATCAAGGAATTGCCCAAGCATAATTGTATATGATCTTTGGGCAAAAGACAACTCTTAGCTGCGCTCCAGGGCAATTCAGCCGATGCTGAAGGATCAGCAGTGAGTACAGCAATTGACCAGACCCTTCCTGGATGCCTCAACAGTGCCATCTGCGGGCACTTCACAGGTCCTGATGCTCTCACCAGGAAATGGAAGGTTTGACTCGATCATTTCATTCATACTTAACAAAGGCCTGTCCCAACTTCTAACTTATCGTGATAACATCATGACTCAACAGTCCCAGTCTCCTTCCTTGATTGTACATTGTGGTCATCTCATTCCAAGCTCATGAGAGAGACTAACTGAAGTTTTCAGTGCATTTCCTCCCTTCTTGCTGACACCAGCCAGCAACCACCCCAAGGTGTGTAACATTAGTTTGGTTTGTCACTCATTAAGTTAGAGGCAAAGTCAAGTGACTGGTAGTTAGCATGATTAGGTAGCTGTGATGCGATCTGATACCGGAGGACATCACCATCAGTTGTCTGGTGTGGTTGGGTCATCATCTGATGGCTTTTTGGCTTGCCTAGGTCCCTCTACCCTATCAGAGCAGACTGGTCCACCCAGATGATTAATGGAAGCTGATGGGTTCCAGAGAAAGGTTGGGTTCTTTCCTGAGGATCCAGTGGGAAGTCTGAGTGAGCCTTAGTTACAGCCTAAAATGGTCATGTGACAAGGGCTTTGGGTCAGAATCCATGCGGCTTCTCACTGTGTGCCACCCTTTGAGAAACTCTGGGAAATGAAGCATCAGAAGAGAACCTAATGCACTGTTGGGAAAAACAAAGAGTAATTTTGACTGAGTATGAGTAACAGCCCATATTAGGGATTACACTGGTGTAAGAGAGGTGAAACATACTTATTTTTCCACTTTGCTGATAGCTGTCCAGCAGCCCTGTTTAAGGCGACTGAGTCCTTGCTGTGAAGGGGCAGGATGTAGGGTCATGTACAGGGCTCCTGTGAGGAATATTTTAGCTATCTGGTAGATAAAATCACTCAGATTCACTTAGACTTGGACTCTATAGGCAAATTCTCTTGAAGGCACTGAGTCAAGGCCTTGTGTGGTTAGCCAGGATGAGTTTGAACCTGTAACTTCTGACAAAGTGGACAGAATCCTCAGAATTGCAACATGGACCACCTGTTTATTAGATTCCCACTGCTCCTGGATGGTGAAGGTGCTGATATACGGTTGGGTCCTTGCAGAAGGGTTGACCTCTTGAAGAACGGGAAGTTCTGCCTGCCTTGAAAAAGGCAGTGGGACACCCCTCCTGAAGAAGCTGTTGCTGGCCCCAAAAGTCCTGGACAGTTTTCATCCAGTTTCCAATCTTCTTTTTCTAAGGAAGGTGATCGGGCTGAAGCTTCCTGTAGGTCCTAGAAGAAACGGATTATCTAGACCCTTGGCAGTGGATTTACAGGCAGGGACGTTGTATGGAGACAGCATTGATCATGCTAATTGATGTTCCCCGACTGAGCCAGGACAGGGATAAAGACAACCATCCTATTTCTTGTTCATCTCCCAGTGGCTTTGATGTCATTGATCATGGTATCCTGTCAGACCACTATGAGGGGTGGGGGGCACTATTCTGAAGCAGTTTTCCTCCTTTCTCTGCAAAAGAGCTAATCAGTATTGGCAGGAGGGGACAGCTGTAGTCTGAAGTCCAATGTGTGACACTCTCACCCTTCCTGTGTAACCACTACACAAAACCGCTGAGTGGGGTCACCTGTTGGCTTGGGGTCATCAGCATACCACGTATCTTGACTTCAGACCGGCAATGTGATGCTCTCAAAGTCTTGTCCCAATGTCTGGATTGGGAGGAACAGACTCACGCTCAACTCTACCAAGATCAAGTTGGCTGTGGCTATCAGGGCACCTGATGTTCAGGAATTTCTGTCTTTAGTGGTGGATGGGGCAGCATTTCCCCCTTTGGGGTTGGGGTGCAATCTGGGGGTTTTCTTGGGCTCGCAGCTCCTGCTCAGAGAGGAAGGCCATCATACCGGTCCATCCTGTGTGCTTGTTAATACCTGTTTTTGAATTGGGAGACTCTACAGACTGTCATTCGTGCTCCAGTCACCTTGCATGGATTACTGCAAAACATTCTACGTAGGGGTGCCCTTGAAGACTATTTGGAAGCTGCAATAGGTCGAGAACGCAGCGGTAGGGACGGTTTTGGGCATGGTATGAGCTGTACTGATTGCCAGTTGGCTTCCAGGTGTAATTCAAGTTGCTGGTTACCCTCTATAAAGCTCTTCATGGTATAGGATGTAGCTATGAGAGGGACCATTTATCTCTGGTAGTTTCTTCCTGTTGTGGATGACTGAACAGAGTGGGCATGCTCTGGGCCCCCTCAATTAAACAATGTCATCTGATGGAGCCCAGGAAGTGGCCTTTTCTGTTGCAACTTGTGCCCTCTGGAAGAGCATCCCCCCAGAGATCTATATGGCACATACCCTGCCATTTAAAAGATCATTAAAAATACAGCTTTCTCCCAGATCTTGGGCTAGGGAGGGTGGCAGGCCTATTATAGGGTTTATGTATGTTGAGATATCAGTTTTTATTTTCTGGTTGAGCATAATTTTTTTCTCCCTTGTTATGGTTTTTTTTTACTGCTTTTATTGTTGTAAGCTGCCCAGAATCATCATGGAACATACCTTCAAATGACTTTATGAATCTTATGTATAGGCTGATAATCTTATGTATATTTCCTTGAGACAAAAACGGGACATTGGGATGGCAAAACAGGGCAGGGCTGGGCGATGGGCTGGATCAGCAGGCAGGAACTTCTCCGGTTTTCTCAGGCTGGGAATCTTCAGATTCCTTGGTTTGCGAGAGGCAAAGCTGGGCTGGAGAGTCTAGTGAACGGTCGTCCCTGACAAGCCGTTCCTCCTCTGGCTGTGCTTTTACGTTCTTTTCTTCCCACCATTTTAAGGCAGGAGCCGATCGGCTTGCCCTTTGATCACTGCCTATCAGCTGATCCTGTTTCTTCCTTTTTAGGTTTCCCGCCAGGTTGAGCTCTGCAGCTTTTTTCCCGCTGTTTCTGCTGAGCTCCCCCTCCTTCTGCTCAGTCAGACTGCATTCTGACAGGTTCATGGGAACTTTCAAATGTTTAAGGTTTTTAAGAAAACGGGACAAAATGGACATTTATATTAAAACAACGGGACGGCCTGGAAATGTAAAAAAAACGGGACTGTCCTGTTCAAAACGGGACGTATGGTCAGCCTACTTATGTATATAAGTAAATAAATAAATAAATCCCACTGCTTTGCCTACTATGAGTGGCAGACTCACAAATCAGGACACTATTTAGTAGTGACACCAAACAGATGCAGTAGAGGCAGGATAATGATTGGCAGTGGGGACAGCAAATTTTATCTGGGCATTGTTTTGCACCAACTCAGGGATGCCTGAATAGCATTTTAAATTAGCTGTGGGAAAAGGCCCCTAAAACTAAGTATATTTGCTGGGAAACATGATTCTTTTTGTTTGGTTTTATTCAATTTATTTTAGCTATGTAAGCATGCCTAAAATGTTTTCAGGCAACTTCAACAGGAATACAGAAATGGCTCATTCTCAGTAATGGAGGAAGTTGACTTCCTGATAAGGTTTTTGCTGTTGTGTCTCGCAAATCCAGCCAAGTCCAATAAAACAAGGTATCAAAGGGTTGCACACTGCACAGATGCAGCCAGTAAATGCGTGTTGTGGTTGCAGGGAGTAAGAATTTAATGGTCTTATGGGCCGGAGTTCTCCAACAATGACATGTATAATTAAAACTTCCCTTCCCCTTCTTTACACCTTTACATCTTTTCCACTGTCCCCCCCACCATTTTGGGTATATTAGTGCAGTCTTGCTAAAAATCCCAGAATCCCCACAAAAATCAGAATCATGCAAGCCATGGTATATCCTGTGACACTCTATGGAAGCAGAAGTTGGACTTTAAAGAAGCAGAAAAGAGTATTGATTCTTTTGAACTTCGGTGTTGGTGAAGACGCCAGAGAACACTGTGGACAGCCAAGAAAACAAACCGATGGATCCTAGAACAAATCAACTCAGAAGTGGAAGGAAAGCGAAGAAGAGGACGACCAGCAGCAAGAGGGATGGGCTCAGTTGCAGTGGTGATGGGTGTGCCATTGGAAGAGCTGAAGGTTAGGGACAGATTGTCCTGGGGAAAATCTATTTATCTGGTTGCTAGGACTTGATGGCACATAATCAATCAATCAATCAATCTTCTTCCCAGGGTTGAGAGAGAATGACCGGTGCAAGGTCACCCAGCTGGCAGACTAGAACTCACACCTAGCTTAGCATCCTAGTTCTCTGCAGGCCAGCAACTCGGCTAAAATCTGGCTAACAGCTCCCCTGAAAAAATCCGGGCTGTCCCTAGAATGCAGCAAAGGTGTGGCGAAAACCAATCCCTCCCGCAGAAGCCAACCGGAGGTGCCCGAGATTGCCGGGACTTGGAGTCCGTTCCTCAGTATCTAAGCATAAACGGTTTCCATCGCGGGACTGCAGTTCCCGAAATGCCTTGCGAAGCCAACTTCCCGCTGCCGCGCCCAGCCCTCTGGGAGAGGTGGGCGCCTGCAGGAAAGCCGGACTACGCTTCCCAGCGTGCCTTGGGCGGGCGCCCAAAACGGAAGAGGCGTTGCTGTGGTCACCGGGGCAGTTCGCCCGCTCTTCACCGCGGCTCGCCTGGCAGCGTCCCGGGGCCGGTTTTCCCCGCCTCCCTCCGCCCCGTGGCCTCACACCGTACGCGGAGCGGAGAGCCGGCGCCATGGGCGGGGAGGAGGAGATCGTGCGCATCGCCAAGCGACTCGACAAGATGGTCGCCAAGAAAAGCGCGGTGAGTGGGGGGCGCCGCCGCGCGCCTTCCCGGCCCGCGGAGTAGCCCGCCCGAAGGCAGGCCCTGCGCCGCCGCCGCCGAGAGCTCCCGTGGCTTGGCGTTTCCAGTTTCGCAAAGCAAGCCGAGTCCGTCCTCACCGCTGTCATGGCAACCCCCGTCTCGCGTCGCTTGGAGAACGGGCCCCGCCCAGGACAGCGGCTTGGCCCCGCCTCCCTGCTGCCTTTTTAAATACCTCCAGCCGTTGGCCCCGCCCCCGCCCCTGGGCTAGTGCTCTTGGCCCCGCCCGTTTCGCCCGAGAAGGGCCCGCGCTACGCCCCTCCCCCTAGCGCTTTGCCCGCCCCTTTTAAGCCACGCCCCTCACGGGTCGCCGCCTTTGCAGTCTGGTTTGGTTTACGTTAGTTTCTCGCGCTCTTCCGTGTTTTGTTTGTGTGTGAACCCGTGGGGCGCGTCAGGCTAAGGGGAAGGTGGCCTTCCCCTGTGTTGGGATGTCCTCGAAGGAACAAGGACCTGCCTGCGCCTTTCTCTGGGTGTTTCCAGGAGCTGAAGCCCCCTTTGAGTTGATCTCGACTTCTGGGGGTGCTGCTTGTCCTTAAAGCTGCTTTTTCCCTGGGAGATTTTTGACTTCCCAGTTTAGCCTAGAAACTTCAGATTTCCTGGTGGTCCTCCATCCAGGTACTAACCCAGCTTAATTATTTTGTAAGTCAAGGAAAAGGCTCCCTCAAGCCAAGTGAATGACATCCATGTGGTTTTCTTGGCAGCGGCATGGAACTAGTTTACCACTGTTTCCTTTCGGTGTGGTTCTGATTTCCCAGTCTGTTTTACAGCCCAGAGATCTCCTGGTGGTCTCCTGACCAAGCAGCAGCATCTTTTTTGGGGGGGAGTCAATCTGTGGGGTGTTGAGGGTGGTGCTGAAATCAAAGAGCTGGGGATCATGATGTCACACCCAACGTTTTGCAGATTTTGACCCTCCCCAGTGCCTAAGGATGCCCTCCCCCAAGTACTAACTTGGCCCAACTGCTCAGGCTCTTGAGCTCAACCAAGGTTGGACTGATGTTCTCCATGCTTTTATTAAGGGGTGTTGCTGCTTATTTTCCTCGGAGTCATCTCAATGGTACAATCCTTTTCTTCTTTTTCTTTGTGATCCTTGATCATTTGAGGAAATTTCTGCCATTAGAATGACCTTCCTATGTGTTGGACTGTGACTCCTCCTGCAGTCAGCGATTCATCTTGCTATACATTTAACCACCATTAGCTAAAGACCTGAAACCAAGTATTTTTCATACATGTGGGGAGCCTTACGTGCATGGAAAAGGGTTCACAGTGATGAGACACAGATAACCTTGTGGTGAGTCTGACTGCATCTGAGCAATTTTCTAGACAGTGGATCAAAGTGGTTTTTTTTAATGTACTTCCTAAATTTTAGACTGTAATTTAGGCACTTTGGATTTAGATTCTTTTATTTCTTAGAAAACCTTGCTTTCTGAGAAGTCTACAATAGGTGGCAGCACCCAGCCAACTTTGGTCTCAGAAGGTAAGCAGGGCTGGATCTGGCTAGTATTTGGATGGGAGGCTGCCAGGAAAACTAAGGGCTGTAAGATACACTGGGAGTATTTTTAAAAACCCACAAAAAATAATGGCAAACTACTTCTGAGATGTTTTCAAGGAAACTACATGAAGGCACCAGGAACTGATCCTGACTTGAAAGAGTCTTAACCTTAAAAATATGCAGGAAACATATTAAATTGCCTTTGGGGTTCACAGGCCACGAGGTATCCATTTGTAATTTATGACCACGGAAACTGAGACTGATTATTTATAAAATGGATTAGGCCCTGGGTAGCCACAAAGACAAGTTGCTTCTGCCTACAAATTTGCCATCTAGAAAATGTAAATGTCCAGGACTTGGATGAACATGAGTGCTTCCTTTCCGCTTTTGTCTTTTTGTTTTGCTGATGGCACAGCAATATTTTAGAAAGCATTAAAACCAAAAGTCTTTGATGAAAGATTGGCAACTCTTGGCTTCCCATAACTAGGTTTGCAATGATGCTGTTGAAGAGTTTTGCAGAAGAAAGGATCTGATGTGAACATTGGACTACTGTTAAGGGCAGGGCCCCCAGCAGTGTGACTGGCACTGTCCATCAGCGCAGCAAGGGAAGATGTCAGCTGAGCACAAAGTAATGTTTTTCTTCACACAGAAGTAGAGCTAGCAGCGTTTAAGTATGGCTACTTCCCTGTGAGCCCGTCTGCTTTGAGCCTCACTCAGAGGAGACTTTACCTTGTGTTTTGTGCACGGTTTCTATTCGGACAATGCAGTTTTTGCTAGCAAACTCGCTAGCAAAATGATTAATTCAGGAATCAGAATGAAGTTGCTGGGAAAAGGGTAACATCTGTTTCTTTCCCCTAGATTCTACGCAATTGCAGTAATTGCTTCTTTGGCAAGAGGGGGCTGAATTGTTTCTGTTTGTTTTCATTTGAACGTTATAATTGAATCGTCCGAGTTGATTCTAGAGTACTTTGCAAAGAAAAATCGGAACATACTAAATACGGAGAGCCGCAACAAATGGCCTTTCCTAGCAAAATCTATTTGGAGCCTGTGAAATTTTATCAAAAGCACATGGATGCTTTTCAGAGATTAAATAGATCTCCTTTATGGAGAAGGGAGATCAGAGGCCAGAAAGCCTGTCTGGTGAGTTGTTCTGCTTCCATGGTGAATTACTGTAAAGCCCGTGTTTTATAAAAGCCCACTCTATTTGCTGTCTTGCAAAGAAACTTGTTGAATGTGAATGGTTGGAAGGACTGCTGGATAATCTTGACAGGTAGCAGTTTGTTTACTTTGCAGGCTTGGCAGAAAGTTCTGTAGAAATTGCACTGTGTTGATAGTCCAAAGATTGAGGAAAAAGGCAGATCCAAGGATGCTGGGTAAAACTGATTAAAAGTCCTTGGAAAACTAAAACACGTCTAATTTAAAAGGTTATGTTAGGCAATCATACTTTGATCTTTCTTTTGTTTCAGTTTATCCCATCTATTTTGACTGGCACCGATAAACTACCTTTTTCCATCCCTCCACTGTGTCCCCCTCTCCCTGTTCACTTGGTGACAGCCCTCCATTTCTGCTTATGCTTGTAAATATGGAAAAGTGGCTCGTATTCACATGACCTCATCAAAACAATTTAACTGATATCGGATGCCTGTAACGTGTGGGATTTCTTTTATTTTTGAGGAAGGGGCAATGGATTTGCTGAAGGAACTGAAAAGTATGCCGATAACACTGAATTTACTGCAGGTAAATCATGGTGATGAATATCTTTTTTCTTTTAACATGCTTTCAGTTTCTTTACACTTCTCTGGGTATTATACTTTGAAAAAGGTTATCACTTGATCATTAGTAAATTCAACTACTGTATTGTCTGGCTGTTTCCTGTGCTTTGCATATTTTGTGAAGCATGCTTCTACAGGTAGTCCTCTACGTACGACCATTCATTTAGCGACTGTTTGAAATTACAGTGCTGCTGAAAAAGATTATTTACATCCAATCCTTTCACTTATGACTGTCGCTGCATCCCTGTGGTCACGTAACCAAAATTCAGGCACTTGGCAACCAGCATGTATTTACGATGGTTGCAGTGTCCTGGGGTCACGTGATGGCCATTTGCGACCTTCCCTGCTGGCTTTCAACAAGCAAAATTAGTGGGGAACCACGTGATGCACTTAACAACTTTGGTGATTTGCTTAACAACTGCTGTAAAAAATGTGAAATTGGGTATGGTCATGTAATGTCTTGCTTAACAACCATACCACTTAATGATGAAATTTTTGGTCCCTATTGTTGTCGTAAGTCGAGGACTACCTGTAATTACCCTGCTCCACTATATAATATCAGTGCTCTTCAAAACTGATCTCAGATTGTACTTTGGTGTCCCATAGCAGTGGAAAACAAAACCAAGATTCTGTGCAGCAGGGGTCCCCAACCCCTGGGCCACGGACTGGGACCAGTCCGTGGCCTGTTAGGAACTGGGCTGCACAGCAGGAGGTGAGCGGTGGGCGAGCGGGTGAATTTACAGCCTGGGTGTTTACAGCCACTCCCCATCGCTCGCATTGCCACCTGAGCTCTGCTGCTTGAATCGTCCTGAAACTACCACCACCCCAGTCTGTGGAAAAATTGTCTTCCACGAAACCGGTCCCTGGTGCCAAAAAGGTTGGGGACCGCTGCTGTACAGAATAGGGAAAAAACAGGACAGAGATCAGATTTGCAAACTGTACAATTGTAAAGTTGCTATTTTATGAAATTATTTCAGATTGTCAAATAGCCTGAGGCTTGCCCTCAACTTGGGGGTTTGGGCGCTCTTCTCTTGTCCTGAGGAATTCAATCTAACTACCCATAGGATGAATCACTTCTTGTTTAATATTTTGCAGTCTACTCGAATCGGGATGTCTGTGAATGCACTTCGAAAGCAAAGCACAGATGAAGATGTGATTGCGCTCGCCAAGTCACTTATCAAGGCTTGGAAGAAACTCCTAGGTAAGAAAATAGGTATAGTTGACCCAAATAATAAAAACATGTTATGGAATAAATCAAGCTACACTACTTTTGGTTTTGAGCAACGTGATGCTCATGTAGAACGTGAAAGCAGTAATTGCATCTCTTCCAGTGCAGAGCTGTGTTTCTCAATCATGGCAGCTTGAAGATGTGTGGACTTCAACTCCCAGAATTCCCTTGCTGGCTGGGGAATTCTGGGAGTTGAAGTCCACACGTCTTCAAGCTGCCAAGGTTGAGAAACTCTGGCGTAGAGGTTTTATCACGTCATAATTTCTAGGTTACTGTTTTTGTTAACCTTACAAGAGGTAAGGTTGGTACTGATACTGGGATGGGAATTCATGGTTGCTGTCTTAACCAAGTAGATCCTCAGACGCTTATTGTAACAATTTTATTTATAAATTAAATTTAGTTCAATTTTCATTGAAAACCATTGGTAATAAAAACAAACCAATCCAATTATGCGCCTTCAAAAAGTTGAAGCAATAAAACATGAACAAGCTTAAAGCCATAAAATAGGACAAGCTAACAAAGATAGAAATGCACCTCCACTTAACTGTACATAGGAACGCAGCCTGAACCCTGAACGTTCCCATGGTGCATCTCTTTTAAGAAGAAACGAAGACCACCAGGAAAAAGATGTGGCCAGCACTGAATCCTTTTCCTGGTGAAGGCTGGCTTGTTGGTTGGTTTTTAACTGCCAGAAAAACAGCATCCTCTCTCCATCGTCGTACATGTCATAACAGATGTTCTTCCCAGCTGCCTCCGGCGTTAAACCAACATGGAAATAGGGATCATGCTGTTTTCTACCCAGCTTTGGAGACTTTCTCTATAAAGGAGTTGCTGCTCGAAAGCGCTTGTTGGTTCTGCGGCAAATAAGCTTATGACCAAGGGAGCAGCCATCTTAGGGCCTCACCAGAGGCAGAAGACCCATTGCTTCCTTATTTATTCATTTATTTATTTGTCGTATTTCTCTACCACCCACCTCGCCTGCAACAACTTATAGCGACTTCACGCTTTGCTGCTTGTCTTTCTCCCTCCTCAACTATGTCCAGATGCTTCAGAGGATAAGGGCGATGAAAAGAAGAAAAATTCTTCCTTGCCGGCTTCCTCCTCAAAGGAGAGTGGTGATTCACGAGATCAAAGGTAATCCATCCTTTAGTATTGTACCGGTTGCCCCACCCAAGTTTTGTTTCAAATATTAATATGGTTTCCTTACTTAGCTTGTTCAAATGGGAAAATGTTACTTCTCTGCTGACAAATGGAGATTTCCAAGGAGTGACGGTAGCTCCAATCTGATAAGCAGAGTGTAATCTCCTTTTCTGAACCCTCCAGTTATAAAAAAAAAAAACCCCTGCAAAACACAGTGGGCTTGGCGCATTTATTTTTATTCTTGTTTATTACCTGATTTGCTTTCATTTCTGAATTCTTCCTCACACTGTTCCTTTTATTGATAAAGACCATTTCTCATGTTGTTGATTTACTTCATTTGTATTTGTATTTTTTTTTCTGCTATTAACCCAGTTTTTTGCCTGTGTATGAGCAGGATACATTTATTTTGACTCCGTGGCATCACCATGTCATACAAACGGATAAGGAGCCGTTGGCCAGTGATGAAAAATTCTGGGAATGCTACCCCTACACAAATCTTGCAATTTCTCAGTTCCAACTATACTGATGATCTTAGTCCAAATTCCTTCATTTTTTACATTCTTTTGCAAGTAGATTTTCATAGGATCCTGGTCTCGTGCAATTCTGCATGGCTCAACCCACAACTCAAAACCAATTCAGAGTGGTCAGAATATGCATATTAGTTTTGCCTTGAGCATGAACTGATGTTGATTAAAGCATTTCTGGGTAGAAACACAAAGACGGTTAATGTCTTGAAGCCTAATAAATTGTTTAGAAAGTTGGTTGTCTTTAGCACTGAGCCACATCCTGCTGTTGCAAATACTCAATAATATGGCGAAGCAGGAGCCACTGTAATGTTTGGAAATGATGAATGTCTTTTATTATACATTTGTTGCTTTAGAGAAAGTGTATGATAAAGTGAATGGGCTTGAATTACAGAATGCTTCATGTGAATATGGAATTGATTGGTGGCTGAATGTGATAGGAGTGATACCTCATGGAAGCAAACTGTGTGAGAAAGCTTAGGGGATGGCTTAACATTATGCAGGGTGTAAGAAAAATACGTGTGATGTTGTGTTAATTGCTTGATATATTTATAGATAAATATATGTAATCTTTGCAGTGATGTTAAGGGGGTGTTGGTTGGGGACATGAAAGGTACAAGGTATTTTGCATACAGATGAGGCTGTGCTGGTTGAGAAGCTGGATGATTTGCAGTAGATATTGGATGGATTGTACAATGCAACAAGTGATGTGGGCCTGAAAATTAATATACCAAACATAATGTAGTGTATAAGTAGTCGTGTTTGACAGGAAAAGTAGAGTGAATGATTGGAAGTTAGCATAAAAGGGAGAAAACTAAAGCAAATAAATTAGTTTGGGTTTCTTGGTCAAATGTCTCTACAGATGGGGAAACAGGAATAGAAATGCAAAGCCGTACAAATTCTGATCGTGGGTAGGGGTGAATGTTTGTTGAAAGAAGTGAAATGGCTGGGTATAAGAGAATACTTCTGTTGCTCTGGAAATGCATCTGGTAAAATAAGGGGAGATGGGGTGAAAATGGATGGGTGCTGAATGAATTAGGATTGAGTGGAGAAGCAAGGGACCTGAGCTGGCTCTTTCAGGAGCCAGGGAGAGCAAGCAAGTGAGCTGCTGGATCAGGGCTTCCTTGGAGGAGGGAGTTAAACTTGCTATTTGGAAAGAGACAGAGGTGTGCCCCCCTGCTGAAGAGGCCCTCCCTAGATCAGGTGGATTTAAACAGCTATTTCTCCTGGAACAAATTTTCCTATTTTTAGGGAAGGTTATGGAGTGCCCTAGAGGAGACATATGACCTAGGTCTCTGGAGGCACATCTTGAAAAATCATTGCCTTTTTTGCATTCCATTCCATCATACGCTATATGATCCTCTGTTGTAGATCATAAAGATCTGGCCCCAGTAATAACTGGGTTTCTGTCCTGAGTGGAAATGGAAACCCACATTATCAGCAGTTTCATTTCCAGTTTATATTCTGACTGCAGTGAAAAAGGTCACAGATAAATTTGTCCTTGTAGACCAGTGTTTCTCAACCTTGGCCACTTTAAGACATGTGGACTTCAACTCCCAGAATTCCCCAGCCAGCTGTGGGAGTTGAAGTCCACACGTCTTAAAGTGGCCAAGGTTGAGAAGCACTGATGTAGACCAATCTTGCTTTGTGTTGTAAATAATGTTTATTAATGTTTATTTATTAATTGTTATAAAGCAGAACGATGAAGAGAGAGCCCTTTAACTACAGAGGACCAAGGTTGTAAACTCGGCATTTACCATACTAAACAGAAGTCATGAACTTGTTCAGCCTGTTCTTCCTTTTTTTCACAGTTAATGTTGGTAGGAGTAAAAATTCCAAAGCAGCATTTCGGAGCTGCTCCACCCAACTCATTTGCCTCATGCAGCTCCTCTATGATTGTGCACAACACAATTGCAGCAGCAATCAACCCACCAGCAATTGAGCCTTCATTTTATTTGCAGAATTAGAGCAATACTTTGACCTAACTGCAGTGGTGTGACTTGAGATATTCCTTCCCAGTAATTTTATTTTAAAAAAAACTCGGGTCCAATGAACAGTAGTACTTTTCTGTCCTTTGAACTTGTATGGAAGGTTTATTTAAATCTAACGGCAGTATTTTATTGTGTGTGAGTGGGTGCTTATATCCTTAAACGTACGTGTTGTTTTGGAATTCTTTGGATCCTGTACAAAGAAGCATGATTGATTGGGACAGTTACACACAAATGCACCTATAGTGTTATTGGACTGGGGAAAAAGAGGCTTTAGCGATATGTATATAGTGATTTTATTCCCCAATCAATTTTTCTTGCAACAACCTAGTGAGAGAGATCTTACCCCCATTTATGTGCAAATAAGATTGGAGAACTGTAATCTGTTGTTATGCAGAACAAATGACTGGTCAAACAGGGTGGGTGCCTAATTAAACCATATGTTCCAGGGAAAAAGGCTGTATAAAAAAACAAAACCTATTGATTAGTCAAGTCACGTCTCTTTATTTTGATCATTGCCCAGCAAAATAACGCTTGAAAAATAAGGTTACAGCTGTATAACCTGTATGCTAGAAAAATTGACTATAAATTTTATTTGCTAGCACGAACTATAAAATCGTGGTACTAATACAGCTGAAATTAGAAGTTTAAGATTTTAAACATGAGAGTGAATATAGTGAAGATTTGTAAAGTTTAGGTAAAACTATAGAGCAGTGTTCCTCAGTCTTGGCAACTTCAAGCTGTGTGGACTTCAGCTCCCAGATTTTCCCAGCCAGCCATGCTGGGAATTTTGGGATCTGAAGTCAACACAGCTTGAAGTTGTCAAGGCTGAGAAACACTGCTATAGTGAGGTGGCTTAGAAGAATAAATATAGAATATTATTAATATTTTATAGATTTTATAGAAATATAAAACCATTATATCACTAAAATCCATAAATAAACTATGTTTGAAATTAATACTATGCGTAAAGGGAATATAATGGCATACCATAGAGTAGAATAATATATGAAGGAGGGAAACATCAATTAAACTGGGACAAAAAAACTAAACTGCATCTATTTAGCTTCTTCTCAGGGCAAGGTTGGGCAACCTGCAACCACCTGTGGGCATTTTAAACTGCAGAGAGGTGGATTTGTCCCTTTCTTACCAGCCTGGGAAGTTGATAGCAAGAGAAGGACCGTCAGGAGGGGACAAATAATTTTTGCTTTGACTTTGCTGCTACTTGCTTGAGTCCCACATGCCAAATGACATGCCCCCCCTCCCCAAAAGCAGATTACCACTGAGAGAATGCAACTCTGTAAAGAAAAAAAGATTGCCCATCCTTTTTATAATATACTGAGATATTTTAAAGTGATAAAGGAACATTCTTCCATTTTACTCAGATTCAGATGAGGATTTCACCAAGTTCAGCAGTATCTTTTTGAACAGGGAACCCTTACAGCAAAATATGAGCCTCTTTTAGTGTTAAGGATCACAGATTAAGAATATTTTCATTTTGAAACAGGGATATAGGTTGTGTACCAACCTGGATTGTACCAACACCCACATTCTTTTAAGACTTCCTGTCGTTAAGCAGAAAAGTACCACCTTTTTTCAGGCAACAAAACAAACTTCAGAATATAGGTGGGGTCCAGACCAAAGCTTTATTTGGTTGAATTAACTTTACATTTAAATTAGTACAATTCAGTTAATTTGATTTAGTCCTCCAATGTAGTTTGTTTATGTTTTGACAAAGCACATTCAACATCACAATTAAGGGTGAACTTTTGTAAAGGCTCCACTCAAAACTTGGCAGCTTGTACTTTTTATTTTTTTTGTCTTCCAGTCAGTCTTGACTCCTGGCAACAGCCTGGACAAGTCCCTGCAGTTTTCTTGGCAAAGATTTTCAGAAGTGGTTTGCCATTGCCTCGTTCCTGGGCTGAGAGAAAGTGAATGGCCCAAGGTCACCCAGCTGGCTTCGTGCCTAAGGCGGGACTAGAATTCAGGGTCTCCCAGTTTCAAGTCTGGTGCCTTAACTGCTAGGCCAAACAGGCTCTTGCAGCCTGTACTTGCCTGTCATAAAATACTCGCTTTCTTTTGTTCACAGCTTATAGAACGCTGTTCTTTGGTCAATCATGGCAAATGAGCAGCATGCCCTGATATAGGGGGACCTGCTGAGCATGAATTAGGACTTGGGGATTTTTAAATTATTATTTAAGTTCTTGGATGGGAGAGCACTACAAAATCCCAGAGCTGTAGGTTAGACTGGGGAGTTGCAGAAATATCCTGGGAGAAAATGGCAAATTGCTTCCATATTTGTTGTCAGGAATGTGACCATGAAGCCACCAGGAGTCAAGTTCAACCTGAGAAAGACTTTAGCTTTCTACCTTTGTCATTGCTCATCACCTGGAAGAAGGACAATCTGGAATTTTAAAAAATAACTAAACCAAGAAAGACTTGGCCTATGTAGCTTAGAGTTGGGTACAGTGGCTGGGAGCATATCTTCAGGGTTTGGGACAGATTTTCCCAACCCTTCTTGCAAATGCCAGGAATGAGCCTGCTGCTCTGGGTGTGTCCCTGTTTTTGGATGGTGACACTAAGCGGAGGGCTATCAAAGAACTACAAGAATGTTGGAAGATTTTAATAGCATCTGATTCTGACATCAGGGGTTTGTGAAAGCACACTCAGTAGAAGTCTAAATCTCGATGAGATCTGACATCTAAAATTAAGAAATATGTGGTATAGATCTATCTGGACTAATGGAAAGGAAAGGCATTCAGGAGTTTCCATTTCATAAAGGTAATATTTATCTGGTTGTTTTGGATTAAGACTGGCATCATTCCCAGCCAGCATATGCTTTTGGTCATCTTGCCTGAGGCATGACTGAAGCAGTAGTCCAACTTGCTAGGATGCTCTTATGTTGGGAAAGAGTGCCCTAAGAAAATCCCACCTAGTGTTGTGATTTAACTTCGTGAGTGACCTGTTCCTTGTCAGCCCAAACATATTTTCTTCAATTTATGGGTCTGCAGTGCTAAAGGTTCAGCAGATCCTTTGCACAGCAGGTGCTAAAGCTGCTCATAGCTCATTGTGGTTAGTAAGAGTCAGTGTTACTGCTGCTGTGTTAAAGGCAACTTCAGATTGACTTATGTATAGTCTTGGACCATGAAGAAGCTACTGTAATATCATGTGGAGAATAAGGCCAGTTAAATGGAGTCTGTTAAGGATTTACTGTTCCCTGATACTCAAACTAATCAGCATTAGCACAGGAATTACTTAGATTCTTCTATATTATAGCCATAGCCATGAATTAAATTCAACAAGGTTTGTGCTAAGAGAAATGCTGCACCAGGTTGGTTAATACCTTGTATGTAGCCTACTTGCCTCTTGAGGAATGTACTGCCTAGTCTGTGTTTTGGGGGTGAAATTGTTTTAGAAAAACCATGAGCCTCTAATCATGAGGTAAGAAGTTTTGACATCACAGCATACGGAGCCAATAAAATTGACCCACCTTAAAGGGTAGTCAGAAAGAGCACTTTGAACATGCTGAGGGCTAGACAGAAGTGAAGCCTTTGATAGGTCAATGTTGTGGAAATTTTATTCTCGAAACCACATGTCTAATGGTCTCCTTTCTGAACAACTGACATTATGGATCTGTTGAAATGAACAGAAGCTGTGATCTCATGCTCACAAACATATTGTGAAGACTGGGGATCCCAGATGGGCCAAGATCATCTCTTTCTTTGATGGATTCTTTTAGTTTCCTATACAAAGAATCCAGAGCCTTGTGTGTCAAGCCAAGTTCAACCCAACGTACCACTGATCTTTCTCTCCCCTTCCATGTTTTTCATAATATTTTTTCATAAGAGAGTAATCTGTACATATAGTCCAGATATTGGTCCAGTAATTACTGTGGGTCCAATGACGTTGCTTATGGTCTATCTGAAGAATTTTGTTGCATCCACTGATTACATGAGCCACGTTTTTTCTTGTTTTGTTTGCTCAGAATGCTGTTCTTCTAAAAAGTCACATGGATTTACAAAGTAAAGTTTATATCTAAGATAGCAGCATGAAGCCATGAAATGTCCTCCATTTAGATCAGGCCAGATAAAAGAAACCAGTTCTTTATACAGAGTATAATTTGTGGAATTTGCTGTCATAAAATGACTATTGGAAGAAAAGACTTAACGAAGGATTAGAGAAATGCTTTAGGGAGATCTTTTGTCTGTTTGGTTTCCAGGTTCAAGGTCACATGTGGGAGGATCAACAGCAGTAGCCTTCTTGTCCTGCTTGAAGGCTTCCCAGAAATACATTGTTGACCATTGTGAAAACAGGATGCTGGCTTAGCTGGACTTTTAGTCTGATCCAGAAAAAAGGATGCTCCTGATCTGAATTAAAGCTGGCCTTTAAGCCATGAAGTTTGATGATAAGGAATCTGCTGATTAAATCTTAGGATGGGACTCTTTCCCCCAGAACACTCAAGTCAGGACCAAGCACATACATTGGCAAAACACATTAGTATTGCAAACTAAGAGGGAGAGGGGATCGTAGCCAAAAAGGCACTGCAGTTTTTTTTAACTCTTAAGATTTTTGTTCCTCTATTTTTGCCAATTTATCAAAGAAATGGACGTCACAGTGCTTAATTGTCCAAATTCTTAGTGTTCCCCAATTATACTTTCACAGTCTTGTTAGTTGAACTTCCCCAACTGTTTTCTTTAATACATCCAAAATCCTTTAGCGAGCATAATCATGTAATCCATGGATCTGGGGCACATGGTAAGAAAGGCTTAGAGATTATTATGATTATTATATTTTCCAAAGACTTTGAAAGAAAGAATTATATTCAAGATAAAATAGGACGGGGGCTTCAAATCTTCCAGGAATACAGTATTATACCTCTAGGACAGCTGCACTAATCTTTGTGAGTTTACTTCTACTGTATGGACCTGAAAATTCTGACAGGCTTGTTTTCTCTTTTAGCTCCATCAAAAGACAGGAGCCTGTAAAAAGTCCCACTACTCCCAAAATCACTTCTTTCCCACCCGCGCCCATCACGTGTGACACAGTGCGAAGCAAATGCCGAGAAATGTTGACTTCTGCTCTCCAGACGGACAGTAAGTAACAGGAAAATGAGCATGGGGCGCTTCCCCCTTTTTTTCCTTCCGTAAATATTTTTCTTAGTAATAATACACACACACACACACACACACACACACCAAACACCCCAAACACAACTATTTGTTATGTTATGTTCATCTTGTTTCCTGCTAGATTCAGGGCATATAATTAGTTAACTGTTTGCATCCTAACAGTTTGTACTGAAGTCTGTGTGAATACACTGCTTTGCAGTTGGGAATCCCTGAGGGGGATTTGTAGTTCAGTGACAAGAGATTCCAGGGATCTTGGTCGTGCAAATTTGATCTTGCAGAGCAGGTGCCAGGAAAATGCTTTCTTGGCTGTTGTCTTTAGCTAAAACCGATGAAACGCCACTCAGTCAGATGGCCCCGTTGGCCAACTTGGTATAAAGCACTTTACTGTAGTAGCCCTGCCTGGACAAATTTTGTCTTCTTTTGTTTGGTATAACTCACCCCACAGCACAGAGACAGCCAGTGGTACGGAAGATCTGCAGTATATGTGTGTGCATATACACGTATGCGTACCCTATGCTTAAAATACCAAATGACAGAGTTCTCTTCACGGAACCGTAGGTCTGTGTGGAAGTATTTACTCTGCTCTTCAAGTCATGGAAGTCAGAGGCAAATGGGAAAAAAGCAGTTGAGTGTAATATCAGAGAGCTATCTTTATTTAGGACCGCGTTATGCTAAACATATTTACCTTGTTGGTCTCACTGCTCATGAGAGTCATCAGATTTTGCGTGGCCTTTTAAAAACCAAACCAGGAAATCCTGCTTAAGAGAGTCAGGTGAGTTTTCACTCTCTGTGGACAGTGATTTCTGTTCCACCCCCATGAATGTGCCGAGAAAAAGGGTTTTCCCACCAGACTTGGATCCCACTGAGGACAAAAGGGTCTGAGTATGGAAAGCCACAGGTTCCTGCTCAAACACAGTAAGCTTCTTTTCGTTCTGATTCCTTTAATCTCCTTTGATTGTAATGAAGTTTTATTTTGCTGACGAGCGTGACTGAACTTGAACTGGGGCTGATTAGAGGGGGGGAGAGAGAGAAATCACCAGGTTGGAAATATACAAGTGAGTGTGTGTAGCCTCAGGTCTTGCATACTTCCCTTAATGCTATTATAAAAGCACAGGAAATGTATGCTCTTTGGTCCTTCCATTAAGCAAAGGGGTCTGTAAAGAGACATGTTTTTGTGTTTGCCATGACCCTGCTGTGCTAGATGCTCGTAAGATTCAGCTGATAGATGGATTCAAATCCCCACTCAGCTAGATTTTTGGATCTCTGTGAGCATATGGATATCCATATCTCTCAGCATAAACTCCATTATGAAGCAGGGAATATTCCTGTTTTACTACTTAATTACTAGGGTTGGATTTAGATAAGCAAGAGTGTATTGTCTGTGCAGCTCATGGTATGCTCCTAAGCTGAGAGATGGGGAATAGCCTTAGTTCATCACCTTATGAGATCCAGATGCTTCCCACCCTGATGACATTTCGGAAGACCTTGAACCCTGGCTACTCTTCCAGGCCTTGGTGTAGGGTGGATGGAAGATCCCCACTGTTGTCTGGATTTCCATTTTGTAACTATTTTGAAATTCTTTTTTGGATTAATTTTATTGTATTCTTATTTACTTGTTCTTATGCTGTTCTTTCTTCTGGGAGCCACCCAGAGTCTGGCGGCATCAAAATCGAATGAATGAATTTCACAATTAAATCATAGAATTTGCTACTTAAGATGCAGTTATTGGCATTTGTTTAGATAGTGTTTAAAAAGTGATTTGGTTATGCCATGCACTCCCTCAAAAGTTCCTGATTGACTCTTGGAAGCAAAATATCGTTCTTGATGGTAAAACATAAAGATTCCCTTCAATTGAGATCTATCTCTGGTGAGTACATCAGCATTTGCATGAAAAATTTTGGCAGCAGTATAGAACTGGTTTTCTATGCTGTTGCTTTCCTACAGGTTTTTTTTTTACCTTCCCAGTCTAGCCTACAAACCTGGGATAGTCTGGTGGCCTCCCATCTAAGTCCTAACCAGGTCTGCCCCTGCTTAGCTCTTTCAGATCAACCAAAATTGGCTATTATACTATCAGCAAAGGATCGTTACCTTGTCGTGGTGCTGGAGCTTGAGCACCTCAGTGACGCCATGAGCTAAACCGTGAAGGGCCACCCAAGACGGGAAGGTCATGACAGAGAGGTCAGACTAAATGCGATCCCTGGGGAAGGTAATGGCAACCCACCCCAGTATTCTTGCCCTGAAAACTAAATGGATCAGTACAACCAGAGATACGTCGGTATACCATCGGAAGATGAGACCCCCAGGTCGGAAGATGGTCAAAATGCTACTGGGGAGGAATGGAGGATGAGTTCAACTAGCCCCGGACGTGATGACGCAGCTAGCTCAAAGCCGAAAGGACGGCTAGCGGCCGACGGTGCCGGTGGTGAACGGCGAATCCGATGTTCTAAGGATCAACACACCATTGGAACCTGGAATGTAAGATCTATGAGCCAGGGCAAATTGGATGTGGTTATTGGTGAGATGTCAAGATTAAAGATAGACATTTTGGGCGTCAGTGAACTGAAATGGACTGGAATGGGCCACTTCACATCAAATGACCACCAGATCTACTACTGTGGACAAGAGGACCACAGAAGACATGGAGTAGCCTTCATAATTAATAGTAAAGTGGGTAGAGCAGTGCTTGGATACAATCCAAAAAACGATAGAACGATCTCAATTCGAATTCAGGGCAAGCCATCTAACATCACAGTGATCCAAATATACGCCCCAACCACAGATGCTGAAGAAGCTGAAGTAGAGCAGTTCTACGAGGATCTGCAGCACCTACTGGACAACACGCCTAAAAGAGATGTTATTTTCATCACGGGAGACTGGAATGCTAAGGTGGGCAGTCAAATGACACCTGGAATTACAGGTAAGCATGGCCTGGGAGAACAAAATGAAGCAGGACATAGGCTGATAGAATTTTGCCAAGACAACTCACTCTGCATAACAAACACTCTCTTCCAACAACCTAAGAGATGGCTTTATACATGGACTTCACCAGATGGACAACACCGAAATCAGATTGACTACATCCTTTGCAGCCAAAGGTGGCGGACAGCTATACAGTCGGTAAAAACAAGACCTGGAGCTGACTGTAATTCAGATCACGAGCTTCTTATTGCACAATTTAGGATCAGACTAAAGAGATTAGGGAAGACCCACAGATCAGCTAGATATGAGCTCACTAATATCCCTAAGGAATATGCAGTGGAGGTGAAGAATAGATTTATGGGGCTGGACTTAGTAGATAGGGTCGCGGAAGACTTCTGGACAGAAGTTCGCAACATTGTTCAGGAGGCGGCAACAAAATACATCCCAAAGAAAGAGCAAACCAAGAAGGCAAAATGGCTGTTTGCTGAGACACTAGAAGTAGCCCAAGAAAGAAGGAAAGCAAAAGGCAACAGTGATAGGGGGAGATATGCCCAATTAAATGCAAAATTCCAGAGGTTAGCCAGAAGAGATAAGGAATTATTTTTAAACAAGCAATGCGTGGAAGTGGAAGAAGACAATAGAAGAGGAAGGACAAGAGACCTCTTCCAGAAAATTAGAAACATTGGAGGTAAATTCCAGGCCAAAATGGGTATGATCAAAAACAAAGATGGCAAGGACCTAACAGAAGAAGAAGAGATCAAGAAAAGGTGGCAAGAATATACAGAAGACCTGTATAGGAAGGATAACAATATCGGGGATAGCTTTGACGGTGTGGTCAGTGAGCTAGAGCCAGACATCCTGAAGAGTGAGGTTGAGTGGGCCTTAAGAAGCATTGCTAATAACAAGGCAACAGGAGACGACGGCATCCCAGCTGAACTGTTCAAAATCTTGCAAGATGATGCTGTCAAGGTAATGCATGCTATATGCCAGCAAATTTGGAAAACACAAGAATGGCCATCAGATTGGAAAAAATCAACTTATATCCGCATACCAAAAAAGGGAAACACTAAAGAATGTTCAAACTATCGAACAGTGGCACTCATTTCACATGCCAGTAAGGTAATGCTCAAGATCCTGCAAGGTAGACTTCAGCAATTCATGGAGCGAGAATTGCCAGATGTACAAGCTGGGTTTAGAAAAGGCAGAGGAACTAGGGATCAAATTGCCAATATCCGCTGGATAATGGAAAAGGCCAGGGAGTTTCAGAAGAACATCTATTTCTGTTTTATTGACTATTCTAAAGCCTTTGACTGTGTGGACCATAACAAATTGTGGCAAGTTCTTAGTGGTATGGGGATACCAAGTCATCTTGTCTGCCTCCTGAAGAATCTGTATAACGACCAAGTAGCAACAGTAAGAACAGACCACGGAACAACGGACTGGTTTAAGATTGGGAAAGGAGTACAGCAGGGCTGTATACTCTCACCCTACCTATTCAACTTGTACGCAGAACACATCATGTGACAAGCTGGGCTTGAGGAATACAAGGCTGGAGTTAAAATTGCTGGAAGAAACATTAACAATCTCAGATATGCAGATTATACCACTTTGATGGCTGAAAGTGAAGAGGAACTGAGGAGCCTTATGATGAAGGTGAAAGAAGAAAGTGCAAAAGCTGGCTTGCAGCTAAACCTCAAAAAAACCAAGATTATGGCAACCAGCTTGATTGATAACTGGCAAATAGAGGGAGAAAATGTAGAAGCAGTGAAAGACTTTGTATTTCTAGGTGCGAAGATTACTGCGGATGCTGACTGCAGTCAGGAAATCAGAAGACGCTTAATCCTTGGGAGAAGAGCAATGACCAATCTCGATAAAATAGTCAAGAGCAGAGACATCACACTGACAACAAAGGCCCGCATAGTCAAAGCAATGGTGTTCCCCGTAGTAGCATATGGCTGCGAGAGCTGGACCATAAGGAAGGCTGAGAGAAGGAAGATCGATGCTTTTGAACTGTGGTGTTGGAGGAAAATCCTGAGAGTGCCTTGGACTGCCAGAAGATCAAACCAGTCCATCCTCCAGGAAATAAAGCCAGACTGCTCACTTGAGGGTCTGATATTAAAGGCAAAACTGAAATACTTTGGCCACATAATGAGAAGACAGGACACCCTGGAGAAGATGCTGATGCTAGGGAGAGTGGAAGGCAAAAGGAAGAGGGGCCAACCAAGGGCAAGGTGGATGGATGATATTCTAGAGGTGACGGACTTGTCCCTGGGGGATCTGGGGGTGTTGACGACCGACAGGCAGCTCTGGCGTGGGCTGGTCCATGAAGTCACGAAGAGTCGGAAGCGACTAAACAAATAAACAGCAACTATGGTAGATTAAAATGGACTTTAAGCTCCTAAGAAGGACAATTTCAGGAAAGTTAATGAACATGTCTCTTCTGTGACGTTTGTTCAGGGACTTGAAAAATGCAGTTATGTTCCTTTTTCTCAATGCTGAAGATACCTCGTTTCCTCAATTTTTCCTTGTATGATTTAGTTTCCAACCTCCTCTTTACCTTTCTCTGCATCTTTCAAGTTTCTGTGAATCTTTATTAAATTACGGTGTCCAGAACTAGCTCTGACCAATGCAGAATTTAGTGAATCTATTACTTCTCATGAGAGCTAGTTTGGTGTGGTGGTTAAAAGCACCAGGCTGGAAACCAGGAGGCTGTGAGTTCTAGTCCTACCTAAGGCATGGAACTGAATGTAACCAGCTGGATGACTTTGGGCTAGTCCCGTTCTCTCAGCCATAGGAAGCAGGCAAGGGCAAACCACTTCCGAAATTGTTGCCAAGAAAACTGTAGGGACTAGTCCAGGCAGTCGCCGGGAGTCAAGATGAACTTGAAAGCTTTTCTTGAGAGCCAGTTTGGTGTAGTGGTTAAAGGTGCTGGAAACCAGGAGGCTGTGAGTTCTGGTCCTTCCTTAGGCACAAAGCCAGCTGGGTGACCTTGGGCCAGTCACTCTCTCTGAGCCCTAGGAAGAAGGAAGCCAGGGCAAACCAGTTCTGAAAAATCTCACCCTGCAAAGACTTGTCCATGCGATTGCCAGGAGTCAAGACTCATTCAAAGACATGCCTCCCTCTACACCCTCATGATTTAGACTTCTGTTGATGTAGGTTAAAACTGCACTTGACTTTCTAGCAGCTGTGCCACAGTGCTAACTCATATAACAAATGTAACAAATTTTCAATAAAATGGCCTCAGTGTGTCTGGCTTAGGTTATGTGCAGCTAACTTGACTGGTGTTTTGCTAAATTCTGGGGAAAAAAGATTTTACACTCTGAAGACAGTTGGTCATTTTGGAAATGTAAGTATAACACGTACTCTTGAAAAGTCCTATCAGTTCACTTATCCTTTTTTCTTACAGATGACTATATGGCCATCGGTGCTGACTGTGAGCAACTGGCTGCCCAGATTGAAGACTATATCCTTTCACTGTGGTGTCAGGAAACCAACAAAAAAAATAAGTAGCTTGATTCTGTCCAGATGTTTTGGCCTGCAGGCCCTTTCAACCTTAACCCTCATTAGCTGGGTTAAAGGCCCTGAAAGTTGAATCCCAAACTTCTGAGGGTATCACCTCAAAAAAAAAGGGGGGGATTCTGAACAGCCGTTAACTTCAAATGGAATCTCCTAATCCTTATTTTTAAGGCCCTTTCCAGATTGATGCTATTAAAGCAGTTTGCTGTTTTCTCCTGGGAACCTGAGCAATGTGATATTTTTGAAAAGTCTGAGAATTCTTTAGGATGGAACTCTTAACTTTTCAACAAAATTGCGGAAAAGCAGCAGCCCTGGAAGTCATCAGTATTGTGAGCAAACACAAAACAAAAATACAAGATGGCATAAACTGCATGGCCTCAATCAGGTTGCTGGTTAAAGTAAAGGTAAAGGTTTCCCTTGACATTAAGTCCAGTCGTGTCCGACTCTAGGGGGCGGTGCTCATCTCCGCTTCAAAGCCGAAGAGCCAGCGTTTGTCCATAGACACTTCCGTGGTCATGTGGCCAGCATGACTAAACGGAACGCCGTTGCCTGCCCGCCGAAGCGGTGCCTATTAATCGACTCACATTTGCGTGTTTTCGGACTGCTAGGTTGGCAGGAGCTGGGACTAGCAACGGGAGCTCACCCCGTCATGCAGATTCGAACCGCCGACCTTCTGATCGGCAAGCTCAGCAGCTCAGCGGTTTAACCCGCAGCGCCACCGCATCCCAGAGGTTGCTGGTTACCTGTGATCATTTGTCTGGAGACCGTAGTGGAGTGAAGCCTTCAGAGTTCATATTCTAGAAGTGATGAGGTTTTGGGCTGAACGGCCGTGTTCTAATTGTCTTTTGCCCTCAAGTTTTGCCAGCAGCTGCGGCTGGCATCTTTAGAGGCAGAGTTTTCTGATTTGTAGCGACCCTCTCAACATCTGGCAGGCAGCTGAACTGGGCTGACGGGCTCTTGTATTTGAACCTGGCAAGCTGATCTCTGAAACATCAGGACAAAAGAAAACTAGATTATGCCATCCAGCCCGAAAATTCATTGCTGCTTCATTGATGCCAGCCCTGAAGGCTGACGTCAGTATATTGTTCATATTCTAGGTATGAATAGAAGTATTCTTAGTTAGAGGCATTACTCAGTTCCTCAGACATACGGACTATATTTCCTGCTGCCTCCAAAGGTCTTGTTAAGAAGGTGGAATCTCCAGAGCTGCTCCCTGACGTTTTCTTCATTCATGGTGGCACTTGGTAAAACGTCTGTTTCCATCCTGAAGGTTTGAGAACTTCTCCTAGTCTGTAGACACTTAGACATCTCTAAGACTGACGTGCTGATAGGTTCCTGGCTGGAGCTATGCTAAAGAAAAATCTCTGTCTGTGGTCCTTAATGGCATCTGAACTTATATACCAAGACGTGAAGAACACAGACTTGAAGTACAAAAACCGAGTCAGGAGCCGCCTCTCCAATCTACGGGACTCCAAGAATCCTGACCTCCGAAAGAATGTGTTGTGTGGAGTGATCACTCCAGAGCAAATTGCAGTGATGACCTCAGAGGTAAGCGTTCTGGGCAGCCTAAAAAAATCCAGATTGGATCCATTCAAGTAGCCACGCTACTACAGTCGTCAGTGGTTTCCATTGGGGAGCACAACCATCTAGGGCAGAAATGCCAACTTTCTTTTTAAAAAGGCCTTTGCATTTACATATTGTCATGTTTAACCTGCAGCAGAACAGTTTGGAGGATATTCAAAGAAGGATAAAACGTATGGAGGGGGCCTTATTCTGCTGGGAGTTTCACTTCCCCCCGCCTTCCTGTTAGTTGTGGGGATGCTGGGGAACATGATGGTAATAGGCAGGACGAGAGATGCTTGGGTTTCTTTCTTATTTTGGGGAGTTTCCTTTCTTTCTATTCTTTTGGAACACTATTAACTTTTTGAGTAAGCAGTTTTGATCAGTCCTTTGATGTCTGTTGCTGAAATGACTAAGCTTAGCAGTCAGTGTGCAGTTTACATGTCCCATGTTTTGCCACTGCTCCTCCTTCTCAGAAAAGAGAAGGGCCGTTCCTTGGTGCGGACAGGGAGGACAAGGAATTGTGAGCCTTGGAAATGCGACAAGCCATGATGGGCTCTTTGAGATGATTAGTAAAGGCAGATTAGAAAAAGGATCTAGGGATGAAAGATGCAGGATGATCCCGAGTGACAGAAAAATAGTAGAGAGGGCGGGCTTCTGCCTTCCTGACAATCTTGGTTGGAAACTCTGTGAATCAAGGGGCTGGGTTCAATAGGCTCCATGGTTTGATTCAGCAGAAGCATTAGATTAGGTGCTCCATTTATTTATTCAATCTACCTGCACCCTTTCTCATGTGATCACATCTGCACTGACAAAAAGTAAGACTAGTTAAAATATGATCGAACACCATACGTTAAACCAATATCAAAACCTCCATAGAAAGGGTGAAAGGACTGCAAGGTGTGACTGTCAGTCTCTGCTTTCTGATGATCTCAGCAGTCGTTCAGATCCATAATGGCTGAGATCATCCGTCCTGCTCGCTGTCGTTGAGGTAGTTGGATATCCGAATTGCCCTTGCTTCAAATGTATCTCCCAAGTTTGTGCGTCTTTTAGTGAAGTGAGCCCTTGCGTTCTTTTTTGGAAAGGAAATGGCCAGCAATGAGCTGAAAGAGATCCGGAAAGCCATGACCAAGGAGGCCATCCGGGAGCATCAAATGGCCAAAACAGGAGGGACCCAGACAGACCTTTTCACCTGTGGGAAGTGCAAGAAAAAGAACTGCACCTACACTCAGGTGAGATTTGGGACTTCCACAGGGTAATTAGAAGACCAGCCAGTTCATTCGTCAAGACTCTGAACATCCTATTTCTCTTTCCACAAAACCCACAGCCTCTTCAGCTTCTCCAGGGAGCTGCTGACAGGATCCTGCATTTTAGGATCAGCTTCCTGATAGACTTGTGTAACAGGCAGTAGAGCAGTCTTGTCCATTTCGCCTTACGGAAAAAAAAGAAGGTTGTCGTAGAAATAGGATTATTTCAGCACTAACCGCAAGTGGTGCTAACTTAACTCCTAAAGCCGTTTTTCTTCCATGTCTGACAATATAAAATAGTGCAATTGTTAAATCTGCCCTTTGTGCAAATGGAGACCAGTGTTCTGTTGGAGAATTTAGGGCGACTGTGAACCGTTGGACAAAATCTGTGTCATGAATTCTACTTTCATGTGACCTTAGGACAATTCATTAAACAGCTGGCTTATTAGCTGACTAATGCCTAGTCAGGTCATTATTGAGGATGTCTGTCAAGTTGTGAAATACTGCCAAGTGTGGACTACACAACTTTGCTTCCACTATCACACAGTTCCTGATAGCATCTGTGGAGCTTGTGCAGAGGAGTTGCTCACATTCCACAGAGACAGACAGTTTAATGTTGTGACTAAGATGCTGGGCTAGAAACCAGGTGACTGTGAGTTCTAGTCCCGCCTGAAGCCTGAAAGTCGGCTGGGTGCCCTTGGGCCGGTCCCTCCCTCTCAGCCCAAGAGCCAATCAGGCATGGCAGGAGAGTTCTAGTCCCGCCTTAGGCCTGAAAGCCGGCTGGGTGCCCTTGGGCCAGCCCAACCCACCTCACAGGGTTGTGGTTGTGGGGAACATAGAAGAAGGGAGCGCTAAGTATGTATTCCACATTTAAAATTGATGATGATGATGATCCAATTCTCAAAGGTTTGCCTCAGAATGTGAGTCAGTTGGAGGTGTTGATAAAATACTTTAAACATGAACCTTCGCAACTGAATGGCGGAAAAATGATCAAGGGTTAGGGTTAGGGGATGGGTAAGGGGATATGTGGATGGGTGAAGAAAGACGGTGACTTGGCAGTTTTGGAAATCAGCAACGTGGCTGAGGCTTCTCCCGTGTTTCACTCACACAGGTGCAAACCCGCAGTTCAGATGAGCCAATGACGACGTTTGTTGTGTGTAACGAATGTGGGAACCGCTGGAAGGTAAGCGACCTCGAGGCCTTGGGGGCCAGCCTGGATGTGCCGTGTGGCCCCGACATTCTGTTTCTGGCTTGGAAGTTGTGTTGAGCCCCAGGTGGAGGAATTCTCAGTAATTTCCAAGTGACACGCGTGTCCCCTCGGTGTTTATTTTCCCCCTCATTCCCCTTCTGTGCGCAAAGAATAAAGTGGCTTCAGGACACCAGGTTTTGACACAAGAATGGGAAGAACAAGAAATAAGGAGTAGAACCCCCACCCCATACCTCCACTCCTCTGCTGAATCAGGCAGCTGGTTTTGTTTTTCAGTTTAAAAAAAAAAAGGTAGAAAAGAAATCAAGGAAGAAGTGTAGTGCGTGTAAATGTTAGCCCCGGCTCTGAAGCTGTGACTGAGAAGCCACACCTGAGTTTGTGCAGAGAGAAAACTGCAATGTGTTGATATACAAATGCTAGGGTCAAACTTCTCCAGGGTTGGCTGATGCCTACAGGCACGTTTTATTCGCAGACGGTATTACAAGAGGGCATTCTAACTGAAACACGTGCCCATTCCTCTGTGACCTTTTGAGCGGTCCTAAAAAAGGTCGGATTGTGGCTCATCGTGTTCAGTGGGACCTCAGGGTGTCACGAGGTCATGGCTAGATTGGAATTTCAGGAGCAAGGATTGCGGCTTCATTGAACCCGGTCATTAGCTCAGAGTCCTGGCTAACTTCACCCCTCCATCACGAATCCCATCCTTTTCTTGCCAGTCCTTCACCACCACAACACAACTGAACTACAAGCCCACCATTCTGCAAGGGGGAAAAAAACCCTCCTCCCCATGCAACTCAGTTCTCGTCCCCACGTCAGCAGAAAAGGCTTTTGAGAAACTGTTTCTGTCTCTAAAACCCCATCAACCTCTTACAGTTCTGCTGAAACGCCTCCGATGGGAGCAGCAACAGCCGATTCAGGGTTGGAGCTCTGCCATGTACTCCTGTAGTACCGCCAGCAGATTTTGTACTGTTTTGTCGCCAAGTTTGCTCTGTGCTCTGTACATCATCCAGGTGAGGAGGGCCCTGCTGTCTGCACACCTGTGGGAAGCGGCAGTGGCTAGGAACGGAGGCTGGGATGGCAGCAGGTGGAAAGTTCACGCGGACCAGCCAGCTTTGGAATTTCTCATCCTAGTCAGTATTGTGAGAGTGTGGAACGGTATTAGACATTCTTTGTTCTTGTTCCTTTTCTTTTCTTTTAAACGGCCAGGTGTCTGGTTTTGAGCCTCAAAGTGTACAGAAGCTTCTTGTGACTTTCCTTGGCTCCAGCTGCGACTCTCAAAAGCTAAAATCAGTATTAACCCAATTCCCTAGTACTGAGACCGGCAAAGGCCCCTTTGTGTTTCTCAGGATGAGGTTTTAGCTTTCTCTGCGCAAACCTGTCTGTACTACCGACTGAAAGCCACTCCAAAGTGGCTTGGGGGCTCAGGGTGCTTGATCGAGACCTCTCGGCCCCTTTACTGAGGTATCACTCATCCTGTTTCATTTTGTTTGGCGGGGGGTGGTGGTGGTGGAAAGAATAGGAAGCTTGGTGAAATGTTTTTCAAATCAGTTTAAATATATGGGATAGATGTCCCATGTCTGGGTTGTGAAACAAAACATCTCAGAAAGGTGGGTTGCTGTCCTCAAGAGATGAAAGGCATGCGCTTCAAAAGAAAATAAGGCTGGGAGGGGAAGTGAAATGCAGGACTCATTTGAGGAAGAGCCTCTAGGAGGATAGCTTTATCTAACCGGGCTCTTGGCAATTTTTTTGCGGGGGAAGCAGAGATTATTTTCCTGCTGTCTTTCAGCTGCCTTGTAAATTTGAAGCTTCCGCTCTGTCCAAAGAATTTTGGGAATTGCTCTGTGTAAAGCGGAGAGAATTTGGTTAGCATCCATTTTGACTGCTCAGTGTGAAATCCCTAACCTTCCTGCATTCTCTGTATGTACTAGGGACACCACTGCCCTCTGCTAATCACATCTGCACAGCAATTTCCATTTCCCATATAGGATGAGTCTCTGCCCTGTGCATATACACACACACGCGAAAAGAGAGCAATCTTAGACTAGATGGAGTGAGGGATTCGGCCTACGTGCACAGGTATCTATGTAGCCTCTAGGTGCAGGTATTACTGGCACAGAAGTATTTGAGTTGGTTAAAGGAAGCATCCTGGGGATCTGAGGGAAAGACTGGATGAATCCCTGCTTTGATATTTCATGGCTGAGGGGAAAGGCAGAAGCTTGCTTAGGCTGGCAGTATCTAACCCCTGTGCAAGGTGCTAGAAAACAGCTGCAGTACAAGATTTTAGACCAGCGTTTCTCAACCTTGCCAACTTTAAGCTGTGTGGACTTCAACTCCCAGAATTCCCCAGCCAGCCATGCTGGCTGGGGAATTCTGGGAGTTGAAGTCCACACAGCTTAAAGTTGGCAAGGTTGAGAAACACAGTTTTAGAACTTCACCTCCAGTCTGCTAATGTAGCTAAGCTTACCAGGGCAATGAAAGCATGCCGTGGGTCTAGAGAAGAGAATCAGTTCACGGAGGCAGAAGACACCTCTTTCGGAAAGATGGTTAACCCAGGGTAGCTTGGATTGTATCTCTGCCTTTGCTGCATCATCTAGTGATCTGGCCCTCTCTTGTTTTTATTTTTATTTTGTATGTTCCATGTACAGTTGCAAATGCAAAATAATAAAATGCCTACATGAAGAACAAAGCCATGTGCTTTTGATGCAGTGCAACCTCAGAGACATTTGAAAACTTCAAACATTAAAAAAAAAATCAAAGCTGGGAGTAAGGCAGAACCATGTCTGTCGATCCCCACACTTCTGTCTGCACATGCGTCTGGACTGCCAGCTATTTCAAACGTTGCCGTGTCACACAGCATGCTTCCCCAAGCCAGTCAGAGGCTGAACAGCTGCATGTGCACGACTTTCTAAGCTTGGTTGGTTTTAACCTTGGTTGGTCTTTGTGTGTGTGCCTTAATCTCTTGGTCAAACCCAGCCTTATGGTAAGCTTATAGCTCACTGTACTATGTAAACACAGATAATGGATTAACTCAATAACCAGGCTGGGCTTGTTGTGTGACTGTAGCCACTGAGGTTTGGAAAAAGTTTCTGTTTGGGTTCAGCTGAATATGAGAAAATATAATCTGCAGTTCCAAGGAGAGACTCATGCTCAGCCAAATATGGGTTGACATGTCTTTCAAACCTTGAAGCTCAAACACGAAGATCTGAGATTGTGGGTAAGATGGGCATATTGGAGAAGGCCAGCATGTGGGACCTTGTGTGCTGCCTCATTTTAAGCCAGTGTTTTTCAAACTCGGCAACTGTAAGGTGAGTAGACTTGGCTGGGGAATTCTGGGAGTTGAAGTCCACCCACCTTAAAATTGCCGAGTTTGAAAAACAGTTTTAAGCCATCAGATGTTGTGAGGAATGTATGAAGAGGGCTAAAGTATAGTTTCCTCGAGTATCTCTTCTTCCAGATTTCTTTTGTCTGCCTTCTTGGCCCAGCTGGCTTGTGAATATAGCAGTTTGAGGGTGGCAGAATCCATCCTCCAAGAGTTGACATAGGGGGAAGATCAGACCATCCAAAGAAAAAGGAAAACCGTGTGGCTACATTCACCCAATATACTTAGTCAAGTTAAATGAACACCTAGAATTTATGCCACAAACTAGTTTGGTTATTGTTAACCTTGGTTTGATGTTTTGAGCTTAGTGTGTTGTTCCCATGTAGACTGGGAATCCTGAACAGGATTTTCTCAAAATCCAAGTGTGTATGTGTGCATTCCCCCCCCCTCCTGCGTAGAATGGATAAAAGACTTTCTGACTGTTAGCCAAATCAAGCTTTGGCTTGCCTCTCTTTGACATCACTCTGTCAAATGAAGCCCTGAAAGAAAACAGGGTTGGCCTTTACCTATCAGAAATAATTATAAAGAAGCTTGAGATGTAGGATTGGTTTTATAGAATCTCTGGTTGGACAGAAGGCAACCCTCAAACCAATAATTTACCAAGCTTGGGTTATATATGCAAACATTCCCTTACCTATAGTTTCAGTGGCAAAATAAAAAGCCATCAAAAATACACAAGAAAAATATTTTCTTTGTCATTCTTTCCAAGATAACCATCACCTCAAAACTACAGTGGATGCTTCCTTTGTTTGACTGGAAAAGAGAGTTTTGTTTTTTGTTTTTTTTTTTAAAAGAAGGATGCTGAAATTTTTGCAGAAGGAAAGGTGGGTCCAATATATAGAGAGGAAAGGATTTGACATCACAATCTCAACACATTAATCACTGGGGCCACTGCTGGGTGCGTACGTGGCTGGATTCCACAGCTATTTTGTCTCTGTGCCAGCTTGAGAAAATGCTAAATATGGCAAGTCTAGCATTTGAGTCTGCAGATCCACTCTCAAGTTCACCGTTTTATATTTACAAAAATAAATATAGTTGCTGTATCCCAAAGCATTTTCATTCTTACTGGAGCTATTCAAGATGGGGAAAGAAATGTGATACATTCAACTAATTTATTCAGTGCTGTTATCCAGCATGATTTCAAAGCCGTTTGTATGATAGTGGTGGTGATGGGATTACGGGATAGGAATTGAAAAGGTTCCCAAAAGGTTTTGCAGCTAAGATCCTGTACTGAACGGCTTTTTCATTTTAAAGGAATAGCGAGCTTTTTTCAATAAATAGTTTCGATTCAGACACTCCGTGTTCAAGGAGATCTGTGCTTGGAAAGGCAGTTCATCTTTTAAAAAAAATGCAGATACCAGGGAATATAGCAATTCACTGCATGCTACCAAGAGCAGGGATCTCTGTACTGAAATCCCTTTAGGAATTTATCACAGTACAGTAATTAGAAATAACAGTAGGTAGGATTCTTCTCTAGCCCAGCACCTTCCCAAAAATGGCCAGCCAGCTGCCTCAGGACAACTTGCAAACTGATCCTCAGCATTTAGTATCACCTGAGCACCTATTTAGCCACCATAAATTCAGTAACTAGAGATATAACAGTTCTCTGTGCCTTGAAACATTTCAGAGCCTAAGTATGTGGCTATATCTTATGGCACGGATTCCCATAAACAGGTGGAGGTCCTCCAAATCATCAGCAGCCCCAAGTAAAGATGGGGAAGGCAGGAATTGTCATCCAAGGTTGGATAGGTTCAAATTTAGCCACTATTTGTGTGCAAATTAATTATGTATTGTCTGTCCCAGTTCATAAGGAGATCCAAAGCTCCAAGGCTGTAAATAATGACGTTTTACACTGAATTATTTTTGCTGAGCGAGCCTTGGACTCCCAAGTTCTATTTTCTCTTTGGTTGAGATGAGGATGTAAAAGGGGACTGTTAAAAGCGGGTTGTCATCAAAATTAAACTCTGCCTCTGAAGAACAATATGGACTCTTGGGCCAGAGACCCACAGAGAATGACCATCTCCCGAAGCACATTGCTTTGTGTTTTCCTGCCAGGAAAGAACATCGGCAAGGACTTTGCAGCCAAGAATCTAGGCTGGCTTTTGAATTCCTCCATCTCAACTTCTTTTCCTTCTGTGATTGGATTATAATCTGAAGGCAAATATTGTTTAATTTTGTAAAGCGCACTGGGAGTCTGTTTTTGCTGACAGGCCAAAACCAATGCTTAAACTAAGTATGTTTGGCTAGAACATTATTTATCAACATCAATAAGTGAACAACTTCTCTAATCTCTTGGTAGTCAGTGTTCAGGAAAAAAAGTGTGGTGCTTCCAGTCAAGGGTGTGAGAATTGAAAAAAACATTCTAGCTTGTCTCAGCTTCTTGGAGGAAAAGCTATGTCACTGAAGACTGCATGGCTCACAGCTGCAAAGTCCAGTGTGGGCTCACTAATCTTTGAGGGAGTCAGAAAGAACACAGATGGGGTGATGCGGTTCAATATTGTCCACTTGAATTTTTTTTAAAAAGTCCCAATCAAGGCCCTCACCAGGGCGAATTCAGTAGCTGTGGAATAAGAGGGGCAGAACCCCTTACAGACTGGCTGAAGAATGGAAAGTAGTGGAAATGGGCAGTTCTCATAATGGAGGAATGTAAATGAGAGGGTCTCCATGTCTCTACTGGTACCAGTGCTTTTTGTCGTAAATGTTCTGAACTTAGCAATTGGGCAATGCCACCCAATTATTTAGAGTGGGTAAACAAAGGACAGTAGAGAGCTCTAGAGAGTTACCTTCACATTGAGCAGGAAGGCCATTAAAAGACACACACAATTCAGTGTAAAACGAGGCTAAAGTGATGTACTTGGGACAAAAAAGCCTAACCTCAAATACCATGATGGTCTTGGCTGGCCATAACTTTGTGGGCTTTCAAATTGTGGAAAGCTTGACCAAAAAAAAAAAAAAATCCAGATGATGCATTGCTGCTCTAAAATGTTGGAGATCACTGGGAAAAACTGCTGGTATCACAATGCCTTCATTTTGGTTACATACAGCCATGCCTTTCTGGTTCGGAACGGTTGTACTTGAGGAATCAGGCTGGAGAAAGTGTGTATATATTAATTTGACAACGCAATCAATGCACGGCATATTTGCATCCGTAATCAGAGAGTGAATTACTTGTGTTCAGTTTTGCCTCTGTTCATCTCGGCTTTGCTACTCGTGAGATGTGACTTGACAGCAGCCACACCCCATAAATGAAAGAGACAGATGGGCAGCAACTGCAAGTAGATGTGTGTCTTGTGACAGTTACACCCAAAATCCTGAAGGCTGTTTGCTGCAGATCTACATGCTCTGCTATCCTAAGAAGCAGAAGCAGTTTCAAATCTATACGTATAAATGGAAGACAGACTGAAGTCTACCAACAGGGTCATGGAAGTCAACTCAATGGTGATCAAAGCAGTTTGCCTCTGGGCTACCAAGTGAAACCAGCAAGTAAACTGTGGTGTTGGATTTTCCCATTCTACCTAATCAGCCGTGGTTATCCTTCTGCCAGGGAACCTCATTCTTCCTTAGTTATCTATTTACCCTTCCAACCATTTTTAAAAATTCAGCTAAGCCATTATGGTTTGCTTTTGGCTTAGTGAGGTGTGCAAACCAAACCAACCATTTTTATGGCTTAGCATGACTTGTCAACCAAGCCAACCGTGCTCTATTCAACAGAACTTAAATCATAACACCATGTGACCCCAGCTTGTAAAATTATGGGCTGCTTATGGGTGTATGAGCTTTAATCTGTGTATTCTATATAGTCTATAACATATGACTGAATTGTGAAAATTAATACCCCGGGAAGTATCCATAGACTGCTCTGTTCCCCACCATGTCTTTGCAGCATCTAGGAGGCCTTCCATATTCAGACCACTGCAGTAGATATTCTAGAGCAGGGTTTCTCAACCTTGGTAGCTTTTAAGATGTATGGACTTCATCTCCCAGAATTCCCCAGCCAGCAAAATTCTGCAAGTTGACATCTACACCTCTTAAAGTTGCCAGGGTTGAGAAACACTGTTCTAGAGCAGAGGTTTTCAGGCTATAGAACCTGTTTTATTTTAAAAATTCCCAGAACCCCTAATTAACAGGGGTGGGGCTTCTGAATGTCAGCTGACAAGCCCCACCCTTTCTGCTTGACTTTAGAAAAGTTTGCTGTGGAACTCTCTGCAGCATGAAGGCAAGAACTTGATGGCTGAGTGTGCTCAATTTTTTTTTTTTAGCTTAAGTCCCTTGCAAAGAGTTACAGTCCTGTAGAACCCCTTCAGGTCCTTATGGAGGATTTTGCAGAACTCAGTTTGAAGAAATCCCATTTTACAGCATGCCTGTTGATATTCCTATGTTCTCTGTACATGTAAAAAAAAATGCTTTCAAATTAATCAATTGGCCCTTTATTTCTTCTGGAGGAAGAGAGTTCCCACAAGTCACAAAGAATATGGTTTTGAACTCAGCCATGTGGATGCACCTGAATTGGACTATGATGAGAAAAGGCTGGAAAAGAAACACGTCCTTATGGCCGTTTTCCAAATTATAGGAACATAGGAAAGGCAATTAAAAGACATCAGACAAAGAATTTGTATCTTACTGACCACAAAATGCACGTGTTTCTGCAGTGACATGAATGAGCCAAAGAAAGGTCTTTACTGGGCAGGCTAATAAAATCTGTTTTGGTGACCAGTTTCTGGAAAACTACTTTCTACAACTCACAGACACCTCTCTAGGAAAATGCAATAGGGGATCAGAGATGGGTTGGGGTCCCTCTTTCCTGAGCAAAGGAACACAAACCCTAAAACTTGTCCTGTTCTTAGCATCTACTACCATAATAGAGAAGCATTTCTAATTATGAAAAGAGAGTGGAATGCCCCCCCCCCCATCCTGATGCCACATCCTTGATAGAAGATGAGACAGAAAAATCCAATGCATATTCAGAGTGAGGGAATTCATACAGCGTTGGCCCAGCGGCTGAGAAATAACATGGCTTGGGGGAGAACTTATTTTGAGCAACTACACAGGCAGAATAATGTGGAGTTTGTTCCATCCAGGGCAGATCTCCCATCACTTTACAAGACAAAAGCTTCATCTATTGCTGGAACAAATATGCTTGGGAGAGACCATACAGACAGACAGGGCAGAGCCCTGGATACTACGTTTTCCCCTCGGATTCAGCAGCGCATTCTCAGGCCATCTTTTCCTGGATCCATAGGGTTATATTCTGCAAGCCCTCACCCTCCCAATATGCTGGCACTGGCAGTTGGAACTGTAGAACTTGCGGTCATCTGGAACCGCTATCCAAGACCTATGGAAGCTACCAAGTGCTGAATGCTGCCACAGGATCATAGGTTTCCACCAGAGGAGAAGGGATGAAACATGCATCGTGGCACCATCTCTACCCCCTTATGTACTTGCATTATGATGTCACAACACATTTCATCATTTTGGGTGAGAATGGACCCCAATGGAGAGGATCTACCCTTCTCCAGTGAGTTGGTAAGATAAAAAGTGGCTCTGTTTCTGAGATGGGCATATCTGGATCACTCTGTTTCACTTTGGCAGATCATTTAAGGAAAGGGTTGCTCAATCAGACCAAAGGTCCACCTAGGCTGGGATCTTGTTTCCCAGAGTGACCAGAGAGATGCTTCCAGGAATCCCATCAGCAGATTATGAAATAACATCAAATGAATGAAGACCACCTCATCTTGGTAAGATTCCTAAGCCAAGAAGGCTATGGACTCTACTACTGCCCAGTGGCAACTAGGGAACTTACGCAAGGCCATCCTATTACTGTTGCAAGCCTGAGGGAATAGCTGTTGTGCTGCAGTAGGAGGGCATCTGTTCCATCCCATTCTGCTCCTGAGAAGGGCAGTCCAAAGATCAGCCTGCCCAAATCAGGAGAACAACCCACTTGAGATGGAAGACTTGTCATTTCTCTTGGGTGCTCTTTCTCATGCTCCTGTTCTCTAGTAACAACATTGCTGTAACCCATCCTCTAGTCATCGGTGGGTACCTTTCTTAAAGATGTCACTCTGAAAGTTTCTTCAGAAAAATTTGTTGTAAAAGGGCCACTGTGGCTGCTTGCCAAGATAGATGCCATTGCTACCACAGAAGGCACTGAGGGCAGCCAAAGCAGCAAACCACTCCAGAGAGCTATGAGCCTTAGGCACAATACAGCAGCTGCTCCAGATGGGGGCTACTCTGTCATGCCTAGTGGCAGGGTATTAATCCTTGTTCCCAGAGGAAGCCTGGTAGACCCACAATTCCATCTGCAAAACACTCCTTTGGCTTTTAAAAAAGGAAGAAGCTGGAACTCAATCTGAAATCCAGAGTGTGACAGGTTCAAGAATCCTCTGTCACTGAAGACCTCTTGAGTCTTTGTAGTCCACGTGCATCAGAGATGCAAGGAAAATGCGGCCTGCAATGTTGGGGAGATCTTTAGGGCCTATCAGCTGGTTTTCCCACAGAGCTTCTACGGCAGAGCCATTTATCAGCTATCCTATCTGTCCCTTGCAGAGCTCACCTGCTTATTCTCAAAGCTGAGGTGAGAGAACCCTGCCTAGAATACAGGTCGCCTGTGAACAGAAAGTGTTTGAGATGCAGAAAACTTGCATGTACTTTTGTAAAATCTGAACTTTTCATAATCCCCTTAAATTGACCTAACTGCAGTTTCTACTTCAACCATCTGAGATCTTTGTGTCTACAAGAACACCATGGAAATAATTCTTAATAAACATGGGGGGAATAAAAAACAAATCAAAGAGAGATTGACATTCAGGAAATGCGGACTCTGGCCTGTTTTCTTCTGCCATGTTGCCCCAGATGTCTTCATCCCAACCTTTGCTGGTTGGTTGCCCCAATCTCTATTCTCGATCTTTCGTGTGGTCAGCCAGATGCTGGTTGCCAGCTAAGCCTGAGTTTGAAGTTCTGTGACAGTGGCTGGCATGGGCCCTTTTCTGAATGAAGAAAACCAGGCAGGATTATCTGGAGTGAACTTTCCGGCAACCGGACTGTGGTCTGTAGTCAGAGCTCTGCTGGGTCATGCCTTCAGTCTATTTGTTCTGTAAGCTCATTTGGGAGATCTCTTTTTTAAAGAAGAAGAAAAATAACGCCTGCTCTAGGAAAGGAGATCCTTCACCTCCTATTTGGTATCTCCACTGATGGTAGTGGAAGGGCTTAAGATTCCAAAGACGACCGAGAGACACTCTGGAGCAGCGCTTTGTATATGGCAGAGTTCAGAAAACGGGGGTAGGAGTCTCTGTGCATAAGTGTGTAAATCTGTAGCTGTGCGTCGTCGAAGGTATGTGAGGATGGCTCCTGCATCTTGCGGTTGATGCCTTCACGAACACGGGAGTCCAGACTGACCTGAGCAGGGACGGTGGGCAAAGCAGAA